>NC_051039.1:10841146-11163646 GCF_904848185.1 Acanthopagrus latus
AACACAATCAGGCACTGAGGAAATGCTGACCCTTCCTGCTCTGAATTCAATGAAGAGGCATTTCCCTGCGGCAGTCAGTTTCACTGATACTTTTTTAAAAAAACACACCGGTTATGTAAGCTGGTAACACACTGTTACGCCCTGACAAACCGAAGGAGCCTTTTTTGCGTGTGTTCCGAGTCCAGCGGGATTGAAAAGAATTTCTCTTTAAACAAAAAGCAATCCGGAACAAGTTCCCAATTTTAGACCAAACAAACAAGATAAACAGTTTGCAAGAGGAAGCAATCTCCAAGACAAAAACAAAGCTACCATCTGAGTGGAGAAAAAAAAGCATGTCCTGTCTCACGCTGCTTTAAAGCTTGGAGGATGTTACCTGGCCTCGGTGGGCGAGAGCTCCTTGAAGTCCTCCAGCGTGGGCGCCACCTCCAGCAGCTTCTTGTAGAGAACCAGAGGGAAGTGGAGGTCCACCACCGTGGAGTTGTAGATGGCGAGACCGCAGATGATCCCGATCAGGTGAAACCAGTTCTGCTCAACAAAACACTGGCAACACACAAGAAAATAATATTCTATTATTGGTTGCCTTTTTGTACTAGTTTCTAACATCTGACAAAATCTGTATTATGCACATAAACATGAACTTTACACCTCACAAGCTAAATTCCCCAAATGTATCATTAAATAAATGGCATTAAAAAAATGAATTCTGGCCTGGGAAGAGCAAAATAATTATTAGGATATTACTTTTGAGCTGTGAATTACTGGAATGAAACATGTAATTATGTTTCACCTACATGTGGTGAGCAAGTGTCTAAAAAAGGGATATAAGGAGATTATTTGACATGTTTAATTAGTATAAATACAGTAAATCAGTGTTTTAAATGTGTATGTCTATCAAAGGACTTGCTGGTGATGTAACTAGTGATTCCTAGAGTCCGGGGAAATGTTCCCTCATGGAGATGAGTGTTTTGTAAACTTGAGTGTTGCCACTGGCATCACTGTGTCATGTCAGAAGCAGCAGCTCTTCCAGGAAATAACACACAGGTCAAATAACACACATTCAGCAGATCCATTACAGGCTCAGCACGGTCATGTATTACAAGAACAAACAAAACAAAAGCACGACTAGAATCCACCTTCATTTGAGTTACTGCAATACTGTCTCAGAACTCTGAACTGCCTTGTCAGTAACAGGTGGTCAATTTATTTCAAGCTGTTGAACAATGTTCCAGATGCATTATCTCAAAGTCTACACTGACAAACTGTCATTCGCAGAGAGCTGACAAAAACAACCACCTCTGTTGTCAGCATGCAAGTGTTTGTCTAGCTCCACATTATCTTTCAAGTGTACTGTAGTTTCATTATAATAACAGTAAAAAGACTGAATCCCAAAGTCAATTTGTATTCAATATTTAAACGTAACAGCGGTAACGTCTTTGCTGTGGACAGCATTGTCATTCTTTATCAAAATATTAGTGCACAAATAAGAACAGAACTTTAAGACAAAGTAATGGTGCTGAAAACAGACCCTCCCACAATATAATACTCAACTCATGGATCCGAGCAGTACGCGACCTTCATCCACACATTAAGACGCCAAACATCCACCATGACTCAGCGGAGATGTGCCCTCCTGCTTAGCTATTATGTTTACATTCCCTCCATGCGCACAAATCACATATCACCTACATATGTTAATAAAGTGGCTGTATGTGAACCTGTTCTACTATATCTTGCAGTTTAACATTTACTGTTATTATTTCTATTATCTTTTTTTAATACATTTGTTTCATCAACAAAAGAAGTGATGATCCATATGCGGGTCGAATGGTTACAACACAGCTATTTCCGTAACAAGTGCACAAACTTTGAGAACGTAAGATTGAGTTCCAGAGGCCCTTGACACTTATTTGTCAAACTTCTGTCAGCCCCTGAATATGAAGGCAAGATCGAGGAGGTACAGAGCAATATCCGGCTGGATACAATCATAGATTGTACTTCTTGTTATGAAAGCCGTCACAAAGCTAACGTGTGGCCAGTTATTAGTTTTTATTAAATTGCATGTTCTGCATAGTGACTTACTTTGTCTGAGAACCACAGCAGGTTGGACTCTTTGTAATGTGTGAACATCCCGTACACAGGATCCATCAGCTCCTTCAACAGCAGCAGGAAGAACTCTTTAGTAACTCCGCCTGCGTCTACAGCTTCCTCTCCATCAAAGATCACCTGCGGGAGGAAAACGAGGCGATCACAAGAAGGACAGACAGCTTGTGGGAAAACAATCACAGAACTACAGAGACCTTCAGAAGCTTTTAGGCGTAGCTCTCACCTTGAGCGGCTTCTTGAGGTCCACATCAGAGTACATGGTGAGCTCACGCAGCGTATCACTCACTAAATGGTTCCTGCGCACATGGAGCACCAAGTAAGGGTTCCTGGCAAGGTGGGGTTCCAGCGTGAGCAGCATGAACACATTGTGAAGGTTTGCACCGCTTACTGCCATCTTGGAAAAAGCAAGAAAAGAGAGAGACATATATTTTACTATAAAGTTAATAAAAATCTTCATCTTTACACTCAAATCAGTGCTCGACCTGTATGAAACCACGGGAAAACTGTTTATGGATCAACAGGAGATACCTGCATTTGCAGTTCAGCATCTGTTTGCAGCATGGTTGTCTTGGCTTGAGCGTTCAGAATGAACGGGTAGGCACATAGGTTCACTGAGGGGAAGTCACTCTGCAAAGAAAGTTAAGTAATAATCTTACTACAATAATCTATTTTTTTTTTTAAATGGGTCAAATAAATCTGATGTGTAATTTAAGATGTGTGAGTTGGATCTTTAAATAAGGTACCTGTGACGGGGAGGAAGATCCTTTCTAGAAAACAAAACAGAAAACAAAGTCACTAATCCTGACTTGAAATGAAACTGTAGAAAGAATTTCAAAAATCCCTCCACTGTCAAAGGAGTCCCGGGGGCTTTTCTGTGAAATCAAACACTTGTTGAATAGCAAGAACTGAAAAGTGGCATCACAGCCACCAACAGTTATGGATAAAATGTCGCTCTCTGTAGACACTGCAACAACATGATTTAAGAGCGTGTGTGTATGTGTGCAGATGTAAAGTAACAGGGAAGTGAAACTTTGTCAGACAAAGTTGGTACTCACAATCTCAGCTTTACTCAGAAACCATTTGAGGTAGTCTTCCTGGATGTCCACCAGGCTGGTGATGTCAGGGATATAAAACTGGTTGTACTCCACGTGCTGGGCCTTTAAGTTTACCTGGTGAAAGAACAAACACATGCCACAACTCCAGGAAATGTCACAGGTACAGGGCGCTCTACAGATTAGTACCAGGAAACACATATTTCCAACTCAAAACTGAACTGAGGGACGATGCAGAATGAACTTGTAAGGTGACGTCTGTGGGTACCTTGTGGAGTTTCTCCAGCAGTCTTAGTGTGGCAACAAAATAATTCTCATAGAAGACCGGCACCAGCAGCGTCTTGCCTCCCGTCAGCATAAACACAACGATGCTCTTGTACATGTCGACCATTCTGGTGAAAACACTGCCGTCCACAAAACACCACCAGTTATCTGAAAGGAGAGAGAAACAGGTCTAATTAATTTACAGTGCAGATAATAAAAACATGGCAATCGCTTACGGTGGCCAGTGGTGGAATGTAAAAAATGCCACTTTCTCCTTCTATGGCACTACATTTTGAAGGCAAATATTATACTTTTTATTATACTTCTTGTCTGTAATACAAAATTCGACAAAACAACTAACACATTATGATGTACTATCATATACTGAGCTACCCAGCAGTATATTAAGTAGTTAAAATTAGATTTTAATGCAAACGCTAAATGTAAGACTGACTGACTTTGTCATTGCTCTGTCAGTATATTTTTGAATGCTCAGTGTAAATAAATCTGTTTATAGGTGTAACTGTGTTTCTGTTCTTGGATTAAAAAAACAGTTTGAAGTATGTGTCTTCTGTAGATGGGTAATGAATGTGAAATAAATTAATTTGGTTTAAACTGTATTCCACTGTAGGTATATAAGGGCAAAGGGCAAAGTTTTTGTTGAATGTTTGACCTTCTTTCTGCCACACCTTCAGCGCCTGAAACAGGGTTACTACGTCTGACAATGTTTCAAAAACTGACAATCCAACGTTCACAGAGCAATTAACCTGATCTACAGAAGAGAATTTCTGATGTTCCCAATACCAACATAACAGCAGCCCCAAACATCCATCATCAGTCAGTCAGGTGGTGACATTCTTGCAATTCTGGAACCATTTTCTCGTTTGGTGGCATATCTTAAATATCTTATACTAAGGTGGATATGGAGGACGCTAACATACTTTCAGATGACAAGTTAGGAGTCATGTTGTGTGATGTCACATGGAGCCACGAGGTTTGATATGGTAGGATGTTGCGTGTCAAATGACTCGATCGATACGAAAAATAAAACTTGTAGTGTGTGCATGCAAGTATGATACCCAATACTTTGCTGGGGTTGGCGTCTAGCCGGAGGATGGCCATCGCCAGGGGGATGGTGAGGCGGATGTAGTTCTTGGAGTCCTGCAGGGCCGGGTACTCGGACAGTATGAGGTAGATCCTCATGGCCTCCACGTCTGGAGGGGAGCGCGGCAGCTGAGGGATCAACAGACTCTCAAAGCTCTTGGTGGCCTAAGGAGGAAACAGAGAGAAGACTTATTGTGTATATAATTACACTGATCAAAGAAATAATATTTACTGTTATACAGAAAAAAAGGAATTGAAATGTAGTGTAATATGATGTGTTTGAAAGCTGCAAGTACCAACAAACAAACCAGACAAATTTGTGGTATATTTTTTAAATTCCGCTTGGATCAACTTGTCAGCAGAAGAAAAAAATATATCAGTCGCTACATTTTGGGAGAGGCTTTTAGTGGTTTGGAATGAGGCCTCAGTGTATACACAGATTATAATTCATGTTGCTTTGAGGTACGTGAACCCAAAACCTACCATTATCGAGCTAATGTTAGAGGCTGTGACTCAGTGTTGCAGTTTTCCATCTAGGATCTGCGGCAGGACTTGATGTACTTTCAAAACATGACCAATATTTACATATGACATGGATGTTTGGTATAACCACTGGTTACACATCCACTGTTGTGTAACAACCCCAATGTTCCTCCTTTAACTGCTTCTTTACGATGGCAGGAACAGGAAGCTTATTTGTGACTTTGCTCAGTATCAAATCTAAGTTATGTCATTTTTTGTTGTTGTTTTTTTTTTTCTTTTACTTATGGACACAAATGTCTCTGAGAAAAACTCATTTATTTTGAAGAATTGTTTTAGGTTAGAATGTTTATGATGAAAACTTACAGGCTTCAAAGTTGCAACAGGTAAGAACTGGCAGGTTTTTGAATTCTCCTGCATTTTCTGAGCTCATTTTAATTCTGCTGCTTTAAATCTACATTCATTGATTTTTTGGGGGGGGGGGGTGGGGGGGGAAGTAAACACACCATCTGGCAGCAGTGTGGTAAACGTGTTCAAATACCCATCTGCATCTGACACTTTAACTCCTAAATGTGCCACTGTGTTCACTGGCTAGTCACTAACTGTCTCTCCCTGCTGTGTGGTGCTGAGCAGGTCGTGTGCAGGGCTTGTTTCCCTGAAAATAGCTGCCAGATGCAAGACAAGAGGTTGATGATGGGCGGTAAGAGTGGACTGAATCAGTCAAAGTAGCAGGCTGTAAAAGCAAAACAACGAGCTGCAAGATGCTAATATGCTCTATAGCGCTGAGGGCCTGAAATGACATAACTTTCACATTATGACCAACTGCCTATTTGACACATGATAAGTGCTGCTTTAAGGGCATAATCATTAGGTGACATGACTCCTGAGTTATTGTGGGAATGAGAGAACATGTAGTGGACATTAAAGCAATATGAAGATTCACAGCCTATGTCCTTCTCTATTTTAACTAGTGTTTATATAGTAAATTGGTTTTACCTTGACCAATACAATTATCAAACACTGTATTTTGTCAATACCTGCTCCAGAAGTCCAGAGAAAGCAGGTTTGCTGAGCGTCGCAAACAGCATTCTGACAGAGTTCAGATCAATGCCTGGGATCTTTGGGTTGGTTTTGAAGTGGGTATCATCACTGAGAATGCAAACAAACACATAATTATGTGTAGGCCATTCTATGATGTCTCATTGATCACTAACAGGATAAAAATATGTCACAGCTCAGGTTCAGGGACTTTGCGGTAAATCCTCCAATTAAAAATCCACACGTTACTTTGGATTAAACAGCGATCTGTCATGTAAAGGTCAGCTGTGAGACAAGTTCACTGAATGGCAGTTTGCACTAATTCTTATTACACGGCGGCGAGAGCACACACAGAACGCACAGCCTAAAAGGTGTTTAAGTCAATCCTTGAGAAGATCCTCCTCTTCAGTCTGAGCAAGTACAAACTGATAAACATGCCTCCACATTGAAGACTAAACCTTTCAGCATGAAGGACAGGACTACTATTTACAGTTTAAGCCACCACATTCATATTCCACGGCTGTTATTTAGTCATAACACAAAATACATCAGATTTGATCGTGTGGAGACTGTTTGCCAAACAAAACACACTGATGCAGATAGTACAGCGTGCATACGAGCACTGAACCGCTCAATTCTGAGATTCTGTGAGCTGAAAGAAACAGATGAGCACTTCTGGGCCCAAAATGTAACACAATGAAAATGATAACAAGTCTCAGGTCCAAACTGCAGTCTGGTTTTGACTATACTCATAAAAATGCTGAAGATGTTTTGCTGCATGTTTTACAGTTTAGGATGTGTCCTAATAGTACTTCATGTTTTCTTCAGAGGTGTGTTTCCACCCTGAACACCTCCACAGTTCATTCCCCGGACACGATAAGTATCTGCTGATGAGTCTGTACAAAAAAGTCATCACACTTCCACACAGACTGACAGTCAGACAAATCTGAAGTCAGTGACCGGACAGATTGCATCTTTCCCAGGCCTGACGGTCAGCATGTTTTGCTGGATAAGAGGACATACCAGGATAATAAGTGGATGAACCATGTGAGGTCCCTGCTAAATCAGTTCCCAGGACGCGAACATACATGTGAGTCTGAGCATTCAGCAACATGTCTTCTAGTTGCATAAAATGTGTTTCTTTGAGAAAATTGAGATTATTCCAGACCAATTTGATACTGTAGGGTGCCAAAGTGTGAACAGGGGTTGAATGGGGTCCCAATCCCAATCTACTTCAGCTGTTTAGGAGAATGCTGCAACGTGGTTTTGCTGTGAGGCTCGGGAAATGTTTTGTGGACTGACTTTCCATGCACAAGGGTGGGAGTTGATGATGAATGAATTTTCATATTTGGGCAAACTGTTCCAGTGTTTACCTACCTTTGGTCCAAGAAGCTGGCGTTCCAACATGCCGTGGAAGAGAGCTGAATAATGATGTCACTGTGCAACAAAAACATAAAAACAGACAAACAAGAACAGAGATAATTAAAGAATATTACTGATTTAACAACCATTTATACTAAATATCAACCACACTTTCAATAATAACTTTTTTACTTCACTTACTTTGTGACACTAGAATCTGAGGTGTACATCAGCTTTAACCTCCATGAATTTAATCTCTCATAATTGATCGGGGAGATTGATTTACTGATATTAATCACTCTGAAGTCTTCTGGAGGGACAGAACTCTGCAGAGAGGAAGATAAACAGAAATAAGATAACAGTAGTGTCGCAAGGAGATTGTTTGCACTGCTACTTCCACTGTGCGTGCATGTGTGTGTGTGCGGTGTGTGTGCGGTGTGTGTGTGTGTGCATTGTGTGTGTGTATGTGTGTGTCGCAGTTCAGCACGGAGACATCTGGGCTTCCGTCTGAGTTGTGTCTCTTTTCTCCATGAAGATAAAGTAAATGGGCCACGCCTGAGGTCTAAATATTTTCTCCGTAGAGGCTGAATGTGTTTTGTCCTTCTCAGTGCACATTCCTGACAATTTGCAGCAGATTTGCAGCAGACAAAAGCTCCGTACTCAGTATAGCTCCAATATGCTGTAAGAAATGGTGAAAGCTTAAACATTACTGCCCTCCTGTGGTGATAAACTGAACTGATTAATTGAAGGCATCAACAAAAGATGCACAGTCAGAGTCCATTTCTTTTCATTTAGCGACATATTTTGAAGTAGTCTGAATCAGTATTTTAGTTTTTCATTATGATTACGTTAAGGTTTGTGCTGAGGATTTAGCGCTGACTGTGAGGATAGGGAATTCTTGTATTAAAAGGACTGGAGGTTTCTTCTCAACTCTTTATTTTTACAGTTCCCCTTTGTATGTTGATAATCATGCTTTGAATTATGTGATTAAAGAATTGGTTATTGACAGATTTGTAGTCATCTGATGCAAATGAATGTAAGAAGAAGAAGAAGAAAACGAAACAGAGGCTGAAGAAGAAGCAGAAGTTGAAGAAGACGAAGAAGAAGAGAAAGAAGAAGATGAAGAAGACGAAGAAGAAGAAGAAGCAGTAAACGAAACAGAGGCAGAAGAAGAAAGGAGAAGAAAGAAGAAGAGGAAGAAGAAGGTGAAATGTTATTACTGAGGGAACAAGCTGTAGAGGGAGGTTTACTAAAGACTTAATCACATACCTGTTCATTAGAGTACAATAAGAAGCTGTGGTCTCCTCCACAGATGATTTTGGTCACTGTATGTCATTTGATAGAAAGCAGGCAGAAAACAGCACATGTTGAGTTGAGATCAAATGCTTTACAAATAAACATGACCTTGAAAATAATGCTGACACCTCATGACGGACAGACAGATAATATATCGTGGATGCATCAAGGAATTATCAAACCATTCAAATGATTCACATGATCAAAGTGTTGTCATAGTCGTCGTCCAGTTTAAAAGAAGGCTCCTCTGTGATGCACTAGATCAAATTATCAACAAACACTTTCGCATCACAAGCTGAATTTTGAGCCGATACCACAACCACAGTGGGTTTTTTTTTTCTTCTCGAAACAGCTCTTCCCATCATGGCTTTGTTTCTATTTTGTTTTGGCAAATTCTAGTCTTTCATCCTCAGTCATGCCCCAGTACATCAGCACAGCCACGTACAACGTGACAGATAAGCACGTGGGAGCTCATCCGGCACTAACGGGACATTTCCCAACCATCTGAGCGAAAGGGTGGTTATTAGCTGATTACACTAATTTATGCATCCAAACTAGAGGTCAGTGCCTGTTTCAGTTTTGGGCTCTCTGCATGTGACTGTGGTTGGTCATTAAAAAGCTTTTATCGAGGATCCTATTACTTATCCATCCTACAGAATAGAAAAATAACATCTACATACCGACTAGACAAGTACTAATCAAAGAAAATATTAATAGCATTTTTAAGAAATAAATCAATTTAAGCTTCAATCTCTATGAAACAGCCCCGAGTCTTCTGCTTACCTGTTCTTTGGAAATTTCCAGTCAGGAAACTGGTCTTGACAGGAAATGGGCTTCTAGCGTCCCCCAGCATTCCCGTGCCAAGCTGACCGTGGCTGTTACAACCAAACGCATACACCACACCAGAGGAGGGAACAAACGCCAACGTGTGGTGCCTAACGAATGGAAAAATTTAAACCCATTAAACCAGCCTTTATACACCATTCTATTAGTCAGAGCTGTACAGTTGACTTTAAGGACCAAACAATTCATCTGTTATCTTTGAATCTTCAGTGAATGGGACGCACAAACACACACTGCGCAACACCAGTGACTGCAGCAACAAAAATTACCAACAACTTTCTGACTGAATCTCAACAAAATTCAAGCGTCATAAAGACAGAAGCTTAGGGAGTTGCATCAGACTGAACAAGTGCACCAGATTAAACAGTCTAGAAAAAAACAGTACCTTCCGCAGGTGATCTGGGACACTTCAGTGCCCATGAGCTCCAGCACTCGCCTTGGGAGAAGTTCATTATTGGTAGAGCCGTGACCCAGCTGACCCCACGAGCCATCACCAAATGTAAACAAGCCACCATCCTGCCGGAGAGACACTACAGGTGAGATTCTTCACTCAGTAATACAGTTGGTCAAAGTAAATAAGCCCAGGTGTCAGGTGGTGGTTTAAGATAAATAAGGGTTGGGCAAGTCTAGATCGTTTGATCTGTGCAATAAAGATCATCTCGGCTGATATCTTCACATGCAACAAGTAGCGAGTCACTATACAGCAAAACTAATTGGTCTATCAGATATCCTGCTGTTTTATCCAGGCTGTTTTGCACAGATAGGCAGAGAGGAATATTCAACACATGCTGGCGGCAGGATGTGCTTAGTTTGAGTGTTTAAACTAAAAAGCACACGTTTGGGTTTATCCATATTCATACCTTCGTGAGGGCCGCTGTGTGTTCGTCTCCACAGCTGATGTGAACAACTTTTTGAGACCTCAAAAATTTGATGTGGCATGGGACAGCACGGTCTGAGGAGGGGAATGCAAACAACCAAATACAAATGGTGGTAAAGTCAACTATGGCATTTGAATCTAGCACTTAAGTGGCAATGAATCAGTGACTGTTCTATCCTGTCAAAAAGATTATGGTTTTGCATTAAATGTTTCTACAGCAGTCCCCAATAATGGCCACCTATAATAACCTATAACACACTTTTCTAAACAAAAACCAAATCCTTCCTGCACAATGTTAAAGCAGGTTAAACATCGGATTTATAGTATGGTATCACTATTTCCACAGAGGCATGTCCAAACAATACTGTAAGTGCTATAATTTGCAACAAACATTGTACAACATTGTTATAATAAATAATAAACTATAATAAATCCTTTATCTCTATTCAACAGCAACGTGGCTGCTTTCCATCCCGCTGATTATTACCTTGTTTATCATTGAGACCCAGCTGTCCAGCTTTGTTCTTGCCCCAACCGAATACAGCTCCGGACAAGGAGAGAGCAAAGCTGTGGTCTCCCCCAGCAGTTATCTTAGCCAAAGGAATTCCCGCCAGAGACTTGAGGGGATGGGGGGACAGCTTGCTGGGCTCTCCTTTCCCCAGACCGAGCTGACCGCTGGTGTTCTGGCCCCACGTGAACAGCTGGCCATCTGACAGGGAAAGGACAGAGAGGCACATCGACATTGATTACCACTAGCACGGGCAAATACAAATACAACATACAATATACAATACAAAATATAAAATGCAGAGTCTCTAAATCTTAACAGTGCTTGTGTGCTATGAAGAGACTGTGTCCGTCACACCTCTAGAAAGTGCAATGCAGTGCTGGTTCCCACACATTACTTGAGAGATCCGATGGTCACACAGCCTTTTGACCAATCTAGGAAATAAAGAAAAAACATGAACATTTGTTTAATTTTCTTGTAGTGTTTTTTCTCGGATCAGGCTGAAAGCTTGGATGTGTCTATGGTGTGTTACTCGGTCACCTTGGGATTCGAACTGCCGCCTCTGCTGTCCCCAGGCCGAGCTGGCCCCCTTCACCAGCTCCCCAGGCAAACACTTGTCCCTGCTCGTTCACCGCCATAGAATGGGCCCACCCACACGACACCATCATTATCTTCTGCGTGTCTAGAGCTACGACCAGCTCTGCGGAGAGGAGGAAGAGCTTGGCATCGACAGTTTCATGACAAAAAAATGACATTGAACATGGTCAATTTTCTTTACTGGTACCATCATATTTTGGTAGGCCCTATCCTCCCAGACAAAACATTCCACAAGTGAACTTGTACAGTGTGAAAACAAACAGCTTGACTCTTGAGTACTGCTCAGCTCTCATGGACCCAACCCATGGAAGGCATTTAGCTCAGGCATTTGACTGCTTAAATTAAAAGAGTTTATGTTTTTATTACCTAGTCAGAACAAGGAATGTGAAATAACATTAAAAAAAACCTGAGAAACAAAAGCTATGAACATATCACGCTATATATAGTCAGAATAAAAATCTGCGTCATCTATTCTGTCAACTGTGCTGTAAAAAGTGTGCTTGTCTCCATGTAATGCGCTACTTCACAGCATGGAAATGCAGCAAGTGGCACTCGTGGGGAGGCCATGTGGCGCGAATAATCGGACACTGTGTGGTTGGTGAGCTGGTTTCCTGCTATCAAACTGATGCGGTGGTTTCAACTGAGCTCATGGTTTCAAAATCTTTTAATCAGCAATCTACATTCTGTAGGATAATTAAAAAGATATATTCAAGCGTCTAAACAAACCTGATGAACGATTACTACTCAAAACATTGAGAATATGTATGCAATAAAGTGAGTGCTTATGCAATATGTTGAATATCATCTAGCAGGTTACCATCCTACACATTTGTCACCAAAATTTTTTTTTTACAGCTTCATTCCAATAGGTGTATTTATTTGCTCAGGGTTCAGAGATTCTTGCATTTATTCATTGTTGTTACAGCTTCACCCACATGCCTATACAAAGTAGCACATAACACAAACTTCCACCCACATGACACCAACATGGACCCACCACTGTCTGCAACCACTTCACAAGGTATGAGTGTTTCAAATCTCCCCAAAATGGCTATGCGGTGCAGTCTGATGTTGAAAATAGATGTCAGAATTGACACTTTAACAAAAGAATGATGTGCATTTACATTTAACAAATTGTTTGTAGAGAACATAAAATCCATTATTAGTGAGGCTTAAGATGTAAACCCATTTATACTAAGTAATCATCCACTAATCCAGGTGTGATATAGCAATGGTAAAAGTGGAGCAGATGAGCTTGCTAAGACTTGCAAAAGACATTTTATTGCATATTCAGCTTTAAGATGGCATCGTGAAATATTCTCTGATGAAGGTACAACTACCCCACATCAAATCCAGCTGCAACTGCAATGTCATATTTCTTTTAGTCTGAATGTTTGTTACACTGTATTTTCATCACTTGGGAAGTTTGATATTGGAATCAAAAATTCAAATTTCCCCATATCTGTCGATTGTAACACCAATTTTCACTGTACAGAAAAGAGACTAAGATTACGTATGTGGCTTTATTGGACTGAAGTTAGAAACAATGTTGCACTGAGCTTAAGGCTCTCGGCATTATGCAATGACAATGTATCAATATTGACGTAAGGTAGGTCTGAATAATCAACAAAATCCAAATCACGATTTGAAATGACGCAATAAGCAAATTGCAGAGGCTGCGATTGATAAAGCTGCAGGATGCACCTCAGACCCACATTTAAACATGTGCGTTGATGGTTTTACAAATTCAGGCCGTCAATCATGCTCACCAATCAGATGTGGCCCAAGGCAACTGCATGTACGCCTACCAAACAACAACACATGAAACCCCAGTAAAACTTCAATTTGTTTAAGGGAGGGATGACGTCCTCTAATCCAGCAGCAACCTTGGACGATTTAATAACAAAGAAAGGTGGTACTTCCAAGATATGTACTTGTTTTGACTTCGAAAAGAGAGCAAAAAAAGAAATACATGTGCCAGCACCACCAGAGTCAGCTGAAATGAGTGATACACTCTGAATACTGAACTGAAGCTTGACTTGCAAATCAAATCGCATCGCAGTAATGGTCAGCAATATCGTTCAGCCCTAATATTAGACAGGTATCACATCTATCTATCCTAGTTTGTCATGTTGGTATGCTAAAATTTTCTTATTAGCCCTAAACACAAAGGACAGCTGAGACTGAGGGAAAAGACATTCTCATTATGCAGGTAACTGACCACAGCATTGGACAAAATTAAATGTCATCCTGATGGCTCTTCTAGATAAAAGGTTTGGTGATAAAAGTTTCCACGATTAATCCTCTGAGAACCATGAATGTCTGTGCCAAATTTCAACATCAGTCCATCCAGCAGCAGATTTCATTAGAACCAAACACGTCAACCTTATGGTGATGAAACATCAGGAGGCTCAACACGACAGAATGAATAGAATGTGTCCCTCTGGGGCCTCAAATATCTGTCTCAAATTTTAGAGTAATCATTCCAAGATAAATCACTCTGAACCACAGATGCCAACCTTATGATGGCACAAACAAAGTCAGTAGAATTCGGCCGAAAAGCATGGTCAAAAATTCTAGGGCATGGATTGTGGCTCTTTCAATACAGACATCATTTGGAACCCACATTCTCACATCTGTTAACTACCCCCGGTAACTCTCCACACATCATCTGCTGAAACAACCTTCCAAGTTTAACCTAAACTCTGCTGTTCGCACTGAAATCTCACCTGGGGAGGTCCCTGGTTTGTCATGGCCCAGCTGTCCACAGCTGTTAGAACCACATGTGTAGACGCTACCATCCTGCAGCAGGAACATTGTGTGTTGCCCTCCACAGGCCACGTCCTTCAGTCCCCTGCCACTGAACACATGACAGATCCTTGGCTCCGGCATGGGGTTCCTCTCCAAACCAATACCCAACTGTCCGTCTTTTGCATTCCCCCAACACAGCATGTTGGCGAGGGGAGAGTGGGGGTGAGCACCTATCCGAAGAGGCAGAGAGTGATGGCCAGACAGAGGAAGACAAAAAGTGATCAGGCCTGAGAGCAGCCCCGTTTTCTCCTCTTCATGTAACTTCCAACCCTGGAAGAAACACAAAAACTATTAGGAATCATGTCTTCTTTCTTCATGAGGAACTCACACTGATCACCGTGCTCCACGTGTGCAGCCCTGATGTTTTTAAGAATAAAGTAAAGATGGGTTTAGAGGTGGGCGTGGCTGTGTGTGAGAATGATGTAAGCTGTATGACAGAGGAACAGACAGTGTGTTTAAATAAACCCTGTCAGTGTAATCCCGGCTTAAACAGCTCCAAGCAGTCCAGTCCACATGCAATACATGCATGTTACTGACAGAGTTAGCCATGGGTAATAGGCAAACGGGTACAGAATATTCTAAGATATAGTGCAATCAAAAAACTATATTAAATTCCTTGTACAAATAGTTGGCCAATAAAGCCAATTCTGATAAGGAAAAACCGGCATGATGTAAATGTGGAGACAGGAAGAGCAGGAGAATTCATTACGAGGGCGGCTTCACTTTAATTAGATCACTTTTATATCCATCTGACTCTTGTTTGAGAAGTTGTTTGCAGCCTCTGTCACTGATTTTTGAACATAAATATCATTCTTGAATGTACTCCCTGTATATAAATTTGGGAGGTACACCTCGCTAAAACTTAACCAGCCAAATAGAACAGCCCTGCAATAACTCCAACCTTTATGAATGTTATAATTGGACCAGATACATTCTAGATTTTGTTTCTTAAATCGGTGGTTCTTCTCAACTTCTAAAATATGAATAGTCATCAATAATAGTAAATTGAATTGTTTTTGTTTTAGACGGTTCGTGAGAGGAAACAATTCATTTGAAGATGTCAACCCGAGCTGACCTATAATATTGTGTTAGACATTTTGCACTATAATCTCCCATCTTACAGACATAACAATAAATTAAGAAGATGTTAAATGTTAACTGTGGGCCGAGTTATGATGTTAAGTTTTTGATAAATCTGTTTCATAACAATGAGGGTAGATTGTTTGTTTTTTTATTTGCCTTTTTTTTCATATCGTTCTTGCTATTTTATCAAAATGATCAATGTTCACTTGATTTTATGTTTGACTTCAGTAAAGAACTACCTGATATACAAGTGCAACAAAACCATCTTAATACTATTACTAGCTGAAGTCTACAGCATTCAAAATGACCAAGAAGTTGGCTAAACACCTTTCTGGAGTTCCCTTACGATTTCAGCAATAACTAAACATTATGAACTTCATGATAAAAGGTGGGTTCTTGGATATGACTGCACTTCTTTCAGGTGGGTTTATCTACTAAACTGACAAGTGGGTGTATACAGACAGAGCCAAAGACAATATTGAAAATGAACTGTAAAACCACAGTAAGCACACAGATACCACACAGTAAACCCTGAATAAAACATGAATAACTTTATTATATACCGCACACTTGGGTCTGAGTTCCTGTGAAACAGAAATATGCCATGCTTATTAACTGTGGGTTACTATAATTAGCACATACTGCAATGAAAATTAGCTTACTATGACACCCAGTGAGCTAGTAGCTACTTAGCTGTGTCTGTGTGTGCACCTGGACGAGCCCCATCACCTGTAATCAGGGCTTGTGTTTAAGGTTACGTTAGCTAGCTGCCTGCTGTGGAGAAAGTGAAAGGGGAGTGGTCTGTGTATACGTGGTGTAGGCATGATTAACACGGTGTGCAGGCGTTTCTTTATGTCTGCACTAATTTTAGCTAGATAGACAGTTCAGTAACGGAACCAAAACAGCCCGACTGGTAACCAACACAAGCCAGTAGTAACAGTTAGCTAATTAACCTTAGCGAGCTCTAGCATCGCTGACTCTCACCTTATCGCTGAAAAAACACAGAAATACGCTGGGTAACCGATGTCTAAATTGTAAGTAAAACGGTGCTGCGGTATGTCTGGTTCATTTAAAATATAAACGGGTTGTTTACCTGGACAGATGCATTCTCTAATTGGGCGTCTGGTTTCGGTTCAGCTCAGAAAACAAACTAGGAAGTGTCAAAGCTGGATACGTCACTGAACATTTGGACAGGAAAGCCGCGATTGGTCGCCGACCAGGAAATGACTTTACAAACGACCCGCCCCACTCTGCCTCTGATTGGCTTACCCTGATGTTCTTATCTCAACCATAACCAATCATCACTTCAATTTCCCCTTGCGTCAGAAATTTAGCATAATAAAGATGCGCTGAACATTTTCATAAACAGGACAACTGCCAAAAAGTGACTGTCTGGAGCAAGGCTGTCCGTGGATCAAATTTTGCCTGCTATTGGGTTCGATTTGGCCCAACAGATGTTTCTAATAAAAAATAAAATAAAAAGTAACAAGAAATATAATAAATCACTGTTTGTGTTGGTTTTTATGTATAAAAATGCTCTTTGAATATACAGGAGTCCTAATTATTAATCATATTTCATCATTAGAGCATTGTTGGCCAGGTGACACTTAGTCAGTAAGTTAAGGGAACTTGAGATCCATGACCATTTCAGTTTTGGCCCTCCAAGCAAAAAAGTCTGGACACCCCTGGTCTTGGGGTTCGCCTACTAGTCTGTACCAGCCTGACTCCATTTCTGACCCACTGACCTGCTTATCCATTGCAAACATTTTGCCAAAGTTGCCACACAGCCTATAACAATTACTGCTCCTTTTCTTTAGAAACCTACACAATTTGTAACTTTTAATTCTAAACATAACACATTTCAAACAAAAAGTTACATCAAAAAGGCTATTAAAACATTTTCTGATCATGTCACCAATTTAACTGCAGCTTTTTCTGCCAACAGCAAAACTTAAGTCCATTTTCTCAAAGAATATAACTGCCAATTTACTGAAATATGAGAAAGTCAATAAGCAGTTAATAAGCAGGCTACACGTTTGTTTACTCGCCATGCCTCTAGCTAAACATAACTGGTTTGGGTCAAAGATCAAGGCTGGTAATAGATTATGACCTGGTGCTCTACATGTCACATAGTTATCAGAGTACAGGATTTGCAGTGTGGTCTGTGGTGCCAGATACCTGCTTAAGCACAGCACTTTTTTTCTGAAATTTCAAATCCTGAATGATGTTCTCCTTAAATCTTATCCCAGAGGAACCTTTAAGTGTAAATGCTCTGCTATCTCTAAGATTTAATGGGTGAGGTATTGATGTATAATAGGTTTACAAATGTTAAAAATAGATGGCACCACTTAACAGTATTACTGCATGCCCAGAAGTAAGGCAGCAATACCAGTGAGTTATGTGCCCGGTAGCCTTAAATTCCTAGGGGGGTTAAGGAACGACTAATGTAAACATGCAGGCCTCAAATGACTACGTATCATAATCCAAATCAGAGCACCGCTCATAGAGGAAGAATAGAGAGTGGTTCGGCCCCAGAAGAACTGGGAACAAAATGGATGAAGTGTATGGGAAAGTAAATAAGTGGATTTGAATTCACATACATGGTGCCCACTAACCCTACTCGGCCTGCAGCATCAACTGCTTGTCTAATTGGCTACGCAGTGCCAAAACTGCCGTTTGATGATTGGTAGAAACAGCTGTCATTAACCGTTCTGTCGACCAATCATCTTCACTATATGTGGGGGCGTAGCTGTAGGTGTAAACGTTTCTTGCACGCTGATTGGTGCGGTTAGGCAGTGTTTGATAACATTGAGTATTCACAACAGTAGGGCGAAGGCGGCGGTTTCCATCCAGATATTAGCGAGTTCTCTCCAAGGAACCAGACGAGGATTAAATCGTATAAATAAATTCAACATATCGAAGGTATGATCTTTAGACAACATGTCATTGTAAGGTCAAGGGGACGGTCTCTTTAATGCTGGACAAAGTGCGAACCTCTAGCGAATGCTAACCACCTAGCTAGCTAGTCAGCTAAAGACAGCTAACATTATCGATATGTAGCTAGCTTGTTGATACTAACGCTGCTGAAACGCAAAGCCATTAACTTTAACGTCAGTCCAGCTGCTTAGTAAATAATGGCAACAACTATATATTATTTAGTAGTATTTGAGTACCCTAGCTGAAAAACGTGCACTCCGCATATGGCATGTGTATTATATAATCGGGATGCGGATGTATTGTTAGCGGCTGGAGCTTGTGTTATGACTGCTCAGAGTTGCATCATTCGTGTACCGTCAACGTTAATCTTATAGTTACTCATGAAAAAAATCTATTAATGCTGCAGGTACACTTTGTGAATGTTGTCGGACAGAAAGGTGTGTTGCTGTTATTATTCCCCGATGCTGTTCAAATGTTAAGATGCACGTTATAATTAGCAATGTTAGTGAATACAGACATAAACCGGGTGAATTGAATAATTATGTAATATTAGTTATGATCAGTTTATAGACGCAGATTGTCGGCAGCTTTTCATATATTCATGTGTAATACACTAATTTTTATCTGGACCGAATCGAGGCTTGATGCGACTTTTAGCCCATGAGGATTTTTAATGGATATTATTTGAACAATGTTATTGTGGGTCAGCTATGAAAGATGCCCATCAGGCTGCGACAGACTATTATATTTATTTCGATCGATCTGTTGTCGACATTAAGAAAAACTGTGAAAATGACTATGACAATGCTCAAAGGCCAAAGGAGGTGTCTTCAAAAGCTGCTGGTTTGAAGACAAGCCTAAAACTCAAAGATTGGTGTTATTATATAGCAAAGAAAGGCAACAAATCTTAATAGTAGAGAGACTGTTGCTGGATGAATGATTAGAACATTGAATCGAGTATTAAAACATCGGTGATTTAAGCTCGCGCTTGAATTACCTTTTAGTTCTGTGCAGTGATTACTTGGCCCCTCAAATCCTTTTATAACTAGGTCACTCACTATCTAAAGCACCATTTTGTAAATAAGTAAATGGTTTGCAGCTTATTAACTTGTTTCTATCTTTTTGGAGATAAGAAACACAGGGATGGTGGTAAAAAAAAAAAATCTATCCTGGGCCCCTTCTGAGCAAACAAAGCAGATTTTTTGAATGTTCACAAAATTTCTGCATCCACTCTAACAAATTAACTGATTTTTCCTCAGTGTTTGGACAGCAGATCCCTCTTCCTCTGCATCCAGTGCTTCTCCAGAGTTTGTGCTGTTAGGGTGATGTCAGCAGCCTGTCTCGTGCGCCTGGCAAGGTGCAGTGGTCCTCATGTGGGTCGCACTGGTCTTTTACAGAAAGCCATAGTCCCATTTTCGCACCAGCAGGACAACCACCTCCAGTTCACAATTTTACGAAGACAACTTTATAGCCCTTCAGAGAAACGGCACAGCAACACACGCTTTGATGCAGACAGCAGCGGCAGACCCACTACTTGGGATTCATTTGGCATCTGGGACAATCGTATTGATGAGCCGATCCTGCTGCCGCCAAGCATCCGCTATGGCAAGCCCATTCCTAAAGTCAGTTTATCAAGGGTAGGCTGTGCCTCGCTGATTGGTCAACGCAAGGAGAATGAAGACCGCTTCCAGGTCTCCCAAATGACTGACAACATCCTCTACTTTGCTGTGTTTGATGGGCATGGCGGGCCAGAAGCAGCTGACTTTTGTGAAAAATACATGGAGAAATTTATCAAGTAAGGAAATCATTAGAAATGCTGTTAGCGCACATTTGCACCAGTCACTGTCACAGGGAATTAATTGATCAGTCAACTATTTGAATGTCAGAAAATGTTAGATAATTGTGAGAGAGAAACATATCTTTGTTGCTGATATTGTCATCAATGTAGTCTTTTGGTTGTTGTTTCAGGGACCTTGTGGAAGAGGAGTCCAATCTGGAATTGGTTTTAACAAAGGCCTTTCTTGAAGTAGACAAGGCTCTTGCGAGGCACATGCACTTCACTCCAAATGGTAGGTTCTTTCATGTTATATGTACATAGATGAGAAACTGTGTATTTATACGCACACGTATGCAATGAAACTTTTCTTCTTCTCTCTTCAAAACCTAACTTACTTATCCTCCGTAGGCTTTGAGGCATTGGATTTCTCAACTGACATAACCTGAACGCTTTTGGTTAGAGGTCTGTCATTTAAGCCCGAGTTAATTACTAACTGATGAACAATAACACAGCTACAAGTAGAGCGAATGCTAGTGCTTCATTGCTTCCAGTACTGCATCTACATATACAGAGAGGTGACAAATTAAAGGAAAAACCTGAGTGCATGTGTGAGTACATGTAGAAGATATGTGTTGTGTCCTGTGCTGTGATTTTCGCAGTCGCATCTCAACCCAGTTACCCAGCACTTAAAAGACAGTAGAGGTCCAGAGACTTGTAGAGTGTATGCCAGCAAAAAAAATAAGCAGTGCCAAATATCTTAGAGGTTTTTTGAATGACACCTCAAATGTCTGTCTTTATATTGTACGATGTCACCCTAAATAATTTAAAATCCTTGAACAAAATTCTCAATATGAATAAGTGGGGCACTGTGTGCTAAGCCAGACACAGAGTGCCCTGATACGCTTTGAGTTGGCAGCTCTTTGGTACAGCCCTACAAAGAACACCAAAGCTGTTTTCAAGTCTTGTGTGCCCGACACTTAATGGTGTTTTCCTTTAATTTGCCACGCACGTTTTGGCAATCTGCAGAGTGTGTTTTTTAGCACGGCCATTGAAATGAATGTTATGGGTCATTTTAGCCTTCCGAAAACAAATGAATGCAAACCATTTCTCTCAATAAACCATGTGGTCTACATGTTAGCCCTTGTCATATGGAAACTTTTCAAATTAGCTTGACTTTTCTCAAAGGGCATTGTGTCTGATTACGGTTATCTACTTGTATAAAAGCTAGTGTATCTATTATGTGGCCATACATCGGCCACGCTGTGTGAAATGTCCCAATATGCCTGTGTGTGTGTGTGCATGTTATCTACGGCAGCTGCTGACCCAGCTAAGAGCTGGAGGCCCTTGGCACCAATGTGGATGACGAGAGGCTAGATATTGAAGGAGAGTCCAGCGGGTCCTAAATCCTGGCCTACTGGAAGGTTCCCTAACTTTCTCTCACTCCTCGCTCTCTCTGTCTCTCCTCCTTTTCTTTCTTCTTTCACCAAGTGTATGCAAAGCTTCTTGTGAGACAGTGCTTACATTTGACAAGTTGTATGAAATGTATGTTGTTAGTAACAGATCTAGTCCAGCATGTCAAATATGCAGATTTAAAAACATGTGGCTTAAGTCTCTTGTTGGTTCAGTTAGTTTGAGGTCTAATGCAGGCCTAAAAAAGTCAGCAGATAAATCCCATTATGGTATGTGATGCGGTTTTAACTAGGGATACCCCATATAAATCACAGTGATAAATTGTCAGCATGATGTTGGGAAATGTATATAATCTGGTATTTATCAGGATCTCTGAAATTTTAGCTGTTAATATGAAGCCAAATTGCTTTCATTGAAGTGCAGAAGAAGAAGAATAGAACTTTATTTGAATGTGACATGTTTGGTTATCATATCTGTACCAGCAATTAGAAGCAGGTAATTATTGGTTATCATATTGACTGAAAAAAATCCATATGGTGCATCCCCTAGTTTTAACAAACTTGCATCCCTTTACGAAATAAAGTTTAGGGCAGTTAAAGTTGTCAGAAACAATGTTGCCGCGTTCAGAGTTAGAATAACATCTTACTCTTTGCCTGCGTTAATCAGTTTTATACCAGCTGCCATAATCAAGTTTTAGTTTAGTATAACATCACTTACTTTTTGATAGATTAGTGGTGAATTTCTCACATTTGTAACTGCAGATAAATGCATGCAAAGCTTTAAGTAAAACAAACCAGCCCTCATAGGATGTATTTAAAAAGTTTTTTTTTTGGTTTCTTTTTAAATACTTAACACTGAGAAGGTTCAGCCTTAGATATAGGTCTGCTGTAAAAATTGCTCTGGACCTCAACTCTGTGCTGAAACAGTTTGACCTGCATGTGTGACTGCCTCCTCTATTGTTAACTGTGTAACCTCTCGTTTGCTGCAAGTCCACTTTTTGACTTCCCACCCATGTGTCCATGTTTGAATGTGTGGATGTGAGAGTGTCAGACACACCATGTGCCTGTTGTGAACACTGTAAACAGTGACTTTGTGTTTGGACCTTTTTGATGGCACTTTCCACCTCTCATGTTTCCATTTATGTCTCTGTAGTACCAGGGATGAATGCAGGAACCACCTCCACTGTGGCCCTGCTGAGGGACAGCATTGAGCTTGTAGTGGGCAGTGTGGGTGACAGCCGAGCCATGCTGTGCCGCAAGGGCAAGGCCCTTAAACTCACTGTCGACCACACTCCCGAGAGGAAAGACGAGAAAGAGAGGTACAAAGATGTTGTTGGTTGTGCCACACAGTACATCAGCAGGAGATCAAAAAAGTCCATATCATTTGTATAAACTTCATAGTTGTCAGTTGCCTCTGCTGGGTTGTTGCCTGCTGGAACAACTTACACCATTATAATAATCCTCTGTTTGCCTCTCTCCCTCAAGGATAAAGAAAAGTGGGGGTTTTATTACCTGGAATAGTCTGGGACAGCCAAACGTCAATGGCAGGTTGGCTATGACGCGCAGCATCGGAGACTTTGACCTGAAGAACATGGGGGTCATTGCTGAGCCGGAGACAAAGAGAATATCGGTAGGTTTAGAAAAGTTGAGGATTTATCATAATCGTCCGTTGGATGTTTCAGGCTAATTATAATGAAAATTCAGTGCTACATGCAGAAAGAAACGTTTTTAAAAAAGTGGAAGTGTTGCTGAATATTTCTTTCCTTCTCTTCAGTTGCACCATGTCCACGACTCCTTTCTGGCATTGACCACAGATGGCATTAACTTCATTATGAACAGCCAAGAGATCTGCAATGTCATCAACCAGTGCCATGACCCCAAGGAGGCAGCTCAGAGAATATCTGACCAGGTAAGACTTTTATACTTACGATTTAATGTGCCCGTAGTGAACACGCAATGTATGTAATGTAAGAGAGCTTTGTGATTTGACTCAGAGTTCACTCGGTGTTTGTTTATTGGAAGGATTGTTTTAGTTGTGGCAGCGAGAAATATTTATTGAAACGAATGCTCACATGTTCTGTTGGGAAGGGACAAGGAAAGATATGATCTCAGATTGAGATAAAATACTTGATAATAGTGAATCTCCATTGTCCTGATAATCATAAATAAGATAAAAGAGTGAGACAGCTCCAGTTTGCCCTCCCATCTCTGTTAGCGCACTATTCTTTCTTAACAAAATGTTAAGTCAGGTGATTTAAGTATGTTTTAGTGTCATTTTAACAAGGTTAAGCATAATTTGTCAGTATCAGTATTACAACAGGATTTACAATTATTTTGTCTTGGATAACTGTGACATGAAATTTTCATATAATACCATGCCTAATATTTCGCGAGATGGACAAATTGAAATGCTTCCATATACACTACTCACTTGGATTAACCTTTAGCAACTCTGATCAGCTTATGAACAGATAGATTTATAGCCTGTACACTGTTCAGAGACTCTCAGAGAACACTTCTGGAATAAATACTGTTAGGAAATAAACACCAAAGCACTCCGTTCCTAGCTAGTAGTTTTAGTTGTCATTGTAGTAGTTACAAATTTTAGGAAATTAGCAAACGTTATCAACAGAATCTGGTCAAGTATTAATACTGTCAGAGACGTTTATGTTTTAAGATGCAGAGATGCCTACTGAAGTTAGCCTGCTAACCAGCCTGACAGCTTTTTAAAATGACAATGTGTCTCGTCTCTCTCTCAGGCTCTTCAATATGGCTCAGAGGACAACAGCACAATCATCGTGGTGCCCTTCGGTGCTTGGGGAAGACACGAGGGTTCGGACTCAAATTTCTCCTTCAGCAGAAGTTTCGTGTCCAGTGGTCGCTGGGCGTAGTCAGCAGGACGTGGGATGAAAGTGGGTGGTCTGTGGACCTCATTATGTGTGCAATACAACCGAACAACAGTGCCCTTGTGGAAACATTATAAAGAGTGTGGTTTGCCCAGACAATAATATCTGAGGGTAAAAACGTTTTGTTTAGAGTAGCACGGTATTTATTTGCCTCTGTGGAATAAGAGGCAGTGAATTCATGATGTGCACTAAATGAAAAAGACCCCCTTTATGAAAAAGGTTTTATCTACTAGCAAGCCAATGACCTTATAGGTGCTCAAAGCTGAGGAGTGTTTGAATGGCAGACAGGAATTCATGATGACATGCAGGTCATCACTCGGTACATAAGCTAAGATTTTAAGACTCCAGTTCCCGGCTGTCTGCCATTCAAATGATTTATTTCAGCTGCTCATTATGCCCAAGTTTGCACTTACATATTTTAATAATTACCATAATGTGGATATGTTGCATTTTCAAAAAGAAAAGATTTAATTTTGGACAATTTCTCAGTGTTAACAGTAGGACAATAATTAAACTATGTGAATTTGTCAATTGATTGGAATTAATTAAACCCTTGTACGAGAGTACAAATTGCATTATAAGTTCAGAGAGCATCATGATTAGAGGCAACTGGAATACAGATACCATGAACAAAAAAAGTCAGAAAGTAGGTCTCAATGACTGTATGTCACTTCTGGAGTTTCCTTTGCAGGTTGTGTGATTCATAAATATTTCAGGAGAAAAGGACCCTGACTGTTCTGTGATCTGGTGGACTAGTGAGAATGGAGTTGCTTAATGCTGTTTGTATTAACAGCATTTATTTGGCCGACATGTTTAAAAGTGAGATATTGATGTTTCTTGCTATTCGGACACTGCTCATGCTTGTATAAGTGTTAATATCTGTACTGATTTTAAATAAGTCTCATTAGGACACTAATAAGTGTTCAGGGTACAGAAATGTATATTTTATGTTTTGTAAATAATCCTATTTATGTACATCTGGAAAACTGATAGTTCTGTTGCATTTACTTATCTCGCCTCGTATCTGAATATTTCACCCGCGCATGAACGTTGTGTTGGTGCTCGTGTTGTGAAAAGCTACAAGATTTTGATTGTAACTTCGGCTACAAACAGTAATTCCTCATCTACTCCACTTACATGTCACTCAGAAAGAGCGAAGCACACTTAATGCAACACTAAAGAACTGTTCAGCTAAGAGCCATGTATGACAATGTGAATGTTTGCTTCAATGCCCTCCATGACTAAAGAACTCAATCAAACCCTGTGGGGTATAGGAGTAATTAAGCTGTATAAGTTGTCTTGGCTGACCTAATGTGAGTGGATGCCTTACCAGTGTAAGACAGACTTAAACCATTAGATCGTACAGTTTTCGTTCACTGTTGATCTTTTGTTTTTGTGGTTGTTGAAGTTAGACAGATGCAGCACTTCATATTTATCAGCATTGGTCTATTTGTGAAAAAACAACTTGTGTTAACATCAGTTTTTCCTCAAACATCATTTTTTAGTGTTTTGTAAATACTGTTTTCTTCCTCATTCACACATTGAAGGAAACCTTGAGTTCTTATAAGGACTTTGTCTTTATAATTAACACGTCCTCATTACAAGCCTTCTCATTATCTTTCACACCGTTCCTTTTTTTGATTTACTGTATTCTGTTTCACTGCCATTCAAATATAATCATCATAGCTGTGGATCTATATTCGGGACCTAATTGTGACTGTAGCAGCAGCAGCACTCTGTCAGTACTGTATTTTTGGTCTGAATGGTTTGTGAGAAACTTAAATTAAAAACTATACACCAAAAAGTATGTAGTGTTTGTGTTTTGTGACAAGTCACTCTCCGAGACTTGAAATTTTTCAATGTCCCATGAAAGACAACTATATAATTTTACACCTTAATATATGTGTGTTTTTACAATAGCAATTATCATTAAAGCTGCCAGCAGCGTTGGTTGGGCCCTCGCAGTCCACGCACCTCGGGGCATGCTGCCGTCAGGGCTTCCGCGCGCAACGCCTCGAAGAAGCCGTTTCTTTATAATTTGGTGCCCTGCTCCCGCTGGCATTAAGTAATGCACGCTGAAGACAGAAAAAAGAGCGTATACTGCTGCACGATTCCCCAGACAAAGACTGAGATGACGGTCCGCTTCTGGAGCTGGCTGACGAAAATGTCCACATGAGGCATGATGCAATGAAATAGTTTCGGGAAGAAGTTGAAAGTATCATCGTCCAGTAGCTGAAGAGAATTTTTTCTCCAGTTCTTCCAGCTGCTCTACACTCTGGCGATGATGTCACGCACTCTAGCTCACGCAATACACACCCATTATAAAATCAGAAGAAGGCCTAAAAATCCGTAAAACTAAAACTGTGATGATTTGGAAACCGTAAGAGATTTTTAAAAACTGAATACATGCCCAACAGTTCAAGGTCTTCTCACTCTTTAAAAGGTGGAATGGTATCTGTAGCTCAAAGCATGAAGCACAAGAAGAGGTTGAAAGTCGATGAGTTTTGAAGAGGATTTTAAGATTTTCCCATTTACTTTCCATTCAAACTAATCAGACTGCGACCAGATTGCCATCTATAGGCCGATTTGCACCAAATTTTACACAGAGCCTCATCAGTCCATGGAACACAATTATGAACATTTACGTGATAATCAGACCGTATTTTGTTTAGATGTGCAAGATTGTCTGCTTTCAACACAATATGCAGGAATTTTGTTGCAGGTTCCCTGCTCGGGCCCTAATAAAGAATCGCTTCAAAAACAATAGGGTCCTCGCAGGTTCCCTGCTCGGGCCCTAATTAAGGATCCATGGCGGGACTCAAACCCAGAGCAGAAGCAAAGCCTCCATTCACATCCTGCTCTACCACCTGAGCTAAACACCATTATGAGTTCACACTGGATGAATAAACACAATGAGTCCCGCCCACAGACTTTCTGACGAATGCAGGTGGAGCGCGCCGAAAAGGGGCGGTCTCGCTCGTTTCCCGCGTGAAATTAGTGGATTTCCCTCCAAAACTGTAGATGTGTATTTAAATAGCTGTTGGATCGTCACTCTGGTTCCAGCGGCTCTACTCTGAGGACACGAATACGGTCAGTAAACTCTTCTGTACGAATCTGCTTTATGTGTGTGCTTACCTGCTCAGTTCAGGTGTGTTCATGTCTGTGTGGGAGTTGTATAGATCTCAGGTGATTAGCCCAGGTGATGTTCCTTTATATCAAAGAGCTCCACATTGCAAAGTAACCTCCATGTTGTCTCAGCCTAGTGCCGGTTAAAATGGAGCCAGCCTCCCTCTCATGTCGGTCAGATTTGTTTTTGCCTCAAATGTTTCTGAAATAACTCTGAACACGAAACTGTAGACGTCTCGTGTAACTGTTTAGTGTTGAGATAAATTCCGCTGGAACATAATTCTGTAATTACATCCATTTAAACGCGCCGCGGACTGTATGTTTTGCCCAATGCACCAAACTCCATTGTGATTTTGGCCGTTTTATATCTGCGGTGTTTATTACATGAACACTGCACAGTTAAGTAAATTTGGGTCACTGTCTCAGAACAAGTCGCTAGTTTCGTTAAATTCGGCTTGAAGTATTATTTATTTATTTATTATTTTAAACGACATGAAAGCTGGTTAGCTAACGTTTACTGGTCAGTTTAAGTCAGTGGTTATGTTAGCTAGCTGAGTTTAAATTTGTTGGAGATGCAATGCAAGGTTTTGAAACATGTTACCAGCGGCTCAGCTGCTTTATTAACGGGCTACTGACACTATAATGAGCTTATAAAGAGGTCTGGGTCATTTCATCCTTGTGTTTTTACAGACGGGTTTGCATGTTAGCTAAGGTGTGTGTCTGTTGGAGAGTGTTAGCATGACGCCATTATCGTGCTGTGTAATGTTAGCTTGTTAATACTATCATCTTTACAGCTGAATATCTGAGTACAGCACAGTTAGCTAACAGGCTCCAGGTGCTCAATAATGTCTCAGTATGTTAGTATGTCAGCATCTAGAAGGTCATTTTGAGCAGCTAAAGTAGTTTATACACAAAATAAGCAGCCTCATTGTAGCTGCACAGCATGTATTCAGTGTGTTTGTCTCAGTTTTGGTTTAATGTGTTACTGCAATCACTACACTGTGTGTCAAAAGATAGACTTTGAAATCATATTACTCGTGTATAAAGCTCTTAATGTTCTCAGAACTTATTACATTTGGTTTACATTTGTTTTACCTTTAAAAAACACATTTATTAAATCAGATGAAAGTAGATTTTATAGTGCAGAGTGATGTGAGACTCCTGAGGTGATGTCATGCACGTGGTCACAGACCGCTATATCATTCTTTATTATGAAATGATAATCCTGTAAGAAATCCCATTTTGCCAGATGTGTCTATACTCTGTCCATACATCTTTTTTCTGCTTACAATCAGAATATGTGTATACACACAGACATATATGCATGTAGTCATCATGTTATACTAAAGTGCCTCCTCCTCTCTCCAGGTGAACAGTGGGACTTGTCTTCAGCTTCAGGTGGAACAGCTCTGACCTGTATGGTGATCAGACCCGGAGAGGAGACACACCTGGTCCAACCAGGTCAGTGCAATATAGGTGCAAAAATTAGAGGCAGAAAGTGTGAGTTTTGTCAATTTCTGCTCATTAATACTCTATGATCAGTAAATGATTTTAGAGGATAGTCGAGTCTCATTCACAGGTCGTTGAATACCGACAGTTTGGGTTGGCAGAAGCCATGACAGTGTCACTGTTGGGACACTAGTCTCTCTCCCTCTTTTTCTGTTTGTCTTTAAAAAAGCTAATTAAAAAGGCAAACAAATTTGCAAGCAAGCAATATACAGGTTAGTTCAATGGGGAATAAAAGAAGGAAGTCATAGTATTTTAATATTTACTAAGTGCGATATTGTAGCCAGCTGGCATTGTTTCAGTTTAATGAACACCTGCATTTATATATATTATGAATTATATAATTATATTTTATTTAACATGTATATCTCCACTGTTCAGCCACAACATTAAAACAACTGACAAGTGAAGTGAGCATTGATCATCTTGTTACAATCAAATGTTCTGCTGGGAAACTTTGAGTTCTGTCATTTCTGTGGATTCTCTTTGACAAACACAGCCACACAAACACCGTTCAAACCAACTGCACCCCCTCATGGCAAAGAACCCAAGGCCTCAAACTGGTCTTCTCATTGTCCAGATCCCACTTCAGCTGAGCATCTGCTGGATGCGCCAGAACCAACTCCAATCCATGTTGGGGCCCCCATGGATCGGTCTTGGCTCTGACTGCATCCAGTGGAAGCTCAGCTGGATTGAGATCTGGGGAATCTGGAGGTCATGTTGACACCTTGAGCTCTTTCCCACGTTCCTCGGGTCGTTCCTGAGCAGTTTTTGCAGCGTTGCAGGCGCGTTGTCCTGCAGGGGGCGCACTGCCACCAAGGAGTGCTGCTGCCATGAGGGCGTGTACTTGGTCTGCAGCTGTGTTTGGGTGACTGGTGTTTGTCAAAGAGACATCCACACGAATGCTGGGACCCATGGCTTCACAGCCAAACATGGCATTGGAACAAAATCATCCATGTTATTTATTTCACCTGTCACTGTTATAATGATATGACTCTCAGTGTATACACATGTTAAATACTCTATATATGTCTAAAATATCTATATGTCTATATTTCCTCTCAGTAAATCAAAATCTGATTGACCTGATTTGATTTGATAAAGCAAAACCTGTTTGAAATACTTGTACTTCCTTTGAACCCTGTTGGTTTTGAGCTGGGACTTTTACATTTAAATGGACAGCTTCATTTATGTAGATTCAACACTAACATTAGCCTCGGCGTATTCCCCTAGCAGGCCACTAATAAGGATCCTATTCAGTTTCTGACGTGCAGCTGTGTGGTGGTGAAGTTTTTGGTTTAGAAGCGGTTCTTGTGGTCACATTCATGGTAGAGGTGCAGCAAACTGAGCTGTAAACACCAGCAGAATGACCGGAGACATGTTAATTTTTGGTGGCTTGTGTAAGGTTTGTTAGCAGTAGCATTCTTATTCATGGTAGAAGTGCAGCGGATTGAGAGCTACGACACCAGCAGAACTGAGCTGAGACGTGTTGTTTTGGAGGCCTTGTGGTGTAGAGCTTTCTGGGGACAAAAGTTCAGTAAGAGCAGTCCCGTTGTTAGTGGTCTGCCAGGCTTACCTGGTGTTATTGTAATTTATAGTTTAACTTGGCCAGACTTCAGCTATCTTCAATGGCAAATGCCCGAGTGCAGTCCATCGGAGCTGTAAGCAGTGTTTTCCATGAATGGCAGTAGTCAGGCCTTTGATCAGTTGCTGGTATTGGTAATAGCGTATCTTACGAGCCCTCGTGCGATCCCGCCAACTTACAGGTCCCTCATGTCCAGAAACCTATGGTTGGTAGAAGCGTGCACATAGTGTGCGTGTTTAGCTTGGGCTTCGGCCTGGCTAGGGACATGCTCAGGGCCACGGTAGAAGCTAGCCTGACGCCACTAAAGCGGCTTGGATCTCTGCCCTCAACTGTCCATGACGATTTCCCTGGCGAGTTCAGTGTGTATGGGCGCGATGCCTTTGCTTGAAGATAATGTTGAACCTCTGTGATAAAACTAAATGAAAACAATTGCAGGAATTCATTTTCTTTGCAACTGTGTGCAACAGCATCCTGCTTGATAACACCAAGCAGAGATCATTACAAAGCTGTTACAGGGCCCTCGGCCTTAATGCCCAGCAGACCACTGATAACGATCTGAATGTGTTGTGGTGACATTTTTTCTTTGGAAGCAGTTGTTGTTGTTGTCATGTTAATGGTAGAGATGTAGTGAAATGATAGCTACAGATACTTTGAGTGGTTGTTAATTTATCTGAGTACTTCTGAGTGTATTGAAGGTTTGTTTTTAGTTCTTGTACATGTGCACTTGAGTGCGCAACTGTGTGCTCAGAGAGTGCTTGATAAGCTTTATGAAGCCTTTGGAGTTGTTGTCTTGTGAACTGAGAGCTACAAACAGCTTGAGCGGTTGTTAGTTATTTTGCACCCTTCGGAGTGTATTGAAGGTTTGTTTTTAGTTCTTGTACATGTGCACTTGAGCGCGCAACTGTGTGCTCAGAGAGTGCTTGATAAGCTTTATGAAGCCTTTGGAGTTGTTGTCTTGTGAACTGAGAGCTACAAACAGCTTGAGCGGTTGTTAGTTATTTTGCACCCTTCGGAGTGTATTGAAGGTTTGTTTTTAGTTCTTGTACATGTGCACTTGAGCGCGCAACTGTGTGCTCAGAGAGTGCTTGATAAGCTTTATGAAGCCTTTGGAGTTGTTGTCTTGTGAACTGATAGCTACAAACAGCTTGAGCGGTTGTTAGTTATTTTGCACCCTTCGGAGTGTATTGAAGGTTTGTTTTTAGTTCCTGTACATGTGCACTTGAGCGCGCAACTGTGTGCTCAGAGAGTGCTTGATAAGCTTTATGAAGCCTTTGGAGTTGTTGTCTTGTGAACTGATAGCTACAAACAGCTTGAGCGGTTGTTAGTTATTTTGCACCCTTCGGAGTGTATTGAAGGTTTGTTTTTAGTTCTTGTACATGTGCACTTGAGCGCGCAACTGTGTGCTCAGAGAGTGCTTGATAAGCTTTATGAAGCCTTTGGAGTTGTTGTCTTGTGAACTGATAGCTAGGAACAGCTTGAGCGGTTGTTAGTTATTTTGCACCCTTCGGAGTGTACTGAAGGTTTGTTTTAAGTTCTTGTACATGTGCACTTGAGCGCGCAACTGTGTGCTCAGAGAGTGCTTGATAAGCTTTATGAACCCTCGGAAGTTGTTCTGCTGGCGAAAACATCGTGGTATGAAGCTTTTCAGGCTAACATTGTTAGCTAAACAATGTTGAGTGCCGTAAGCTACAATAGCCAGTTCGCCACTGTAGAGTTCCAGGCACCAAAGTTCAGTAATAGCAATCCAGTTGTTTGTGGTCAGGCTTGTGTGAACTGACCGACCAGACCAGACTTAAGTCCCACCTCAAAACCCATAGGATTCAAGGAGAGTTTTTACAGCCACTGGATAATCACAAAAAATGTATATAAAAATGTATCTTGAAATAAAATGTAATTGAAAATACATGTCTTCTCACTGTTAACAACTTGACTCTCTATGAGTCCTGTTAATAGCTCACAAAGTGCGTTATTTGACGACCTGAGAATGAGACTCAAAAAGCAGCTGTCTTTGTACAGAATTGCTTTATAAGTATGCCGGCATCATGCAATATATCAATTAATTAATAATTGTCCTCCATAATGCAGGACACTGGCTTGTCTCACATGGCCTCTCTAAGATCTCAACTTTCTGCTTTTAATGCTGATTAACTTAATCTATAATAATATATCATGTTTCATCAGCAAATGTTTAATATTGATATGAATCGACAAAGTAACTAGTAACTAAAGCTGTCAGACAAAGTACTGTGAAAGTATGAATAATATAGTTAAAACTGAATTTATGCAAAATATGAAAATTATTTTACATATATATATATATATATATATATATACACTGTTCAGTTGAAACATTAAAACAACTGACAAGTGAAGTGAGCATTGATCATCTTGTTACAATCAAATGTTCTGCTGGGAAACTTTGAGTTCTGTCATTTCTGTGGATTCTCTTTGACAAACACAGCCACACAAACACCGTTCAAACCAACTGCACCCCCTCATGGCAAAGAACCCAAGGCCTCAAACTGGTCTCCTCATTGTCCAGATCCCACTTCAGCTGAGCATCTGCTGGATGCGCCAGAACCGACTGCCATCCATGTTGGGGCCCCCATGGATTGTTCTTGGCTCTGACTGCATCCAGTGGAAGCTCAGCTGGATTGAGATCTGGGGAATCTGGAGGTCATATTGACACCTTGAGCTCTTTCCCACGTTCCTCGGGTCGTTCCTGAGCAGTTTTTGCAGCGTTGCAGGCGCGTTGTCCTGCAGGGGGCGCACTGCCACCAAGGAGTGCTGCTGCCGTGAGAGGGTGTACTTGGTCTGCAGCTGTGTTTGGGTGACTGGTGTTTGTCAAAGAGACATCCACACGAATGCTGGGACCCATAGTTTCACAGCCGAACATGACATTGGAACACAATGATCCATGTTATTTATTTCACCTGTCACTGGTTCTAATGTTGTGGCTCTCAGTGTTTACACGTGTTAACTGCTTTTTACAGACACACTCAAAACCTCCCAAAAAAGGTTAAAAACTTCCACAAATACAAACAAAACCTCCACAAATACACAAAACATTCTCAAATATACTCAAACCTCCACAAAAAACTTTAACAAATTCACTAAAAATTTCCATAAATTCACTAAAAATTTCCACAAATATACACAATACCTCCACAAATACAGTCAAACCTCCACAAATCCACAAAACGTCCATAAATTCACTAAAACTTCCACAAATATACACAAAACCTCCACAAATACACTCAAACCTCCACAAATCCAGAAAAAACTTAAACAAATTCACTAAAAATTTCCATAAATTCACAAAAAACTTCTACAAATAGACACAAAACCTCCACAAATACGCTCAAACCTCCACAAATACACAAAAAGTCCATGAATTCACTAAAACTTCCACAAATATACACAAAACCTCCACAAATACACTCAAACCTCCACAAATCCAGAAAAAACTTAAACAAATTCACAAAAAATTTCCATAAATTCACTAAAAACTTCCACAAATATACACAAAACCTCCACAAATACACTCAAACCTCCACAAATACACAAAACGTCCATAAATTCACTAAAAATTTCCATAAATTCACTAAAACTTCCACAAATATACACAAAACCTCCACAAATACACAAAAAGTCCATAAATTCACTAAAACTTCCACAAACATACACAAAACCTCCACAAATACACTCAAACCTCCACAAATCCAGAAAAACTTTAACAAATTCACTAAAAATTTCCATAAATTCACTAAAAACTTCCACAAATATACACAAAACCTCCACAAATACACTCAAACCTCCACAAATCCAGAAAAACTTAAACAAATTGACTAAAAATTTCCATAAATTCACAAAAAACTTCTACAAATAGACACAAAACCTCCACAAATACACTCAAACCTCCACAAATACACAAAAAGTCCATAAATTCACTAAAACTTCCACAAATATACACAAAATCTCCACAAATACACTCAAACCTCCACAAATCCAGAAAAAACTTAAACAAATTCACAAAAAATTTCCATAAATTCACTAAAAACTTCCACAAATATACACAAAACCCCCAGAAATACACTCAAACCTCCACAAATACACAAAACATCCATAAATTCACAAAAAAATTCCATAAATTCACTAAAACTTCCACAAATATACACAAAACCTCCACAAATACACAAAAAGTCCATAAATTCACTAAAACTTCCACAAACATACACAAAACCTCCACAGATACACTCAAACCTCCACAAATCCAGAAAAACTTTAACAAATTCACTAAAAATTTCCATAAATTCACTAAAAACCTCCACAAATATACACAAAACCTCCACAAATACACTCAAATCTCCACAAATCCACGAAAAACTTATACAAATTCATTAAAAATTTCCATTAATTCACTAAAAACTTCCACAAATAGACACAAAACCTCCGCAAATACACAAACCTTCACAAATATACTCAAACCTCCACAAATTCACTAAAAACTTCCACAAATAGACACAAAACCTGCACAAGAGACGTGAAACTACCACTGCTCTTCTTTCTCATCTTGCAGGTGATGGACAGTTGAAAGGACGAATCACCAAGATGAGCCAATCAATGGAGACGAGCCGCCACAGGAGCCTGAACCTGTACTTCACGAGGGGGATCAAACATGGCTGATATATCTGCAGTTCACTGCTCGTTTCTCCAGAACGAGAGCAGCCAGGAGCTGAAAGTTGTGGGCAGAGGAACAGGCTGCTGAGGACGAGTTGGACGACGGTTTCCTGAAATGAATCCTGATTTCCTGTAAATCAAGTTTTTTGGACTGACATGTTGTTCTCAGACTGTGAGACTCCCGAACATCCTCATCAAAATAGACTCTTTGGTTTCTGTCCGTCTGTGATGAAGCATCAAATGAGTCTCTTGTGAAACAGACCTGGTTCAGTTTGTTCACTTAATTCACATCATCTTTCTACAAACTCCCCTGTTTTTTATTGGCATTTTGCTTTTATTAAAGCAGAGAAGATGGAAACAATTAGGCAGCTACCGACCTACTCATCCTGTACGAGAAGCTTGGTTTTTTTAAACTGAGTACTTACTATTAACAAATAGAAGATGAGACCTGGTGAGCAGAAATGTACTAATTTGAAAAAAAATCAAATGAGAAAACATTTAAAAATATGTAATGAACAATATTTTCGATATTTTTTTCTTTGTAACCAAATGGAATCAAAATAAAGACATTTTCTTTGTAACTGTGTGACTGAAATGACTTACGTGACTGGTGCTTCTTGTCAACACCGTTTAGCTCTTGTGTGGGATATTTAATGTCTTAAATGTAGGCCACATGTTCACACCTTCACATCTAAATGTTGTTTAAAGTCTTATTTCACCTCTCGACTTTGTTTTTATTCCAACTGTGTTATGTTATTGTATACAGAATCCCATCCTCGCCCATGGAGAAAGTGTTGCAGAATAACTGCAGACAAAGTGAACCAGAACATACAGTTCACATTTCCATTCACTTTCAGAGAGCTGAATGTGCTGAAAGGGAAACAGTACAGCTTGTTGGAACTTGTTCATCACTTCTTTTATTGAAACTTAAGCAGGAATGTGCAGGTTGTGTTCATCTTTGACATTCTGGACGAGTGTCGACTTCCTCTGGACTTTAGTCATCATCAGATCTTGTCTGATGTTACAGAGTCGATGTGCTGCTGACAAGCCTCATCAACTGCTTCCCTCTGCCTGTGACAGTTTCACTTGTGTGGGTCTGACTTAAGTGTGGGCCACATGTTAAAGTCTTCAAGTCTTATTTTACCTCTAAACGTTGTTTTTGTTCCCAACATGTGATGTCATTACTGTACAGAACTGCAGCCCCACCCACCGAGAAAGAATTGCAAAATAACGGCAATGACTGGAGACAGTCACAGGAAGTTACGTCATATCATTCTCAATTATTAAGTGATTATTATTATTATTATTTAGCTGTTTTATTAAACTTTACAAGGGGGACAAATGTACAACATCTAAACTGCTCTCACAGTTAACATATAAACCTTGACAGTGGTTTACTTTTAATTTATTATGTTAATATTTATTTTTGTAAGGAGCAATATTTTAAATAATCTAGTGTGTGGTTCTTTGACCTTAAATGTTCAGCTGCTAGGACAGGATTTAAGTGACAGAGCTGACATGATGTCATCTCTGTTTGTCGGTCAACATTTGAGGTGATGAGGGCGGCACATGACTAGGATGTATGTCTTATTGACCTTATTTATAAAAATAATAATATGTATAATAATGTATTTATTTTTAGAGCACCTTTAAAAACAGTTTACATATTTAGCTTCATTATGATTTTGATGATTTACCACACAGGCAGTTGAGAGTCACAGTAAAGTTCAGTCCAGCCTGCTGAGATACGAATCACAAAACAAAAGGTGAAACACCTGAAAACAAAGGAGAAGAAATGGAGGAGGGACGGAGGACAGTGTGTTCTTTAGTGTTTAACGGTATGAGATTGTAAAAATGTCCACATTCCTCAGAAGCCTCACATTAAAGATATGTACAGATACGTTTGTCTTTTAACTGCTTCAGAAACACTGCAAAGAAAAAAGAAATTAAAAACTACCTGACAGGTTATATGACAGCAAAAATATAAGAAACACTCTCACAACATAATAAATATGTACAATGAACTCTGTAGGTATAATTTGCATTATTATCTGTACCATCTAATTATTCCACAACAAGCTCACCAGGTTAAAATAAAAAGATGTATAGTTAACTGAACATAATTTATGGTAAAATAATGTGTATTGCTCCATAATGTACTTAAAAAAATACACTAAACTGTATGTGTTTTTTTGTGTCTTATTTAACTTATTTAAAGAAAAACTCTTCTGTCTGCAGATGAGTCGGTGCGTCTCGTCTCAAAGACGCACAGCAACCACAGATTCAGACCCATCGATGAAGCTGCACAGGGTCTTAAATAAGAGCTCCAGAAGTCCCTGAAGCCCTTACAGGAGAACCTAAAGGTCTTTGAACAAGTTAAAGGAAACTGAGATCAAACAGCAGAAGGCATCAAGGTCCAGGCCCGACACACAGAGGCGCAGATCAAAGAGCAGTTTAAGAGCTTCATCAGTTTCTACAAGAGGAAGAGGAGACCAGGATCTCTGCTCTGGGCAGAGAAATAGCGGCACTTTCACAGTCAGAGCCACAGAGGAGGATCAGACAGCTGAAGACGTCTCAATCCTGCAGAACTACAAGGCTGAAGTGAAGAGAGTCCAGCAGCGCCTCCTGCTGGAGGATCCACAGCTGGTCTCAGGAGCTCTGATAGACCAGGCCAAACATCTGGGCAACCTGAGCTTCAACATCTGGAATAAGATGAGGGACACGGTCTCCTACACTGCTGTCATTCTGGATCTGAACTCTGCTCATCCAGAACTCCTCCACTGTTTGTCTGTGATGATAACTGTGCTGATGATGAGGACTGTGGTGATCAAGCAATGTGTTCTCCCACTGAAGTTTATCAGGAAATAATGTCTCTGCAACAGTGAAACTAAGTAAGTTAAAAGTTCAACCAAAAAGGAAAGTTCACTCTTTATCTACTCACCCCCAAGCTGACTGAAAGTCAGGTGAAGTTTTGTGGTCCACAAAACATTTCTGGAGCTTCAAATGCAAGACAATGTGGCAGCATTCTCCTAAAAAACTGAAATAAAAATTTCAAAAAACCCCCACAGAAAATAAGATAAAATGGCTCCTTGCAGCTTGTCCAGCCTCCAACACAAACATAATGTGATAAAATATTAGAAACATTTTCTTATTTATGGCTGATTGGAATATTACATCACTGACTTTCTCATGCAGTTCCCATGGATCGTGATCAGAATCAGAATCAGAACTCTTTTATTCATCCTGCAAATGGGGATATCTGTGTGTCACAGCAGCATAAGGACAGTTCAATTTAACGATAAAGAATAATCATAGTACAAAATGAACAACATAATAAAAAGGTAAGAAACAGATTCCTATAAACATAATATGTACAAGTGTCCCGCCCCTTTCTGTGACATCACCCCATGAAGTCATCGTTCACATTTAATTTAATTACTTGTCCACATGAGGCATAATGCAACGAAATAGTTTCAGGAAGAAGCTGAAAGTATCATCGTCCAGTAGCTGAAGAGAATTTTTTCTCCAGTTCTTCCAGCTGCTCTACACTCTGGCGATGATGTCACGCACTCTAGCTCACGCAATACACACCCATTATAAAATCAGAAGAAGGCCTAAAAATCTGTAAAACTAAAACTGTGATGGTTTGGAAACCGTAAGAGATTTTTAAAAACTGAATACATGCCCAACAGTTCAAGGTCTTCCGACTCTTTAAAAGGTGGAATGGTATCTGTAGCTCAAAGCATGAAGCACAAGAAGAGGTTGAAAGTCGATGAGTTTTGAAGAGGATTTTAAGATTTTCCCATTTACTTTCCATTCAAACTAATCAGACTGCGACCAGATCACCATCTATTGGCCGATTTGCACCAAATTTTACACAGAGCCTCATCAGTCCATGGAACACAATTATGAACATTTACGTGATAATCAGACCGTATTTTGTTTAGATGTGCAAGATTGTCTGCTTTCAACACAATATGCAGGAATTTGTTGTTTTATATTTCGGCCGTTTTAAGGACTATCAAAATTCTTTTGATAACTTTTTGTGAGGGGGGTCCATAGATGCTTCACGCAAAATTTAATGCCAATTGGTCAAATTGCCTAGGAGGAGTTCGAAAAAGTAGCTTTTTCATTTGTCGCAATTTTGCGAATGGAAAGTTAATGTAAAAGTGGGCGTGGCCTACACCAAATAATTCAGCTGCATGCAGGGAACATGTAGATAAAAGGTTTACCAATGTGTGACACAATATGTGTGAGTTATGGGCCAAAAACGCCTTCAAGTGGAAAAAAGCGCCACCTGCTGGTCATTTTTGGTGTATAAGTTGCAGGGGCTAGTCTATACCAAGTGTTATGGTTTGGGCACAGGGCCAAATATAATTTTAAACTGGCATCAGGGCGCCACCTAGTGGCCAATTGATAAGTCCTTTGTCAGATATCCTCAAGAGCGCAGTGGCAATGACTATACCAAGTTTGGTGTCAATCCGCCCAACCGATGTGGAGATATAAACTATTTGAATTTAAAGAGCGCCACCTTGTGGTCATCGCCTAACCTTTTGGATACATCATCAGGAATTCATGTCAAAGTATTATCTCAAGTTTCATGTCATTTGGACACACCGTTGTGGAGATATCCAACACTTCCTGTTTGGCAGGAAATCTGCAGGAAGTTGTTATTTAATAATGTGAGTATTGTTTGGTCTTTTAATAACTTTTTGTCATGAGGGTCCACAGATGCTGTGTGCCAAGTTTCGTGCAAATCGGTGAAATCGCCTGGGAGGAGTTCGAAAAAGTAGGTTTTCGGCATTTTGCGAAATAGCGGAAAAAAACCGGTAGGCGGAAATGGGCGTGGCCTATACCACGAGACTCAGCCCACTTCACTGAACGCGTGGATATAAGGAATTTGAATGTGCGACAAAGTATATGGGAGTTATAAGCCAAAACGCGCTGTGCTTAATAACAGCGCCACCTAGTGGTGGAAATTCAGGACGACAATAGATTATAAAATTTTTCGCCAGGTGTGACTTATATTCCAAGTTTGGTGAGTTTTTGGGTATGTCCAGGCAGTGAAAAATGCAATCATTTTGTCCGAAGAAAAAAAAAAAAACAATAGGGTCCTCGCAGGTTCCCTGCTCGGGCCCTAAATATAATAATTTATCAGTAACCTCAATTTATTAGTTGCCTCTAGCCAATTAGCCAGTTTGATAATGCAACGTTAACAAGTAAATTTACTCAAGTAGTTACTGTTGTTAATTAACTTATTCTATACTGTTAGTTTGGGGTACTTGTGATTTACTTGAGAATTTTGTAGTGACCAAATATTTGACAACATTGTCACTAATGCAAGACTCTTCGCAATTAGATAGCTAACGTGGCTGCCAAAGAATTTAGCGAACATAAGATTTTTATCCAGCTAACGGATATGATTTTATTATATGACAAATTAAGATCTCAATAATAAAGAGTATTTTACAATTATCGATACATGATATTATCATTTATCAGTAGTTTCAATTTAAAAAAAAAAACTGCCTTAAGCTTATTAGCTTAAGTCTAGCTTGATCCTGCAATGCTATGCTATAATGTTTGTCCTGCCAAAAGATTTAGGTCACATGATGGATTTTTAATAGTTTAAGCTTTGCTATCTGTTGTTTGAAAAGCTTTAAGTCCAGTGAAAGACAGGTAGGTTATATAATTTGGCAAATTGATTCTTTAGGTGATCTTTCAATACCAGCTATCAGTTCATGATGATGATGAAATGAAACTGATATCGGAGGGAAAAAAGGGGGGTTGGGTACTTATATGGTATCAAAATAAACAGAAAAAAAATACATTTGTTAATCTCACTTTTCTGTTTTAAATATAGCTTAATGTATGCTAATGTTATTTCTTGCTGACCCAGACTTCTTGCGTGCTTTGCAAGGCAACATCTAGTGAACAGCTAAGGTAAGGCTAATTCTATTTATGCTAACAGACTTATTAGCTTTCATTTAGCAGCATTCAGCATGTTGCTACCACATCACTGTCTACATTGATTTTGTCTCCTAAAATAATTGTAAAATACTGTTAAATATTCATGCTTCATGCTTACATGTAAATTAACACCTAATGCTCCATTAACAATAAGAAACTGTAATTTAACAGCATCAAACAGTATTTTCTGTCAAGCAGTGGAGACATGTGCTAACATCCCTTCTCAAGTCCAGTCATTATCCATCAGCATCTTACTGATGATTGTTGGCTTATGTGTCTATTTTAATGATAGCACTTCTTTACTGGTCAAACTCCCCATTTTTGAGTGACAATATGTAACCTCACTGGCTATTCCTGAACTTTACGTTGGAGAGAACAGCTCCGTTATATCATTCTAGCTAGAGAAGTCCATGTGGAGTTCAACAGAGCAGGTAAAGTAAAGTTATGCTTATCTCCAGAAATTGTGTCTAGTGTTGTTTTGTCTGCATGATTATGGAGCTGTTGACATTTCAGATGTTTCATTAGTTCAGGTTGCTGAATAGGGCTAAGTGAAGCAAACTCTGTGGCTAGCTTGAGCTCAATTAGCCGTAGGTGTTACTGACCTTCAAGTTTGTTTGTTTTTTGTAAAATGTACATGTCATTATATTATCATTATTAATCTAACTTCATTAACTTTATTGCACACTAGTTTTCCAGAGGTAACCCTCCCTAAACTATAACTAACCACCCTCTCTCCTTTCTGTCTCTTGCTTTTCTCTTCTTTGCAGTTTTCGTCCTGTCTTTAACCGTTTTATTTCTCCCTTGAACAGTTTATTGCTCTGGCCTGTTTCTCTCCCCTCATTTAAAGTACTCGCTGTTCACTCTTTCTTTCTAATCCACTGTTATAGGTCACATGCAAAAGACTTGTTGTCAAGCTAGACAGTTGCACTGTTCTAGATGGTATCTTAATTCAGCATCTGATGTTATGCTCATGAGTTCAGTAAAGCCTGTCACTAATGATTGTATTGGAGACAGTTTCTTCCAAATATAAAAATGCAATACCTTTTCACTTTTGTAATACAAATGTTCTCAATGTTACTAATTTTACAAAGTCTGCTGTACAAATGAGAACTTTGTAATAAACCACAGCAATGTTACTGAATGTTTATTCTCTTGTGTTCTATACCAGGGTTCTCAAACGTATTACTTGAAGAAGTTATTAGAATTAGAAGTTATTCATTTAAATAAGTTATTAAGTGAACTTAGTTATCAGTTGAATAAGTTGATCCGCTCTAAGCACTAGAAGGCAAGACATTAGTGTGTTTACTGTAGGACTTGCTGTTGGGATGAATGTGGTAACCGAGGGCTGGGTATTTGAGAAGCCCTGCATACTTTGTTTTTAAATTGGTGAGGATGTATACAAATGCAAAAATAACAGATTTTATAACACACTGGCATATACTGTAAATTACCATAACCCACAATTCTCCTACTGTCATGTACTGTAATCCAAAAAAATGGTATTATACTGTTAGATAAATTACTGTAGATGTGCTATAAAATAACCACAGCATCCAGCGTTATTCTACAGTCATATACTGTAATCCAAAAACGGTAATATAACTGTTAAAATAAATAATAGTAGTTGCAATGTAAAATAATAGTAAAATACTAGCATCCCTGCTACCAGTATTTTAGTAAAGTACATTTACACAGCTGTTACCATACAATATTGAGGTAAGCTACATATAATTTACATTTAATGCCACTTCATACTTCTACACCACCACATTTCATAGGAAATTACTCTGTATTTTACCACTCTACCCTAATTTGCTCACTTTCATTTTGCAGAGCTTCATACTTGACTGATAATACTTACATAAAGTACTTCAACAAAAAAAAAATCCACTATTATATACTACCACCATCAACATGATAGTGATCAACTCATTAATGCATCTATATTAATAACAACCCAGTAAGATAACAAACATTATTCTGAAATTAAGCATCCTGCATAATGACTACATGTACTTTTACTACTTTAAATATATGTTGGTGCTAAAACTACGAAAAGTTGAAAGGCAAGACCAGCACTTGTAACAAAGTATGTCTAGACTGACTTCAAACTTGATGTCCACTGAGATAAATTGCAACACCCAAAACAAGTGTAATGAGACTTTCCTACTGAACACAAATGAATGGAAACCAGTGTTACAGGGGGGAAATTATCGACAACCTCCATTTCATTCATTACCTTCCAGGTGGTAAGTAAAGGGTTAAACCACTGTGCAGCTCGGTGGGGGTCCCAGCTGAGTGTGTGTGTGTGGCTGGATGGTTGGAGGCACCTGTCCCTGCTGTCATGAGCTGATGTTGGTGAGCCTGCACAGTCTCACACTCTGCCTCCGTCAGTCTGCAGCAAGCGGCGCTCCTGAAGGCTGCAGCAGGACTCTGGACCAGCAGCCTTCTCACAGCCTCACACGCCGGTGAGTCACTGCAAACTCAGCTTTTCATTACTTTGCAACAACACCACACTGTGTGGTGGTGAACTCTCTCAACACACAATGTATTTATCTGTTAGTGTCTTAAAAATGAATTCTGGAACTTAAAGCCACCCCTTTTTTAACCAGATTTATATACATGTTTCAAGTTTTGAATTGACAGGGGAAAAACAGAATACTAAGTAATGTGAGAACTGTAGCCAGGTTTTTTTTTAAAGTACTGAAGTCATTGTGCACTCTGTGTGATTTTTATGGATTGGATTAGCTTTTTGTCTGCACACAAAATGTACTAATCATACAGTTCACTCTAGACGCAGTTTTTCATCATTTTTCCTTCCAGTCAAAGATGAAAAAAAAAAAAAAAGTGCCACTTTAAAACAAAACTCATCCTGATACATGTTTGCGATGTTTATTTAGTAAATATGACATTTTTGGTCATTTTCATTCAAACAGATGAAACAAATGATGAATAAATAAATCAGACTAAATTTCTAATTTACCAAAATGTTCCCCAAACTCTAAGCGTGGTAACAGGTTCCCTCAGATATCCAACACTCACCGTCCTCATATGCAGCCTGCGCCCTGATGACAGCGATGTCTGTCGCATGAAAATGAAATATTTATACATTCATACATTCACAAATGGAGCCATGTCTTCTGAGAATGTTGTATTCCAAATACTTAAGTAGTATGAATAAATAATAAACCAATGTGATTTCACTTATTATAATTTTTTGTTGTTGTTGTCATTCATAAGGCTGCTTGAGATCTGGGAAGTTTATTTGGAAGTCTGTTTCAATCTACAACCTCCAACCAAAAATCATATAACAAAAAAATATAACAATAAGAATTATAGCAAGGCCATGGCTCGCTGTATTTCACTCTGGTTCAAAAAGCTCAGTGTGTCTACTTTGTTGCTTGGTTTTTGTCTCACTGTTATTGTCAAAGACAGTATACATCGGTTTCGTGATGACGGGTACGGGTTAACTAGAATAAAGAGACTGGACAGACTTTATTTTAGACAGTCTTTTTCTGATTTGAATGACGCCATTTGGATATGGTTGTTAAATATCATTTATTTACGGCTTTTCCATCTGGATCTCAATTAAAAGCACAACAAGTATCTGTCTTTTCTGTTTTTGTTTTTTTATATATTGCACAGGGACGAGACTCAGACACTGCTACCTCAGTCATTGTTTTTTTTGTTTGTTTGTTTTTTTGTTTTTGTTTTGCTTTTTGTTTTTGTTTTTGAACTTAGACTTAGACTTCTCTTTATTAATTTTTTTTTTTTAATTGATTAATATTACCATGACAAACATTGACTGAGCTGTGGCTTGAGTAGAATAAGTAGATTTCCCTTTGAAGTGTTACCACAGGTCGATAGACATATTTTTAATCTCGCTCTCCACAAGGAAACGTTTATCCACACGTGTGCATTTTATTTACCGACTGTCCAACACGTGACACTTCATCACTCTAACGCAACTCATCTATTAGCATTTGCTGTAAGACGTACTTTTAAAGTTTGGACGCAGACTGTGGACTGTGTGTTTCCTCGCAGAGAACGATGGAGAGAGCCAATCACGTCAACATCGCGATGATAGAGGACATCGGCGCCAACGGGACGGTCAGGTCAAAGGTCATGGCGGCCATGGACCAGAACAAGCAGCCGCGCGGCGCCACCGTGAGCTTCCACAACATCCAGTACAAAGTGCAGCTGAAGAGCGGCCTCCTCTGCAGAAGGAAAACCAGTCCCAGGGAAATACTGGTCGACCTCAAGTCAGTCGTAAATCCGTCTTGTGTCTCTCTTACTTTGCGTCTTTGTGAGTTGTATCTGTGTCTTCAGCTGCTCTTGTTTTCTCATAACTACTCACTAAAATATACACGGAGTTCTGTCCATAGTTTTATCGGTCAAGTTGCTGTTTTGTGATTTACTCACAGCGTTCAGGAGAAAATCCAATCCACGGTTGTGTTTTTTTAAGATTAGCGCTTATTTGTTTCGGCTTAATCAAACACATTCAGTGCTGCGTCAGATTCATTTACAGGTTTTTTTTTTCCCCCTGAGAATAAGACAAAGAATATCATGAATCAGACGGGTTTTTGGTTCGTTGACTCTCGGAAACACGTTGCGTAACCTTTTGTTTTGGGGTTCAATAAAATTTTTCTGAGTCCCTTAATTTGGGAGACCGTGTTACAGTGAATTATTATGGTAGTTCCTTGAGTCAGTTCAATGTGGCTCATTGTATCCTTATCCAGATCGGGACAATGGTGAATGGACCCTTACATTGGTTTCTTTCTGATGGTATTAAACGCAGCTGACATTTCCCATGGAAGAATGAATCATTTCACACAAGTTTTTTTGGGCCTTTTAATTATATGATATTAAGCATGGTTTCTTGCATATAATCTCTCTGATGCACTAAAGAGAAGTCTGCCAGGGAAACGAATTAAACACCGTCACGTGATCCACTGCCAGGCTTTTTATTCAATCTTTTAATTCCGTTTTATATCGCTGACTCTTTCCAGTGCTTTTGTGTAACTGTTCTCTCTGAAGTCAAAGGATTGGTCTTTGATATATTTTTCTTTTTAAACTTCCCAGTATAGATTATTTCTGTGTGTATGTGCAGCTTTTAAGAAATGCCTATGAGCTGCAAAATCCTTTCATGATAATCATTTTATTTGGGATTATGGGGGGAATAAAACTGAATTGAGTGTCATGAGGTAAATGATATAAGTGCCGATAAGTTAAATCACATGTCCAAGAGTCACAGTAATCCACTTTCTCTCACACTGCTGACATTTGTAATCTTAAAAACAAATGCAGGAAAGTTGCGTGTGTGCTCATTTTTGCCTTTAAATGAATTTATCCATGCTGAATTGGCTACAGAAAGCTCTGTGTTGTTGTCTCGCAGTGGGATTATGAGACCCGGTCTCAACGCTATTCTCGGACCTACTGGAAGTGGAAAATCTTCGTGAGTATCAATAAATTGATACCAGAGAAGAAATATAGTAACAAAAATATAATAATCCCCTGTATTTGTTGTGGATATATTTAATTGTTGTTCTTGTTGTTGTCGTCGAAAGGTTCTTGGATATTTTGGCTGCCAGAAAGGATCCTTCAGGTCTCTCAGGAGAAGTCCTCATCGACAGAGCGCCACAGCCTCCGAACTTCAAGTGCCTCTCTGGCTATGTAGTCCAGGTGTGTTGTGTTGATTGCTTAAAACTGCATGGAAACACAGTATGGTCACATTTATTACCTTTTAGTAAGTTAATACGGCAAACTGCTGCTTATTTACATGTCCAGTAACATTACATAGAATTTACAGGCTTGTTTTCGCTCACCGGTTCAGTCTTGAGACCTTGAGTCCCGAGATGAATGTCTGGTTCTTCTGCTAAATACTCCAGATTTTTCAGATGTTTCACCAGCTAGTTGCTTTTTTTTCTGTCGGCTGTAAAACAAGTCAGATGAGAGCAGGGAGTTTGCACCAAAACAGTATTTTTGCAGGCAGTAAAATTCCCCAAAATGACCTGAGAGACACTGAAAAGCACTTTAAAGCTGAGAAGATCTTTGGAGTTGCGTGATAAAAAAAGTGACCCCTTTTACAGTATATTGCTATTATTATTATTATATTATTACGTTTAACCCTAAATTTCCTCCTCCGAGACTTTGTTGACATCATCTCCTTTGTTCGTGAGGGCTGTAATGGTATAAATAGGAATGGGGGTGAATTTGTGTGTTTGGGTCTCTTTATTTTACATCTTGAAAATAAAAGATACATGAAAATAACAATGAAAAAATATAAACCCAGGTTTCTGGGAAAAGGAGTTTCATGGTGCTTTAAAAGCTTGTTCAATTTATTTATTTTTGTTACATAAACTGACTGATTTAAGAGGAGAATCAGCTGTAGGGTTGTTGTATTTAAGAGCGCCATCATTTGGGTTATTTGATGTTTTGTGGCTGCCGCTGGTAACCCCATGTTTAATGTCACAGCGGCATGCTGTAGGTAATCCCCCCAGGCGAAGTCTTCAGAGATGTAATGTCCAAAAATTTCTGCAAGAGAAGCCTCCCTCACTTGACGATTTGACAGTGGGACAACCGTAAGCACTTGGGAGCCGTCAGGGAATGCGCCTCAATGTCCATGTATCCATGAGTGTGGACATAGGATTGGGCAGTTGCAATCTGACTTCTTTTGAACATAAAAATACGAATTATAGCGGCTTTAAATACAGAGCAACACTATTAGGTAAACATTTCCCTGCATTACAGGTCTGTAGAAATGTAGATTTGCAGAAAATGCAAAGAAGCGGAACTACAAAACAAAAGGATCTTCTATGTCTCTGACCTTTGACCTCAAGGCTGTCGTCTCCGTCCTCAGGAAGACGTGGTCATGGGCACCCTGACTGTTCGGGAGAATCTGCGTTTCTCTGCAGCGCTGCGGCTGCCCTGCTCGGTGCCTCAGAGTGAGAAGGAGGCTCGAGTCAATCACCTCATTAAAGAACTGGGTCTCACCAAGGTGGCTGACTCCAAGGTAAAGAAGTAAACGCACACGGTTTGCTTTTCTAACCTCATGGTCTGGTCTGCTTGGGTTGATGTTGCGGGTCCTCGTGTTTTCGACAGGTGGGCACGCAGATGACCCGGGGGATCTCTGGAGGAGAGAGGAAGAGGACAAACATCGGCATGGAGCTGATTATTGATCCCTCTGTTCTCTTTCTGGATGAGCCGACCACAGGACTGGATGCCAGCACCGCCAACTCTGTCTTGCTGTTACTGAAAAGGTATTAAAGATGATATTATTATGGATCGTATTCAGAGCTCTGTCTTTGACTACACCTGTACCTGGTGCTCGGCTTTCCTTTACTTCACTGACTTATGTAACATTGAGAACGCGGTTTCTTCTCAGTTAGTAAATTATATGTGCATGAATGTCACAGTGTCACCTGAATTATGGCTTAGATTATAGCAGAGTGTTGCTCTTGAAATAATTTTTTTTTAAAAATAGATTGAATTTGTATTTCATACCTACTACTATGTAAACATCTTAATTTAATTCAGTATCATTTACAGTTTATGAAATTTTACGCTGCCTCTTTGGACTAAATCCATTCCCAGATTGCAGCACCTGATATTAAATGTAATTTGAATTAAAATACAACATTATTATTGGTGTATTTGTCCAAAAATGTAATAAAGAGCGTTATATAATAAAAACCTCTATAATAGTGTGTGTCACAGGAATTATTTCAGACTATTACAGTGTTTGATTATTACAAATAAATAATTAGAGTCACATGTGAAAACATTGACTATCCTCTTTTTGATTATGAATTGATTATAATAAATTCTACAATAAAACTGACTGTGAACCGAAAGAATCTCTTTAAAACTTGAATTTGATTAAAATCTTGTTGCACCACATTTATTTTTGCATCATAATTTATATTCTCTTTAATATATAAATACATTTTTAACTGTGCGTCTTTTCAGAATGGCCGGTCACGGAAGGACCATAATTATGTCCATCCACCAGCCTCGATACTCGATCTACAAACTGTTCGACACTCTGACTCTGCTGGTTAATGGTAAAATGGTGTACCACGGACCGGCGCCAAACGCTTTGGACTACTTCGCCAACATTGGTGACTATTTGGAAATTCATTATCACCACAAGACATGTTTATATTGTTCCTGATGTTTTAATGTTGTTACCTATACATTAATGTGTGTGGTTTCGCAGATGTATTCTTACAAAGTGGTGCTTTAATACAACACTGGCCATTTTAAACATGGATGTTTGCGACCTGTGTTCCAGGCTATTCTTGCGAGCCGCACAACAACCCAGCTGATTTCTTTCTGGATGTCATTAACGGAGACTTCACCGCCACAACCATGACCAAAGTGCACGGGTCTGAAGGTAACGGCATTAATTTCAATGCGCCACTTAAATTGCATCTAAGGTCCCTGGATCTTACTGTATGAGTGACTGGATTTCTTTTGACGAAGCTGACGGTTTTCTGGTCGTCAAGACGTTTTTGAAGGATGTTATCATGTGGAATGCAAAATAAAAGTCAGGCTCAGCCAGGCAGTCATCTGGACGGAGAGGGGCCTTTGAAAGGAGCTGAATTTTTTCTTTTGTGTTTTGTAAACATAAGCCGTTATTTACTCACTCATTTGATCAGAGTTTCTAATATCAAGAGAAGGTCATGTTTTTGTGTAACACAACTCAACAAAGTAGTTAAGCACGTAAGTATGTATACATAAGACATTAAAGGCATTCAGACAAGATATAGAATATGTAATATTAACAATACATGAATTAGATTCTAAAAGAGTACAAAATAAACTGAATAAAAAGGATTAAAACAGCAATAAAAATACAGTTCAAAGGTTTATTCAAATCTTATATCTATAAAAAAATTACAGATTTATATGGTAAAGGGATTATCGGTGTCTATTGTAATCCAATACTCAAATCAATCATTACTCTCCTTTGTGCGTGGCTAGATTTGGAGTTCGAGGATGTCAGCAGCTCCAGGCAGAGCATCGAGGGGCGTCTGGTGGAGGAGTACAGGAACAGCAGCTACTCCAGTGACACAAGAGCAGAGCTGGACCGCATCGTCCAGGAGAAGGAGTGTATCTTGTGTCCAAAGTCCCGCACCATCACATACAACAGCTCCTTCTTCCACCAGCTACGTTGGGTGCTTAAACGAACCTTCCAGAACCTCATGCTGAACCCGCAAACGTCCGTGGCCCAGGTAGATACATCTCCAGTACCCGCGCTCACTAAAAACATGACACTGAGAAACTTAAAGCCGTCTGTTGACTTCAGTCGAGCTGTGTTTAAGTGTTCTGGTTCTCGTTTTGTGACTCAAGTCTAAGCTGCAGATCGACGTCTCTGACAGATATCTAAATGAGATATCTGGTTTTAGGTTCAAGGGTTTAAACATGATGCTGTGCCAATATCACCTTCACTTTGTTCAAGCACTTCAAAGAGGGGAAAGAGAAGAAAATACCCTGTGTTACTGCTGTTATCATCATGAACAGGATTCATAGACAGCACTCCGGAGGGGTCAAGACTTAATGCCCTCATTAGTCACCCCATGGCTGCAAAATGCCGTCAGAAGTCTCCTCACTTTAAGAATTATTAACAGCTAATTGGCCCTAAATAAGTCAAAATAATCCTACAAGAGGGGCTCTAGGTGGCGTGGGCGCCGTAATCGGCTTTGGTGACTGTTGTGACCCCACTCTTGCCTCTTCGGGCCAGGATCTGAACTGATATCATATCTGGCCAAAGCCCCTTGGCCATGGTTGGGGCTCATCACATGATGGCGTCATGACCTATCACTCTACTGCCCCGCTTTCACATGAGGGGCCGCGGGGAATGAGGTGAAAAAGGCTCAACCGTATTAGCTTATCCCTTCACCCTGGGAACCGCTTAGTCCTGTCATAATCTGTAAATTGTTAGGATTAAAACTTGTGTCGCTTTCACTTCTCTCACTCTTTTCTGTCATCCTCCCCCACCACCAGTTCTGGTTGTTCTATCGGATAGGCCGCCGTCCACTTGACCCCCTGATCCCCAGAGACACCGACTTTTCTTCGTCAAAGAGGACACTGCCCAAGTCTTGTTTCCATTTTTCCAAAAGAATTCACGATAGTTCATGATTGGAGGAGCTGCGGTTCTGAATTACTGCACCGATGATTTTCTTCCGAGTAGCCGCGGAGTTAAACCTTCCTTTGCCATAAAGACAAAAAGATAATAAGTATGTTGTTAATACAGCTGCAACAATTACTCCATTAATCTTTCAGTTATTTTTTTAAGCCAAACTGTCAACATTTGCTGGTTCTACCTTCTTAAATGTAAGGAACCGCTGCTGTTCTTTGTCATGCATGATAGTAAATGAAGAGTCTTTTGGTTTTGGGCCGTTGGTTGGACAAAAGAAACCGGAGGGAATACTTTACTGTGGACTGTGGTATTGTGATTTGTGCATTTTCTTTACATTTTATGGCTAAATTAATTATTATTTGAGAAATTGATTGATTACTGAAAATAATCGTGAGTTATTGGGGTTCGGTGGGCTTTCTGGCACCTCCTCAACCACCAGCACGATGCATGAAGGAAGTAAAGGGTCAAAAGTCCAGAGAAACTGGGCAGGAGGATTATTCAGACCAACGTGTTGCGGCTTGTGTTCTTCATAGGGGTCCTCATGCAAATCCTAACAATCAAAGTAAAAGAAAGAACGACAAAAAGACGAATCCTTCTGTTTTCATGCTCGTCTTGCAACTTGCAAATGTTGTTTCATGCTATTGTTTGCTGGACTTTCTAGATGGCTTTCACTGTTTTTTCTCTGCGCAGCTGGGAGTCAACATCTTCCTCGCCCTCATCGTAGGCGCCATTTTCTACGGGGTGAAAGACGATCAGAGTGGCATCCAGAACAGGTGAGAGAGCTGCTGAAACACACCCTGCTCACAGTATGTCCTCATAAATCCTGATGAATTTGATGTACACAGAGGGACACAGCTACCAGAAGACAATGAGGTCTCATCCACTGGCAGTGTATAAAATGTTGAGAAATAAAAGCCACAGACAATATAGTTGAACTGTTGACTAAAGAAATATAATTTAAAAACAAACAAAACATTAAAAATATTTTATTTGGACTCACAACTTCAGTAATTTTAAATTTGTGGCTGCGTCTTTGTTTGTACATCACACTTTATCTAATAAAATAAACATTAAACAAAATCAGGTCAATCAAGACTGTTGAAGGTTTAGAGAGGACAGAGAAACTTTCTTAATATTAAGTCTTGCAGTTTTCCCTATTGGTATAGACCTTGTTTCAGGAAAAAAATATATATTTATTTATTTTTTGTTGCAGCTGCAACTGGGCTCTGACTTCTTTGTAGCATCAACAGGACATTTATCATTCTATTCTAAAGTTTGCGCTTGCTATTATAATCTTTACACCTGTGATAATGTGCAATATGTTGATGATATTTAGGTTGTTTCTGTTAATTTAGAATATTATGTTGCTATGAAATATGGGTGTATTGATTATTGTGAAATGTTTTCTAATAAATCGTGAGGTTTTCAAGTCACTCACACAAAGAGGTGTGAAGAGTAGAGCGATTCCTGCGAGGATAATCCTCTTACCATATTTCATTGGGCACAACCTGGTACTCACAAGCCCAGTGAAGCACGTCAGAAATCTAAATGGTCTCCCTCTTCACTTCTGTGCATGGTTCAGTGGAATATAAGGGTCCCTAATGTCATTATGGTCATGGTCAATGCATAGGCAGTATGGCAGTCAGACAACAGTGTGCTCAGTCAGTCGCCTTTTAAGTCCCTGTATGTTATATATGGACCACACTACATTCAGAACCATAATCTGCAGTGTTGACTGTTTGAGGTGAACAGTTGATGCCAGACATCAGATGCTGCCGAAATTCAAGGCATTTCTACCACCTTTCCTTCAAGTTAGAGTTCAGTTTTGAAGTTCATGTAAATTATTGAGCATTTGGATTTTATCCAACTTCTCCTTATGTGTCTTTGTTAAAACTGTAAGCAGAATTTTGAAGTCACTTTCCTGCATTTTGATCACAAGAGTCCAAGTTAAGAAATGTGTTGTTTCTATACACAAACAAACAAGATATTACTTGTTAATCGGCGAGCTTTAGCGGTGCTTGTATGCAGATTTTGTTACCTTTTCTCCAGAGCCAGGCTAGCTAAATTATTCCTTTGACAGGCAAGCAATCAGATGAGGCAGTCAGAGATAACAACACAGGAAGGGCAGGAAGGTACTACAGACAGTCTGGCAGAGAACTGGAGCTTGAGGGCAGATATATATGTCTTTTATACTAGGCATCAGGAGGAGGTGTGTAGGTGTGTGTGGAAATCAAGGGATGGAAACTGGCAGGGAAACACTGTGGACAGTGCTGCCAGGTGGGTCCGATGTTGTCCTGCCCAAATATTATCTATAATAAACAATAAAAAAAAAGATTTTTCTGTATAAACGTTTGTGTTCCTCCTATAGGATGGGTGCCCTCTTCTTCATCACAACCAACCAGTGTTTCAGCACTGTGTCTGCAGCTGAGCTCTTCATCATCGAGAGGAAACTCTTTGTGTATGTAATCCGACACGCTGCCATAAGTCTGGACTGAGTGTGTAGGGCTGGAGTTTGATTTCTGTTTGGGTTTTCTTGTGACAGGCACGAGTACATCAGCGGCTACTACAGAGTGTCAGTCTACTTCCTCTCCAAGATCCTGTCTGACATCACTCTGCGCACCATCACCTCCGTCATCTTCAGCTGTATCGTCTACTTTATGATTGGTAAGACAAACGCATCTTTGAACTGATAGATTTGTGGAATACTTAAAGTTTCCGTCTTTGAGCAACAGACATATAACTGAATCTAGATGCAGATAGCTCAGTATTTAGTCTCTAATGGCAGAATGTGTTTGTGTGTGTGTGTGTGTGTGTGTGTGTGTGTGTGTGTGTGTGTGTGTGTGTGTGTGTGTGTGTGTGTGTGTCCACTCAGGGCTCAAATCCACAGCAGCAGCCTTTTTCCTCTTCACGCTGACGGTGACTCTGGTGGCCTACACAGCCACAGCCATGACCATGGCCATCTCAGCTGACCAGAGCGTCGTGGCTCTCGCCAACATCTTCATGACCATCACCTTCGTCTTCATGATGGTGAGAGACGCGGCGACCCAGAAAAACACAGAGACGCGCATAAATGTGTTTCAAATACATACTGTATACACACCATTGCTTATTGCTTATTCACATCTAGTGTACTTGTACTACCTGATTTAACAGGCTTCTGTTTAATTTGTTAATGTGTCACAGTGCTGGTAGAGAGTTTCTCAGTAGACTCACTGCCCGCTTTTTGACAGCAGACCTTTTTTTAGAACAAGAATCACATTTTAGCTTTAAAGTAAAAGAAAAAAGGAACATTTTTAAGTTATTATGATGGCCGCTGAACTTTTTCAAGAAATGAAGTGAAAGTATAATCAGGTGCTGTTGCAAAAAAACAGATAATATCTCCTATATGTCATCCAAACACAATCCCTCTTAAAACGCAATGAACGAAATAATACCGACAATATGATAAAGACAGAAAATCACAGGTGAGACACATAACATTGATTAACTGATGACTTTGGTTTTTTTTTTGACATGTCAGTCACAATTAATATTAAACACCTGTGCTTCTTGTGCCGTGATGTCAAAATGTTGAAAACAAATCTTACGGCTTCAGTTTGTTCTTTTCAGATTTTCTCTGGTCTGCTGGTGAACCTGCCGAGCATCATGGACTGGCTGGCTTGGCTGAAGTACTTCAGCATTCCTCGCTACGGGCTCGCCGTAAGTCAAAATAAAAGCAAGTTCGTTAGCGAGGTCGGTGGGGAAAATGTCGCCATCTCATGTTCCTGAGACAATTTAGGACGTCCACTCTCAGCGGAGTCAGTTTGCATTCCTCCATTGATCACCACACATCTGCATTCAGGCTCAGCCTTCAGTCTAACGTGCTTTATTCACTTTGATCCTCTCGGCGCTGATTGACTATGCTGTCTATGTTCAGGCCTTGAAGATCAATGAGTTCGTGGGTTTGAAGTTCTGTGAGGAGGCCGTGATCCGAAACACCAACATGTCGGCTTCAATGACCAACTGCAGTGTGAGCACGGTCGGCCTGACGTGAGTAGACCGGCACACTGTTTATATGCACTGTGATAACTCTGTGATCTGTTCCCCTGAAACAAGTGATGACATTTCTAACCACCAGGCCTTTTCTGCATTCATAAGCATAATTCCAGTTGACACGAGAACATATCTGAACAAAAAATCATCTTAAATACTGATATTTAATTCCTATCAGTGACCAGCTGTGACGTGTTGTTTCAGATGCACAGGAGAGCAGCATCTGGACTACCTGGGAATAGAGTACACCACCTGGGGACTGTGGGAGAATCATGTGGCTTTGACCATTATGACATTCATGTTCCTCATCATTGCCTATCTGAAACTCCGCTTCATCAAGAAATTCACTTAAAAGTGCGATCTGTTGTTCTTTATTTGTCTCTTCGAGGATTCAGGCCAGTAAGTGTTTAAATTCAAGTCAAAAATGTCACTCTTAGTGCTTAGTAGGTAGCAAAGTTAGATTGTAGAGCTTTTTTTTGCCAATTTAAGCTGTCTTCTATGCCCAAAATGACTGTATGAGAGAAGTGACAGTGAACTAAAATTGTAAAGTTGCATTATGTAAAACCAGAACAGTTAGTTGGTCCTAATTTGATTTGTTGTTTATATGAAAATTACTGACTAGGGCAGCTTCTAAGTACAGATATGAGAGTGTTGTTTTTCTCATCTGGGTGAATGACCACATTTTCCCAAATGTCCTACTATATCTTTGAGTGTGTATGTGGTTTTTGAAATACCTTGATATTCAGTGCAGTCAAAATACAACCCTGAAAGTAAACTTAAGTTTAAAGACTTTTACATGATGGCAGTGATATGGATGAATGTGTGCTGTGTTTCTCACAGGTTTATGTTTCAAAGTGTTTATTTATGAATATTTACATTGTTGTACTGTTTTAAAATCAGACTATGCCTCTTTTCAGTGCTTTTCTAATTCAGTAGGCATGGTTAGCTTTTGCACAATTTCCAGAATGTTTCTTTTGTTTAAACTCATCACTGATTATTTGTATTGTAGATGCTGTAGAGTTTTACCACATAAATACGCGTTAATTTTTTCTGTTGTTCAAAAGAAGATTTCGATGCATACATTTATACTCGGATACAGTTATTTGTGAGACCATCCATAAACATTTTCATCTAACCTTTGTGTGAATCATTGTGTTATTTTGTCATTAAAATATAGTAATTCTGTTGAGATGAAGTATGACAAGATTACATGGCAGTGATTTATTTTACAGGTATGTAACTTCCTAATGATTTCCAATTTAACTAATTAAAATTAATATTAAAAAAATAATAATACAAATATAAGAAATTACATTTCACAACGCTTTATGTGTTCTTAGGACTACAAGATAAGCAAGGAAGGAGATGCAACCCTAATAAAATCAAAGGGAACTGAAGATCTACTGTTCTGTGTGAGATAAACCAAGAAAAATTATCTGTTTTGGCATCTGTCACCTTTAATCTGTTAAATTTGTAGAGTAGTAATGTTAAAAGGTTTAAAAATGAAGCTAAAGTTTCTTGTCATTTAAACGGAATCATCCAGAACAGAGAAAAACAAAAGTAAGCAAACATATATTTTAATAACACTTTATTTTATCATAACAGATTAAAAAAAGAAATAGATTGTAAAAAAAAAAAAAAAAAGTAAGGCACAGGGGAAAAAACATAATAAATGCATGGGTTTCCCATGAACAGATGCACTCCAAATCGAAGTTTGTTTTAAGTTACAATATGTATCATAAAATGATAATAAGCTACCTAATTTGAAGCTTCATTGACGTACAGAAGATGAGTAAATATGACAGAAAAGTGCCACACTTTGTACCTACTGTGTATTAAAATGACGAAAAAAATAATCAGTAAAATTAACAGCCAGAGAAACGCCTTTTTGGTATTTGTGTAAATGCTAAGTAAATGCTGTGCGTACAGTGATCAAAAGCTGGTGGAGCACGTTTCTCATGTAACACTTAAATCATACGCTGTGTATTCTGAGTGCAGCTGAGTACGCTGAAGGCTGCTGTATAGTGTAATACTGTGTTATGTAAATCCTTCATTATTCTTTGACCTCTTTCACACGTTTTTTGCTTCCATTCATCATCCTGTTAAAGTAATACTAGATAAAAGAGTTTAGTGAATACTTTCAGACGTCTCTCTCAAAAGCCTCACTCACTGTCAGTGCATTTATTTAAGGTGGAGTGGGTCTGATTCGGTCACCTCCTTTGTAATGCCTCATTAATAGCTTCAATAAGACGTCTCATTTTTGTTCTGCAAAAACGGTCCCACCTCTTCTTTTACTCGTACCGCTGCCGGGAAATCTTAAGTACAGAGTTTTTCTTGCCAGAGTGGAATATTCTTCACCGGGCCAAGTCCTCACACATGGCTGCCCCCGTTTGTGCTTGTGTCGAGGCCGTCGGCGGACATGGAAGAGGATGGACGGGGCCGGGGGCCGACAGGAGTGGCCGGCTGTGGGTGGCTGACCTGCGAGACCATATCGTCGGACTCCCAGCGCTCCAGTTCCTCCCTCACCAGCCTCTCCATCTGCTCCCTGTGGGCGTCTGTGTCCCGTCCCAGACGCTCATCCTGACAGACAACAACAGATTAACTTGTAAGGTATGTTTACAGGCACGTAAGAATCCAGGATACTCTGGACATCTGACAACGTGCACTGTGGTCAACTGGCTACTGTAAATATGCATGTAGACAACACACAACAGGACAGTGTTCACATTTGTCCCCAACCACCGACTATATCATTAAAATATGGCTCATTTATTTCAGTTTTATAAGTGTACTTCAATTGTTTTAGTGGTATAAAATTTCCTGGATTTTTTTATTCTATTGTGTACAAATGAAATGATTGATGAGAACATCAATCATTTAATTAAGAGATTTTTTCTTTTGTCAGAGAATTTGACTTGTCCGTTGAAGTTGGGATTGTAAGAGACTTTCTCAAAATATATGAAAAAGTGCCTCTAAAGTGAAATACCAACCCTAGTGTTAATTTTGAATGAAAATGCAAAGCATAAGCTTCTCTCATTTCATCATGACACTCTGCTGTCCCAGTGATACTTTACCTACCTGAAGTCTAACACACATGCATGTAAAAGCTGATTTTGGAGACCTATTTCTGTATTCTATAATTAATGAAGATTATTATAAATTTAGATGATTTTTAAATAATTTTTCTTTTTTCTGTAAAACGTTTAAGAAGTCAAATAACTGCAGAAGGTCGGCTGTAACCAAGTTACTTTCATCTGCAATAACATGCTTTGTTTGGCCACTTGAGGGCAGCAGAAACAAGCAGTCGTCAAATCTCTGACAAAAGGAAAAATGATGACGATGATGATGTAAGCATCCACTCTCACTGCTTGTAAATTGCATGTAGACACCCTGCCTGTGTATTCACTTCATCTCACCTCCATGACTCCATCCAGCAGCCGGCCCAGCACGTCTCTCCTCTTCAGTTTGGCCCTCTCCATGCCTTCCAGCTTCACGATCACGGCGTCGATCTTGGACACTATGCTGCCGATAGAGTGCTCCATCCTGTCCACACGTCTCACCAGCCTGCGAAACAGACAGCATTAGTGGCCTTACTTCTATAAAATTAGTGACTGATAAGTAATTAACTGATACATTGATTTCTTCTTTCACTTTTTAACCTGCATTTAAACTAGAATAAAAACAATAAAAGCTCCATACACTTGAAACTCTTCGTAGGAGACGCCCCCTGAGCTGCTGCCGCGACGTCGAGAGCTGTGGCCACTGTCCTCGTCATCGTCTTCCTCCGAGTCGTCCTGGGTGCGCGGGAAGCTCCGCCCACTGTTGGGTCTAGTCAGCGAATTGCGTTCCAGATCCAAGTCCTCCTAGCATACGAGCAGACACACACTGAACATCTGCAGCTGCTGTGGCTCGGTGGACACTCCCACATAAATGCAGCGTGTGCTGTGTTTTTTGTTTTTTGTTTTTTCAACTTTTCTTTAACGACTTTAAGAAGCAGATGGCATCGCCACTCACTCTCTCTTTCTCCAGGTCGTCTCTCATTTGCTGGTGTTCATGCTCCGTCAGATCCGGATCACCATCCTGATCGTACTTCGCAAAGATGGCCTGAATCTCAGCATCTGTGTGGCCCTTTCTGAACAGAGACAAAGGAAAAAAGGAAACACACTCAGTACATAATACATTGGACGTGGGTACATTTAAGGTTACAAAACACTGAACATTGAAAAAACATCAGAATAGTTTGTAGCTTTAAGGTTTCGTTCACCCTTTCAGATCCTGGCGGAGTTCGTCAAAGTTCAGTTTGCCGCCGGCCTGACGCAGACTGTCGGAGATGTCGTCTACTGCCGTCTTCTTCAGTCTCAACTTCATCAAGGCTTTGTTACAACCCTAAGAGAGAGGAATCACATTGGACTAGATATAAGTCAGCTGTATGATGTTGTCACACTTTAATGTTCATCTGTATTAGATGATAGATGCACAGTAATTTAAACTCAAGTTAGACTGTTTATTGTAAAGTTGCAACTGATGTTTATCACACTTTGGTTAGTAAATATTGTGTAGTTCATCTACATTATCTGGATGGCCATTATAATGCTGCAATTGATGTAAATAAATATTTAATGTTTCTAAAACATTAAATATAAAAATGAATGGTTTTTCAAGCATTTCTTTGTTTATTAACAGTGAAATAACTATAATGAAGTCACTCTGGATCACATAGTCTGAGGCTGACAAACTCTGCTACCACTCTGCTGTGCTACCTGAAGCAATCACAATTTCCTGCAACAAATTCTAGTAGCCGCCTCAGCTGAAATAAAGAACGCCTCGATTCACATGAGAATATCAATTTCACAGACAATAAACAACCAAATCCACTAACATCTTTGCTGGAAAGCTTTTCCAATATTCTTTTTCTTTTCTAATATATTTTCTAATGACATTTTTCAAATATCTGTTTCTCTAAGAAGATCTAACCACACACAGAAATTGCAGTATCTGGGAAAAAATATCACTTCCAGGCATACACTCTGACTCTGTTCTCTGTTCCATTATTGCCATGGTGGCTCATGTTGATTTAATTGAAAATCTGCTTGGACAAAATGAATGATAGATGAAGTTCAATACCTTCTTAATGAGATCAGTCATTTCCATCTCAGACCTCTGCTGGGACATGTCAGCCTTCACCTCAGAGTATGTGTCATTGATGATGGCCAGGAACATGTTCTTCATAGACAGAGAAAATGTATTCTGGTGTTAGTGAGGGGCATCCGTCAACAATGTGACCAAACTTCAACACAACATCTGTGACTACCCAACTCACCATGAGGATAAAGAAAATGAAGAAGACAAAGGTTGTAAAGTAGACGGGTCCGAGCACGGGATTCGCCTCCTCTATTTCTGAGAACTCAAAGTCTCCCAGAATGATACGGAACTGCGTGAAACTACACAAACAGCGACACATTTCAGCGTTTGATCAACAGGAAGCATCGGTTGTTATAGAGAAAGAAACTTTAGTTTGAATGTTCTCACATGCTGGCCTGGAAAGTGCTGAAATCGTTGACCTGGGTTCCAAACACCAAATAGGCTAGCTGTGCGTAAGCCAGGAAGATGATGAAAAACATGATGGCAAAACCCACAAGGTCCTTGGCACAGCGAGACATAGTGCTGGAGAGCTGACTCATGGTCTTATTGAAGTTGATGAACTTGAAAAGCTGAGGGGATGAGAGAATATAAATATTATATCCTCAGTGGTAATTTTGGAAAGATCATCAACCAAAAGGGAAAAAAAAAATGTATACCTTGACCCAGGAAAAAAAGATGATGATCGCGGCCACGTTGTTGAACTGGACCTGCAGGTTGGCCAAAAACTCGAAGCTAGGGTGAGCATTGTGGTTCTCCAATAGGCCTTTGAGCAGATTTCCAACAATGGCTGTTCTGGTTACGTTCATGATAATAGCAACAACACTCAGCTGAGAAACAAGCAGAGAGAGCAAACAACAAAATCAGTCAAACTTGTTAAAAAACATTTTTAAATCTTAAAACGAAATCCAAAACACGACTCTGATTCTCACCACAAGTATGAGAATATCCAGACAGTTCCACAGGCACTTGAAGTAATGCAGCCGGTGGATGCGGATCTCCAGCACCTCCTCCACCACGTAGTACAGGATGAAGAGGCAGAATGCCACCTCACACAGACCCACAAAGTAGTCCCAGCTGGACACATACCGTATGAGGCGCACTGTCTGAAACTGCCAGGAGGTCACTGCCCCACCGGTAGCAGGGAACTCCACCAACAACCTGACAGATAAACCAAATAAGGTTAACAGGTGGCATTTGTACAACTGTGGGTACAAGTAGGAGTTTCAAGATGAACTGATTAGTTGATCAATTCTTAATTCATGATGAGCAGGACTTATCCGCATCCTAGGTCATGGCTGCAGATTGCAACCAACTGAATACTTCTCACATCACCCTTCCACACATTGTATCAGAAACCATGGTGGCTACAAAAGTCCCTCTACAGACCCAGTGTTTGGTTTGTCCATTCTGAGCTACTTTAGAAACATGGCAGTGCAATACGATGGACGTGAAAGAGCAGACTTCGCTCTGTAAAGATTAAAGGCTTACTCTAAGGCAGCAGAAACACAGTGAGTCTTAGATTCAGGTGATTATACATGAATGAAAACATGATTATGGATATCATATTTGGTTTCTGCCGATAGAAATTCTTCACATCAGGCCAATAATTTAGCTATAGAACAAAATCACACACATTTACTTCTTCAATGAGGGGATTTGTGCCTTTTCTTTGTTTAATACTGTCATGATGTAATATTTTTGCATTTAGAAATGTTGATCTGAATAAGTAAAAACTACCATGTGGTAGTTTTGTTTGATTTGTTTGGAGTGCAGGATAAACAGAAGTTACGTAGGTGCTGTCTTGAGGAACATGTTAGCCCTATTCAAACATGTTTTGGCTCATTTCATCCTTTCCAAATATCATTGCTCTATCATGATCGTACTCCAAATAGTTTCAAGTCAATACATCTATACATTTCTTAAATGTCAGAATTTGCTACTTTTTTTGCCATTGTCAGTTCACACGAAGATTCTTTGGGGTTTTTTTTTTTTTTTTTACATTTTATAGACTAAACAATGACTCATGAAAACGCATTAGTCATGGTCCTTGGTTATTTGTAAAAGGCTTTGTTGTGTCTGATGATTCTTACCTGGTGATGCAGAAGAGGTTGATGTTCCCGTTGTAGACGGAGAAGTCGAGGAACACAGCTCTGGTGCCTCTGTCCAGCCACAGGTGGTCTTTGAGGGACTGCAGTTGGATCGCCGACCCTTCCTTTGTACGAGACAGGTCTTGGTAGTATCCTCCACCTCCATATTTAGACACCTGACCCCAATAACTGGTCCCGTTCATCTCGCTCTCTGTTGCATACACCCACCTAAAAGACACCAGAAGGAAAAGACTGAGGATGTAGACATTTGTTTGTGTAAACCACAGGGTACAGCTGTGGTCTCATTTTGGACGTACGCAGTTCCATTCTTGGGGCCAAAGGGGGCAGTGTCCTCGTTGGCTGGGGTGTATATGTTGTAGCAGTCCTGGACCTCGTCTCTCAGATCTTCGTGGACGGAACAGGACTCGTTGCGGACTTTGACCTGTCGGAGCCGGGGCACTCCAAGGAGGATGTTCTCGTAGTAAATGAGACTCTGATTCTCTGGCAGGCTCTTGTTGTTGTACCACACCTCCCAGTACATCCCATTGAGGAAAGGTCCCTCTGTGAACTGTAACGAGACCAAATTATACAGACTTCAAACCAATCCTTGCACGTTTTGTCTGAGAGAGGTTGAATACACCAGACAATAGATGACAATTCATATTTTCAAATTTCATATGCCAGTTGGATTTGTTAAGTTTATTCTGGAAAACATGCAACAAATGCAAACTGTCAACAGCTCAGCTTCTGCTCACAGTTTTGGGTGATATTTCATATAATACACTGACCTTGATATGGTCTTATGAGAAAATGAATGCATTTTACCCTCCAGAAATCCTCCATGGTTGAGAGGCTTCTGAAAGTTGACGGGTCCCCTGCAGACAGCGGTGTGTCCAGGAAAAGCTGAGACATGACTTTGGTATAGTAGTACATATTGGCACTCACCATCCCATAGGTCACTGCAGAGCAAAGCACAATTTAAAGTCATTTCAGCACAAAACAAGCCATGGTTAGAACACTGAATGACACACAGGAGAATTAATGCGGGGTAGATGTTTGTGTGCGCATAAATCTGTTTAAAGGCAGTATGACCTTGCAAATACAAAACATAAACTCAAAATTAGATCAAACTTAATTTAATTTCATCTATGCAAAACTAATCTCTGTAGTATTCAGTATGCATCAGGGAGCAGCTCTGGAAACTGCTTTCAATAGGCAGGCTCTGCCTGGCAGAATATGCCTTAATCCAGTCTGCCAGGAAGTCATTTCCTGATCCACCCTAAACCACAGTTTGGCATTTTTCATTGCAGCAGAAAGAGAGTTGAGAAACTTCACCATTAGTTTTCTCATTGCACACATTTTACATGTGGGATTTCAACCAATTTGTTTACCATTCCAAAATGTGGCCATCAAATTTGTGCCTGCTGAGATTTAAACCCGCTGACAAGCGTCAGGGATTAAATCTCCATCTGCCAAAACCAGTAAGCACACGGTGAGCTTGGAAAATAACTTTTCAGCTACAAGAAAGGTGCCCAGGCCTGTGAATTGGATGACACATAAAAAAAAGCTTACTTTGAGTCACTTCGATCAACTCAGTTCAGTCCAGGACTCACTTTCAGGTCACAAACATTTACTTTATAGATATGAAACCAAGATGATGTACACGCTTTGGGAATGTCCTTTACACCCAACTGAGAATGAGTTTGCTCATAAATGAATTGTTTGTGTACTATTAATCATTGTAGTATACTTTACTGCAGTTGCACTAGGAGGAATCCATGTGCTTTACAGGATGATATTTCAATGCCAACTGGCATCAATAAAACTGCTTTAGGAGTACCAGTGACATTTAAGCCTCACCAAGAGAAAAAAATATCAACTGAATTCTGATTTCAGCCCTATTTCCAGTGTTCCACACTATATAAACTCCAAAAACCTGATTAGAATTAATATGCAGGATGGAACTGGGACTGATGTGAGACTGGAAAGTGGCCTATGTAGAAACAGGGCTTGGAGCACATGATGAGGCTCAACCAGGATTTTCCCAAATGGTAGTTCCTCACTTGCTGTGCAATTGAGTCAAGATTGCTGAAACATCGTGGCAGTTTACTTGAAAAATGCCTTAACTGAAATCTAATTCTTATCAAGTTTATTTCTCAACACTGAGGCTGACCACAACTCTATTTATCACAGATGAGTGATTTCTGAGCCCTATATTGTGCACAACTATGTATTATTTCACTCTACTGGATTGTTGACTGTTTACTTACAGATACAAAGGGTGATGAGGAATGCGATATAGGTGAGCATCTCTCGCAGTACGTTCCTGAGGTACCTCTCTCGACTGCTGTCGCTGTCCTCCATCAGCTCTGTGCCCCACAGAACTGCAGAGACACAATTATTGCAGTCAAAAGGAAAAAGTGCATTGGCGGCACAAATATAAAATCATCAGACCACAGATCACCATTTGATAAAATATGTCTACTTCAGAAAATGTATCATGAGTTAAGCAGAGACTTTAATCAGAGAGCTTGTCCTGATTTCACAGAGTATTTTATTTTTTAATTGATCGACACAGTTTTTTTTTCTTATCTTTCTCTACTGGAATTTGTTCTGCCAAATGTAATCTGGTCCAGAAATGTCTTTGTTGCATAAAAGTTCTCAAATCTGTTTGATGTTCCCCTTTTTACATTTGATGGGGTATAATACAGGCAAAACCAGGATTTAAATCAGTGAGACAACTAAAATAAAAATCTGACTGATGGTTGACTGTAAGGTGAATAAAGTCTTGACAAACTTTACAACCCTAAAACCTAATAATCCATATATTATCATGCTGTGACTGATCTGTAGATAATTAAAGATGCACTGTGTAGTTTTGGGGAAGAAACTTCATTTGATGATTTTTTTTAAATGTCTAAACAAACTCTCTTTGTTGAACCACACAGGTTCATACTGCTTTGTTTTGTTTATGTTTGGCGGACCCTGCCACCTTTTTTTTTTTTAGCTCTAAGGAAGAACAGCTTGTTTATTCAGTTCTGTAAAAAATAATTTTTTCTGAGTTTCAATTTATTGCCTCGTTAATACTGTAAATATTAAAATTCTGAGTTTTAATTTTCCTCTCCAAAACTACAAAGTACCCCTTTAACAAACCGCCTAATCCACTCTGTTGACCTGAAAGGTTTACAAGGAGTAAAGACAGAGACTGACTTCTGATCTTCTGGAGGATCTGCTTCAGACAGCTGCGGTGCTCATGCCTGTCCTGCTGCTGGGCATCCACAGTCGGGGTCGGGTACAGTCCTCCTCGGGGGATGTGGGTGCTGCTGCCCCCGCCGGTGTAGCTGCCCAGGCCGCTGCTGCAGCTGCTGCTGGAGGCCGTGGACACCGACCTCCTCCCGGGACTCGCTGGAGGCCAGTCGGCTTCCATGATCTCGTCCTCGGGCTCGAACCCCGGGTTATCCCGACTCCACGCCTGTCTGGACGGAGGGGACGGGGTGCCTATGACTCCCCCGAGACCCAGGTCCTGGTGCTGGATGTTCTCCATCTCTATCCCTTCGCTTGAGTCCAGTCTGTGCGGCAGCCTGCCAGCTTGGCTCGGCGGTAGCTGCTGCGGTCTGACTCGGGATGAACTCATGGTCCAGTTAGTAAGCCAGCTATATTTTATCTGGAGCGAGGCATCTGAAAAAAAGTTACTTATAACGGAGATACTCTAGTGTTAGGCGCCTTACAAAACAAAGCAGGTTGGGAAAGTTAGTCAGCTAACTAACTGAAACTAATACACCACTGTAGAATACGTTAAACTGTATATAGACGTCGCATTTGAGCCGTTAAAAGCGTTACCCTGCTCCTCTCAGCCACCGTTAGTTCACTCTTCCCAGAAAAGTTTCCTTCAGAAAACATCAAGCGATCTTCAAGTCCGCCTCAAAAAGATGTCCGTCGTTACAAAGCGATGCCTTTAAAAGCGTTTAAAGTTGTTGCACAATAATCTATTGGGGTCATTTACCAAAGCAGCTGTCTTCGTTAATTGACGATTAAAAATTCCGTGTTTATGTGAAGCGAGAAGAATACTCTTCTTGCCCCAGGACAGCCATCTTGTTCTCGCAACTGTTCCCCCCCCAAAAAACCTACCATTCACATCTGTCCGGGACTCAGATTACACCAGAAGTCATGGCGTCGCAGTGAAGGATGGAAACACTTAATGTGGAGAAAATGTTTTTCCTTTACCGATTTTGTCCACTGAGGCAACTTTTTTCTGAAATGACTTCTTAAACTATAGGTTTGACTTCACAGCTTCTGAAGATTGCGCTGGTTGGTGTGGGATCGTTTCTGTTAATTCGTAAATAAAGAAAGGGAAAATTTAAGCTTTTTGAAAACTTTATAACGGCCAATTAACCTTTGATTTGTTAAAAAAAGAAAAAAAGTTTAATACAGTATTTATTCAGACGAGTACTTGTAAGCATTACATAATGTCTGAATGTTTGGGTCAGCGGTTGCTATGACAACAAGCAGTGGCGGTGGAAAGTGTCTGAGCAGTTTATATTCACCCAAACTCCAAATCAGCTCGTGTTAAAGGTGCCATATGCACGAATTTTAGTTTACAATATTCGTAATTTAACTAATTTAATGATCAACAGAATGTGAAGAAAATTGTAGTTTTGATGTCATATCAAATGTGCCAATGAGTTGTGTTGCAGAGATATCCACTGAAGTTAGCATGCTAACCAGCTAGTCCAGGCTGCTAGCTGCACGGCTGACTGAGTTAACTAAGGTCTTGTTGTTCACATTGCTTTTTAAAGCACTGATGGTGCACTCAGGAGCGCTGGGATGAAGCGTTACATGTGCGTCTTGTCTCTCTGACAACAATATCTTGACAGTATGATAGCCGCTGCCCCTTTGCAGTTTACTATTTGTTCTGTGCCTTTGTTTTTCCATTTTACATCTCCACACCAGAACAAGGAAGATGTGGGTGCATGACATGATCCGTAGGAAACAAAAAATACGGGTTATTGAAAAAAGATGCTTGTGCTCTGACAAAAAAACTAAAATGTTATGTGGACACAAGCCCTAGCTAACTAACGGCAGTCATACTTAGCAGCAGTTAGCTGTTACCCTGGCGATATGCTGCCCCTTATTTGTATAAATTCAGCACGTGGCAAATTGTACATATTGCACCTTTAATAGGGAACAATTTGAAACTGTTCAGAGGATTCTTTCTGAAGGAAGCATCTAATAGATATAGAGAATAGACTGTCACAACATTGATAATAACACTAATAAGAATAATAATATTGATGATAATAATATAGAATACTTCTACTTCTATGTAATATAGCTTAAAATCAGTTGTTGGATACACAGTAACTAAGCACTTTTTGAAACGGCCATTCTGCATAATGAGTACTTTAATTATAGTATAATAATACTTGTTTAATTAAGTAAAGTTTGAATACAGGAGGGTTTTTGTAACAGAGTGTTTCTACACTGTGCTATTTCTAGTTTTACATAAGCAAAACATCTGACAAATGTAACAGTCTGTTACATGGATTGTAATACAGATGTAATTTTAAGTTAAAATGACAGCCATCAATCCTGTGAAAAATAATTTATATATTATAAAACCAAGTGAAATTTCCATAAACCCAGCCTTTCTCAAAATTGAAATGTCCCTCTTGCCAGTTGATTTTAATTGTTTTCAAAGACAACTTGTTCATAGGAAACATATAGACTGAATTACATCATTAGCCATGGTGAATTTGATAATGAGATTAATATTGGATTTTCCCAAGATTTTACTCTTGATTTATTGATCTATGCTTTTGTTATCATACATTTTTCTGTTTCCAGAATGATGGCAGTATGTCTGCAGTACCCAAAGTATAAAACACAAAGCTTGTTTGACCACTTGGTGGTGCTCAATATCAACAATTATGTTTTAAGCTGGCCCCACACCTGGGGCAAGCCTACAAAAAGTAACAGGAATGCATCCCCATTGTTGAATGTATGTAAATTTGTAACAAAGCACAGTCCTTGTCTGGGGCAACAGGTTTTGATGCACAGCTGATACATCAGTGTGATCTCCTCTTGGGATAAGTGATGTTTCACATTATTATTATTGTTATATTACAGAAATCTGCCTCCTGAATGTTCTATCTGTAAAACGGTTCATTTGTTTTAGGTGACAACTTTGGGATTATTTTCATTAGTTGCAGCTTTGAGACTTGAAAGCAGTTCTGATATAGGCTAATATAGACTTGTTCTGAGAGGCAGTTTGATAGACAGCAATATTTTACATTATTTATGTTTCTGATTTGGGAAACTGGTGGAAGATAAACTGATGCAATGGTCATTTAGGAGGTGAGATGACCTTGTTACATACATACAGCATGATAAATGACAATCACACACAAAACCACATACCACATGTAAGTGACATGCATACCTTGCATTCAACAAAAGTTAACAGCATAAAGTTCACATCACAAGATATTTTTCATTACACTTGAATTAGTCTCCCCAAGGAACTCATTGTTTGAGCTTCAATTTTGATCTGAAAATAAACTCAATCAGCTGATTATCATTTAAACTTGTTAAATAAAACACAAATCACACTATGTGCTGTCATTAGATGATGGCATGAAGGGCATATGTAGTATTTCAAGCTGAGTCAGTGGCGAAAATTCCTTTTTTTCAGTTATTGTCCTTCCACTGCACTTCAGTAAGTGAACACTGTCCAGGGAAACACAAAAAAATGAATTTGGTACTAAAACGACTGTAAGCTATCCACTTCATTTAATTAATGCTCATGTTTAACAACTTCAGATTAACATTTTACTACCTTTTTAACTCAGAGAAGGGACTGTAGAGATTTCATCCCCCATCGCTTACATCACAGATGCATTATGAACAGATGCAATGATCACAGTGAGCAAAACCATGACAGTGATCATCATCAAAGGCTGTTCCAGTCAAGTCAATGGTTTGAGGACAGCAATAGTAGAAAGTTGAGGGGGCGTGGTTATTTGTTTTGCGTCATAATTTATGTTGCCTAGTGTAAACAGTCCATTGGCTGATTCTTTGTGATGGGGGTTCCCTGCCCCAGATTGCAGGGGTAAAACAATAAATAGAAGCTATCACTTTAAATTTTCAATCTCTGGTACAGCAGAGATCATAAACTATTAGACAGTAGAGCGTGGGGAATATTATAAAACACACCTGGGATACTTTGTATTTCAGAACAGTTTGCAGTCGGTAACTCGTAGTTATTTATTACAAATAATTCTGTCTACATAGATAGGTCTTTCATAAGGTAAGTTAGCCATCCTCCAAGCTAAGTTAGCTATCTAACGCCTGACAAGCTAACGTTAGCCGCATTGTCTAGTGAAAACCACGACAACTCGATAGACAGACAGTAACCATTCAAAGTTGCTAGTTTGTGTGTCGCTACTGTACAAATATCTTATTTTGGCCATGTATGTTAATGAACGATGCGATCAACTAAATTAGTCAAATCTGGTCCCTTTGTTTTCTTTGAGCTAGCACAGCACTGAACTTGTTTCATTGAATGCTGTTCGATAGTCTAAGTTGGGAATAATTTGTTTTAAAGTTTGAAAGAGGTTATGTATTGTCTGCAGTGTGCAACGATTGCAATTGAGTCAATTGTACAATAGTAGCTGATGCTGTCAAATTCAGACACCCATTGGGGTAACATGGACATACTTTATTGGTGCACCACAATGGCTATCACTAGCTCAACGTTGTGTTCGCTTCATGGTTTTCCTCGTTTGGTATCAGCTTGAGAGCCGTCTGTGTGAACTCAAAGTAAAAAAAAATGACAGTTGTCCGCATTCCCGTGTTGACTGAAACACCTCTGTTTTTATCATGAAATATGGTCCTCCCGCACCTTGCTAAAATGACCACCGGCAGAAGGAAAAACGACGACGCCACAAGTTAGCTAGAGCTAGTGTTAGCTAGCTAACTGACCATGTCGCGAGCTTGGCGTTGCTTTCCTGTATGCCGGGCTAGCGTTAGCTACTGAAGATGACAGCAGGGAGGACGGTAGTTTACGATTAACCTATTCTCCTGTTGTTTATGTTTTTTTACAGTGTGTGTGTGTGTGTGTGTGTGTATATATATATATATATATATAATGTTGACTTAAGTGAAACTGTAGTCGTTCAGTGCTCCTGAAATTGATGGAATAGGAAAACATGATGCAAATACTCAATCTGTCATGATACATGGCTAATGAACCTGCGACAAATGTGAGAACTGGCGAAATGTTGTTAGCATGGAGATGAAAGGCCCAACTCGTACAGTAGGCCACTTATCTGCAAAGGGACGTACAGATGTGTGTAACCCATGTATGTAGTTTATACTTTTAGGGGAAGGATTAAATTGTAGTGAAGTTAGCTTTCACAGCTGCCCAAATTGAACACCTGCACCAGTCGCTTCCTTTTTTTTTTTTTTTTTTTTAATCTTCTGCCGGTTTCCCTCTTTGTCTCATTGGATGAACGTGATGGCGCAGTTGCATGTTAGCTTAGCCAGCTAGCTAAACAGTCAGCTGTCGTGCTTCTGCCATAGGATTGATGTGGGTCAGAGAAAACATTGGCCTCAAGAGACAAAGAAAGTGAAACGTTGTTCTGCCAAAGGGCTCATCAGATGAATTTAAATTCGAAGTTCGTGTACTTTCTGCTTAAACACATCTGTGTTGTTTACCTGAGGCACAGTATAGGTTAATGTGTACTAATGTGGACTTCCTTAAAATGTCATTACTTCAGACAGTTCGGTCACTGTGTCCTACACGCAGTTACCAATTCTTTAGGTATGTCTAACCTAAATTAATGCAGCCTAATACAGAAGTTATACAACCTTGTATGAGAGTTAAAATGCTCAGATTTAGCGTGAACTGTTTTAGAACAGGTTCCACTTTATTTCAGCTTTGGTCTTTTCTAGGCTGAGGAATACAATGTTTGAATAAAATGCTAGAAACATATATCTGTATGATTATAGTTGACCAGGAACATAAACTAGTGCCTCTACAGTGACCCTAAAGTTTAAAAATAACCTCTGAAATCTTTTGAAAAAGTTTGAGCAAAAACTTAACTAAATAAAAAATTATAAAGTCTTCCTGAAATAAGGTGTTATTGCAGACCTGTAGTGTTGGACTGCTTAGACCTTAACCCTTTTTTTAACCTGAGCTTAATTAATGAATTGCCTAGTGACTATTGGTGTATTTATGTATGTTAACTCCTTCTTATAGATATATCTTTACAATTGAATCTTTGTTTATCTTTTCCTCCAGCACTTAATATTGTTTACCAAAGAAATGGTGATGGAGAAGCCAAGTCCCCTGCTTGTAGGGCGGGAGTTTGTGAGGCAGTATTACACACTCTTAAACAAGGCACCAGATTTCCTGCACAGGTAATTACCCAAATGTTATGCTTTACAGTCAGAATGTGTGGGTGTTTGTGATAGTCTGTTTTATTAACCGTCATATTCTTGTGCCACTTAGGTTTTATGGGAGGAATTCTTCATATGTTCATGGAGGACTTGACGCAAGTGGAAAGCTGGCAGAAGCAGTGTATGGGCAAGCGGTAAGTGATCTGGATCAATAATGAATATTCACATTGAAAATACTGTGAAGTAGGTATCCTGTAATGTTTATAATGTTGCTGAAGAAGTAATAATTTTAATTAAGTCGAACATGGCACAAAATTAATAATTGACAGTGTTAGAGGAAGGAATAAATGGAGGAGGAACCATTGTTGATATAGTTCTTACATTGTATAAAACTGAATGGCTTTTTTGTAACAGCTTCCTGCTTTCCGTAATTTCCCTGCTTTGCATAAATAAAGACTATCTATCCATCCATGTAGCTATCTTCCATGTATCAACTTGAAGATTTGTTCTTTGAGTCTGACCAAAATTGTGTCAGATATGAAAATGTTATTACCCTGCTTTCAAGGCTAAGCTGAGTAACGAAAGGGAAAGTAAACCACACACTAGCTGACCTCTCATTAAGGCTAAGTGCCAAAAAATGTAAACAAATGGGAATGTGATTTTCTAATGTAGTTCTGTAACATGGCATCAAAAGTTTGCTGGAAATGCAAATGTTTTTTTCCAGTCAACAGTAGCATGACCAATTGTGATTATGATCAATTAAATGCAAAATACCCGATAAATATCTCCAAGTCCAATTTTTTTGTCTCTGCGTCCCCTAGGAAATCCACAAGAAGGTTATGTCCTTGCAGTTTAGTGAATGCCACACAAAGATCAGGCATGTGGATGCCCATGCCACACTGAGTGACGGAGTGGTGGTGCAAGTCCTTGGAGAACTTTCCAACAATGGTCAGCCCATGAGGAAGTTCATGCAAACTTTTGTGCTTGCTCCAGAGGTGAGTACCTCCACCTTACAGTACATTTAACAGACATTATGTTTTTAGTGATAACAACAATAACAAATGATTATGCAGTGAGATTTATGTCGGCGATATTGACTACAAAGAAGGTTGGGACATTTTATTGGCTTGGTTGAAAACTAAAGGATAGATTGTGGTAGGCTTTGAATTTTAAAATGGACACTCTCAAGTGCTGAATTTTCTTTTTTTGCATGACAAATTTTCTTAGGGTTCAGTGGCAAACAAATTCTACGTCCACAATGACATCTTCCGTTACGAGGATGAGGTTTTCGGAGATTCTGAGGCTGAGCTTGATGAGGGTAAGATGTTCACAAATATCCCCCAAATGTTATTTTAAAATGTAGGTTTTTAGTTTATGTTTTCATGGTAAAAGTGCGAGGGGAAATAACCTCTCAATTTTCTCATTTCTTTTTTCTTACTTAGAATCAGAGGAGGAAGTTGAAGAGGAGCCAGAGGAGAGGCAGCCTTCCCCTGAGCCACTTCAAGAAAGCCCCAACAGCACCACTTACTATGAACCTCACCCTGTCACGTATGCTAAAACTTAATTTTAACCTCAGATTTATGTATTAGTCTGTTAATGAATAATGAATGAACTTCTTTGGAAGTGATGGCGTCCTGATTTATGCTCTGTAGTAATGGAGTAGAGGAGCCCATGGAGGAGCCAGCTCAAGAACCTGAGCCAGAGCCTGAACCAGAGCCCAAAGTAGAGGAGATAAAGCCTGAAGCAGATGAGAAGGTTCTTGAAGAGATGGAGGAGAAGGCACCGTCACCGGCCCCTGTGGAGTCTCCACCTAACACCCAGGAGCCCCCCAAGGTAAGATTGATGTGTCTCTGTTGTGTACTTATCTTGTATTTGATGATGTGGGGCGTGATCTCCTGACTCAATTTATCTCCTTTGTTTTGATATGTAAAATATGCATACGTGCAATATGCAACATAACACTTTTTTTTGTTTTTTTTATAGTGGGTGCAACTTGAAGATTTGCTCTCACAGAGTTGATTTTTATTAAATATTTTACAGAGTTAATTTTTATTCAATATTTTACAGACTTTCTCATGGGCCTCAGTGACCAGTAAAAACCTGCCGCCCTCTGGCACAGTCGCCTCCTCTGGAATCTCACCCCATGTTGTCAAAGCTCCAAGCTCACAGGTAACCAACTACCACTTGCATTGGCATAAAAGAGAATTTTCTAATCATAAAAAGTCAGAGTACACTAGAAATGTGTCATTATATAGGAGTCTGCCACAGTGTTCATGAAGATTTGACAGTGGTTACCAGCAGCAGTATATTTATAGGTTTGTGTGAGGGGTACCCTTTGACTGGTTAATTGTGTCCAGTGCCTCTTCAATTGTGTAGTATTTAGGAACAGTAGAGTTTCCAAGGAGTCCCAATAGAAATAAAAAGCAATTAATAAAGAAGTTCACTGTACAAGATTTTCAGGCGGGGGTGTATTTTCTGTATAGGATTGCTGCATTGACAGTCTTTGTTTATGTCCGGAAGAAGGTATTTATTATGTAATGGATTATTTGTAAAGCAGTTTAGATGGGCTTTTGATTTATAAAAAAAATTCTCTCAATTAAGTAAGAGAATTATGACAAGAGTCACAGTATGTGTAATTTTATACTGCCATATCACTGTCTATAATTTTGAAGCAAATTTGCTGGGTGATCAAATTAGAAATTTTAATGAAAATAATTACTAGATATGTACTAGATCTTTTCACATAAACAAGTGAATTGAATACCAAACAACGAGTACTAGTTTTCCATTGCATGCTTAAATCACATCAACATTATGAAAACATTTCTGACAGTTGACATGTTTCTATCCTATTGCCCAACCACTACTCCCTGGAGCACCAAGTAGTACTAATAAAAAAGTATGTCTGGCTGATTTTTTTGCATCACACTCTTTCACCACACAGCCCAGAGCTGAGGCCAAGCCGGAGACACAGACAGCACCTCTTCGGCCTAGAGACCAGCGCACACGTGACAGACCGGCATTCACTCCTCGGGGTCCCAGACCTGGTAATGCAAACACTCCACACCAGAACGAAGATTTCTTACCTTCATTGGTTTTGTTTATTCTGACTTCCTGCATGTCTCTGTCACTATTAGATGGTGTTGCATCTTCGGAGTCACAAACAGGAAAACCACACTTGAGTTTTGTTAACAAAGGTACACATGATCATTCTTTGATTATTGACCAGAAACATTCATTCATTAACTTCTTAGTTGTTGCATAATCTTGGCTTTCATCATGCCAGAATTTTTACTGTGTTGCAGATGATTCATGTGAGCTGATCTGATGTTTTTCCACCTGTTCTTACATTCAGGTGGCAGGGGAGATTCTGAATCTGGTGACATGGACAGCAGGCGAAATCCCCGCTATCCAGACAGCCACCAGCTTTTTGTTGGCAACCTCCCACATGACATCGACGAGAGCGAGCTCAAGGAGTTCTTCATGAGTATGTTTCCTTGAAAAGCAACACTTACTCCAAGTCCTGCACAAAAATCATGCATGCAGTGAACAGGGATGTGTACTGAGGACCGGTCCTTTTTGGTACCAGGACCTAATTTGGTCGGTACCAAGGTACCGTTAAGATTCTGGACAAACAATACTTTTACTAGTACGAAGCTGTGGTGGCTGCTGCTTGGTTAATGCTGCCTACAGGATTAATGTAACATATCAGTGGTGCTAAAATCGATGCTGTAATGACAAAAAACTTACTGTGACTTGCAAAACGAAACCGGGTGCTGCTGCCATGGCATTGCTAATTTTACTTGCTTTGTTATAGTAATCAAACATGCTGCAATCCTTTTAGCTTCACACTACGCGCCCGAATTTCCACTGGATACGCGTCTGCTGCGTCACAGCTCCGATTCAGTTTTTGCCGTCTGCCATCCGGCAACCCCCACCTGTTGCGTTTTGAGTCTGGTGCCATACAGTAGACAGCTGGTGTTGCGAGGCCGAGGAGTTCCAGCAATAATCTCACGATCATTCGCAACTGCAATTATGGGTCTGTGTCATTAAAAAAAACAACAGCAGGAAGTGTTCCCAACCTAAGGATTAGCAGAGGAGCTTGTGTTTGTCTCTTTTTTGAGATTTGTGTGCTGGTGTCAACACAGAGTGTTGAAAAGTAAGTGGATGGCATATTGTGTTTTCGGTGCTTGACCTCCTGTCTGCTCGGTGCTAAATTCAGCTGAATTGCTGCGTCGTGCTCCGGCATCCGCCAAAAATTCTCTCTGACAAAGATTGCATTGAGCCAAGATTTCATTCACTTTGATAAAGTGAGCCCAAACCTTCGAGCACCCAGCCCTCGCCAACATGATCGATTAGAGTGAGACTCTTGACGGCAGCGGTGTCATATTTATGCAACAGTTGTGTCTGTCTGTGCTTATAGTCTGTTGGGCTGAACATGTAGGGGTTTTTGCCATCTCCCTAGTTTTCTTTTCTTCATTCAGGAAGCATTTGTAATTGCATAGCTTCTGTTCAGTTGAAGCTTTATTAATACCTCGTGGTGAGGTTGAATCTTTTAACATCTTGTAACGTCTTTATATTTTACACAAAATTACATGTTGTAGTATCGCTAAGGGTACTGATAAGGAGTATCGGTATTGATAAAATCGGTATACATCCCTAGTGATGAATGGAATATTTAATATCTGAATTAAATTTTATCTTTCTATTCGTGCAGCATATGGAAATGTCGTGGAGCTACGGATCAACACCAAGGGCGTTGGTGGGAAGCTGCCCAACTTTGGATTTGTGGTCTTTGACGACTCTGATCCTGTGCAGAAAATCCTGGGGGCCAAGGTAGACGGGGCATGTATTGACATTTTCATTACCCACTTTCATTCCATTGGTGGTGGTTTGGTGACACACATTTCTACAATTGGTCAGACCCTGACTCTGACACATTATAAACATCATAAACTCCACACAGTCATAACTTATACCATGATTAAAAAAAACAAAACAAAACAACAATTTGTCATTGTCATATCGGTAACAAATCAAGTTTGTAAATCAGTATCTGAGGCTGTGTACAGACTAACATTGAATTAAAAAACCAAAAAAGTGTTGTGTTGCAACAGGTGCAGTTGAAATTAAAATGTGAACCCAGAAGTGTTTGTGGGTTCAACAAATAGAAACTTGGCTGCATCTTTGCGTTGGTATGAATTACGCGAATGAGGGTGCTGTTTTTTCCTCCCTCAATCATAGTTTATACTGTTTTAACTGATGTTTTCTACTAAATTTTGATAAGAGCAGGTTAACACAGTGATGTCCAAAGCCTAAATTGGGCTTCTAGGCTGAATCACGCATGCCCTGTGCCATAGCCTTCACTACAACAACTGTGATTGGGCTGCTTGGTAGAATTGCATTTGGGGTGTTGCTTCAGGTATTCTACGATGAGAAAGTCCAGTTTGAGTAACTGATCCTTGACCTCCTAGTTTGGAAGCTTATAATACTTTGGCAGCATTTTACAACTCTGGAAATATAACATAAATGGTAGTAAAACTTTCCTGACAAAGTAATCCACCAGGATAGTGTGCTGGCATGCGTGCATGATGTTACAAACGCTTATTGCCAGAAAACCCTGTGTTGGCACCCCAACTGCAACAACATACTGGCTGCACTCAAACGAATGAGGGGGCTGCATTTTTGTCATACAGGACTAGAGTTGGTCTGAACACAACCTTGGAGATTAAATTGTTTCACTGGCAGGGACACAGGACTTGTCAGGTCAGACCAACGTGACACAGAACAGTGCTTGCATAGTCTGGAAAAGATCAACAAACTTGTGTGCAAACCAGTGAATGATGTGGGTTGTGAAATGGAACAGGGAAATATTCAGTCCTGGGTTCTTCTGTAGTGACATTGCTTTTCTCCCTGCAGCCCATCATGTTCCGAGGCGAGGTTCGTCTGAATGTAGAGGAGAAAAAGACGAGGGCGGTGCGTGAACGAGAGACGCGCGGTGGAGGAGACGAGCGTCGGGACATGAGGCGCAACGATAGAGGCCCTGGAGGTTCGCGAGGCATTGTGGGAAGCGGAATGATGCGCGAACGCGACGGGAGGGGACCACCACCTAGAGGCGGCATGGCCCCCAAACCTGGCATGGGCTCCGGACGTGGCTCTGGAGGCCAGGGAGAGGGTCGCTTTACGACTCAGCGCCGCTGAGAAGAGCACCACCTGCAGTGTGGAAGTAGTTCCGTGTTCTTCATCTTCAACCGTTCTCGTTAACGAAAAGAAATCTTCATGTATAAACGTATATATTTGTTTTTGTTTTATTTTTTATTTTTTGTTCCCTCTTTGCTTTGGAATGTGACACAGCCTGTCAACCATTTGTTTGTGAAATAGACAAAACAGAATAAGCAAACAAAAAAATTTCGCTTATTAGTTGTGAGCTGAGCATCCTTTTCGGGTATCTCAAGAAGTCACAAACTTTAATTTGTAAATTCGTGAAAAAAGGCAAACCAACCAGGAGTAATCTGCCACATTAGGAGGGACTGATAAGACTTTTATCTACGACAGTACAGCCCATCATTTGGAAAAGAGATTATATGCCTTGACTTAACTGGGGCGCTGCTTCACGAAATCCCTCTATTGCACATTTTTATATGGTAGTTTTCTGCCCGTTACTGTTGGAAGAGTGAGATGCAAAATTTGTGCAGTTCCAGGGGAAAAGCTTGCCTTTTACTTTTTTCCTTTTGAGAGACCACTGCTTCAAAATTGCATAATGCACTCATCAATATGCACTAATGGGTACTTTTGTCGTATTACATTGACATCCACGCTCGGAACGCAGCTGGAGAGACGTGTTTTGTCTCAAAGGGATACGACTTAACGGGGCAGGCCTCGCTTACAGCCTGTCTGCTGTGACCAATGTACTCTTCTCACTTTTGACCCAAAACTACGCTTCAATTACTGCTGGATGGACAAGATGACAAGCAAATCTACATTATATTTTTCCTCATTTATAAATCACATTAAGAAAAAGCTCAAATCCTGGACTTTCACCAAATGAGTGGGGGGACAAAGGATAAACAAGAAACAAAGTTGAACAATAGAAGAGTGGTGGTAACGATGGCTGCTCGCTCTGTTTTTCTTTTTCAAAGTTTGATTTTTCTTCATGTTTTTCCCTGCCAGCTAGACCGCAAAAACCGGGATGGACGACGCCTCCCTCCCCTCTTCCCTCCCTTCCTGTCTTAAGTGCAGAGTAACAGAATAAATGTACAGCAAAAGTCATAGTTTACTGTATGTTTTGTTTTTCTGTGTATAATTTAATTTCTCTCTCGACTTGATAAGAGCATGATGGTGCCTTCTATTTCACCTTATCCAGTCTTACTAAAGCGGTTAAGAGCTCGCCGCCTCCCAATGCAGAGCTGCTCATTTTGAACTATTGTCTTCTGGGAGCAGATAAGAAAAAAAAAGAAAAAAGAAATTGCAGTATTCACAGGATTTTAGGTTTTTCAGGTGCATTTCTTTTTTCCATACTGTTTTACTACCTAAGATGATCTGTTGTGAGTTTTGTACATTTGTTTTGTATTGTGTCTGTTCTGGGTTTTGTAGAGACAATAGGTGCCTCAAGTTCTGTTTGATGTTAAATGGTTAAGACGTGCATCTGAAGAACTACTCCCAAAAGGAAAAAAACAAAAAGGTACATTAAAGATGGTGACAGTGGAGTGCTTGGTCCTTGGTTGAACATGTCAGCTCTGCACAACCGTGATTTCAGTTTGGAAAGTCTCGCAATGTGATTCAGATACTGTTTATTCTTTCTTTTCAGTCTGACCGTCATTTTTGACTCATGGCAGCACTCGGGTTAATCCCCGGACTCAGAAGTTTTCAGACTGTTCTTTTCTCAGCAACAATTTTGTAATGATCTGTGCGGGTGGGCTGGCCGTAGTTCCAGCCTGCAGGCTAGCAAATAATTGTTCTCACTTTTCTAGCTGTTTATGCATTTGTATTTTCATATGCTGATTATTCATTGTGCTTATAATACTCATTTATTTTTCCATTCAAGGCAAGTCAGAATGCCATAATTGTTGTCTCCTCCTTGTCCTCTGGCGTGTTTTCTTTTTACCAATCGGTAGGGAGGGAAGACCTTTTGCTTTCAGCTGGAAAGGAAAACATAAACATGAGATGTTAACCTTTTTTATTTTTGTTATCTTGCACTGAAATGGGAGGTGAAATTGATGTAGCATTTTTCTGGACAAATATTCTTATGAGGTCTTCCTTGTCTGGTGGTATTGCACTATTCCCAACATTTCTGGGACAATCTGTCAGTTTGAAAACACAAGCCTCTTTCCAAATTTCTCATCTGGCGATGATACAAGAAAAAATTAGCGCTCATCTTGTAATCGACATGAAATAACATTTGATTTAATGCTCGGACATGGCAAATTTATTTGGTTTTCCGCAGTGATGCTCAGCTACTCCCCCATGTAGGTGAGAAGAAAATATTTTCAGACGTGAGAGTAGTTTTCAATAGAGAGACTTAATTTGTTACCATCGGCCTTTGACCTAACATTACAGAAAAAAATGACAGCTCTTTTGGTCTTGGAGTGTTTTTAACAGACAGCTCTTATGGGTGCCTCTACCCCGAATGTTTATTTGTCAGGTAATTGCTTAACATGGGCACTTGACTGCAATCACACTTTTTACAGCAGTGGTCAATGAAGAGAGTGGTGAAGAAGAGCCATCATGCTTTCAGACCAATCTGTGCTTTTACATTGTAGTGGTGGTGAAAATGTTTGAGCATATAAATTTAGGGGTTGGATAGTTCTTCTTTTTTCACTGAGGGTTTCAACGACCAACCCCCCCTTTTTTTCCAAACTTTAAAGGATCCACATTAAAAAAAAAACAAAACATGTATGTTTATTTTTCTGTGGTTGAAAATGAGTGGATCCTCATTGTGAATCATTCCAGTCCTTTTTGAATGGAAATAGAAGTACCTTCTTGGCTTTAGCAGGTGTGGTAAACAGTTGGCTGCCATCTTAATTTTACTGTGTTTACCCTTTACTTGTTGCTAGTACAAAAGTGTTGCAGGTGGAGAATCTTTTTTTGTTTTGGTTTTTTTAGGTTTTTTTTTTTTTCATTTCTCTTTTTTTTTTTTTCCTTTCTATTTTGAATGTGTTGGACTTAACATACAATAAACTACTGATATCAGCACCACTCATACCGTTTGTCATATTTGCAGGTTACTCGGTATAAAAATGATGCAATTATTAAAATAATCTGACACAGTGTAAACTAGAGAGATATTCTGAGAGCGCAGACCTCTTTGAAGGCCCGAAGTACACTCTTCCATGATATCCAAATCTGCAAACGCGACTATTTTAGATGTCTTAATATATTTATAGTTGTACCAGGTCCCCTGTTAAATTACTGCGCTCAAGTTGAGGTGTGAGCAACTTTATGTGTCGGCTACTCCTGATGGTTACTGATGCCCCCGAATGTGGATGATGACATGGTGTCATCATTTCGGCTGTGTTTTGTTACTGTTAAACTTAACTGTCGTCTACTTGGATTATAAATTTTATGGCATTTATTCCGCCATGGACAAATACACGACCATGTAATTTTGAAGTGAAGGGTAATGTGTGTACCTGCCCCTTGTTCCTGCCTGTTGCTATATTCAGTGAGTTCTTCCCAGGTGTAAAGCCATTGTGACTTAACCCATTGTTTTGTAGACTACCATTTTGAAGGCTTGAGTTTGGCATTGTGGTTGTCGCCAACTCTGTTTTTTGAAGTGACAGTATTTGGATGACAGGTAAGCATAGCTGAGGATATCCTGATTGGACCTAACTCTGAACCTGAGGACTCAAGGTGTTCGGGACTTGTCGATCATGGCTCAAAATGGGACAGTTATTAACAAAGTGAAAGTAATGTTGTTTTGAGGATGGCTTGAAACTAGCAATTAAGACTGTAAACCAATTTGAAAAACTATTTACTGAGGCAATAAATCAAGTGAGAACTGCACTCATCTTCTCATAAGCTTACATACAATTGGACTTAATTTTGCAGCCACTAGAGCCGCCACCTGTTGACCACTTGAAAAACTGTTTAATGAAAATAGGACCAGTAGTTTTTGTATAACCATATTTAAAACATGACCTCCTTAGTGGTCAGGCTACAAACACCAGGTGGGTTTTTTAAGGGTTTTGTAATAAATTAGATAGATTGCTTTTATTTTGAATATTTTGCATTTAAATGGACACATAGATTATCCTTTAGCCCCACTTTTACCTAACAATGTTACAATTAAAGGACAATTTTAGACATCAATACCTGTGGAGTTTTTAATTATTTTAAACAAAGTGGAGCAATGTGTTAATGTGATACACGCTGCACATTCCAGCCAATGGTTTCACATCACCCCACTGATCTACAAGTGGTGCTAACATGTCAAGAAACACACTACTTAACTAAACCCACAGAAGCAATGAAGAAGAAGACTGTAAATTAATACGTTTGGAGGAGAAAAATTAGCTTATCAAATGTTCTGTGAGGAAGGAAATATGCTCAACATGTCTGTCTGACACAATGTGTTGTGGTAACAGTAGATGAAATGAAGAAAGCTCAGAAGGTTGCCTTTAAGACCGAGAGACAATACGAGGATGGAACCAGTCTCCGTCACTATCACTGTCCTCCTCAGAGGACATCTTACTCGATGTCGAGTCAGGCCTTTCAGCTGAGAGGGAGCCTCTTTGATTTCCTGTCGGTTTGATGTTGCCTTGAGGAAATGTACCTGCAGGGAGGTGTTTTTTTCTCAGAAGATCAAAAAACCACTGAGGAGGTCGGAAGGAGCCAGGCGCTCCAAAAGGTGATTGTGGAAGAAGTTGACCCCCTCCTTGTCCAAACCCATGAGACCCCCCGCTGGCTGGATTATGTGGGAGAATATAATAAGGATCAATAGGATGGTAGAACACATTAGGTGGAAGGGGAGGGGGTTTCTGATGTGTGTCCTGTCCTTGGTTATTAACAGTAGGTGCAGGAGGAGGAATAGTCTGATGATATGGTTTATCGGTGCAGATCAGAGGTGGAGGAGTGGTGATGACTCCCATCGAAGGATCATCCGTGACGGTAAAAATCTGACACGGAAAGTTTTCATTTCTTGTCTGAGCAGCAACACTTCCTTTGACAAGGACCCTACGAAATAATCAGTACAAATATGGTGCTGCATTGAAGTTCAACCACAAGAGAATCTCATGTAGTGCCGAGAGATTCATTTGTGCCACACATTACCTTCTTTTTCACTTCCCAAAGTGTGTTGATGGTGGTTATGGTCATTCCTCAGAGGCAGAGCTCCTTGAAGAAAAGACAAATTATTATATTTTTTGGTTATATCATTGGTTTATTAAATGCAGCTCTGTCACTATGATTTTAGAAACTTTGAGGTTGTGAGTATGATTTACCCATCCCTTAGAAAAAGTTGACCTGAAATTAAAAAAAAAATAAAGTCATCATCATCAATTTTTTTTCTACCATAAAAACAAATATTTGGATGTTTTCACCATTTTCCCACATTTTATTTATTTAGTTAACTGTTAAACTTAAACAAAACAAAGTAATATGAGGATCATAAGAGCACATTTATCAAACCAAAAGGACATTAACTTTAGAAATAGAAGATATATTAAGACCCAATTACATTCCTATACATCGATTAACCAATATTATTATCATGAAATAATGAACAATGGCGCAGCTAAATGCATACAGAAAATTGCATCAATGAATTTGAACGCAAATGTGAAGATAAATTTCACATATATAAAATTGAGTTAAAGGTAGTATGATGCTGTATTAAAGCTGCAAGCAATACAATACTAGTAAACTGTTTAACTTTTGTAACTTTCAATCAGCATTGAATATATGAATAAATTATGATCTGTGTAAATAATCCTGTTATCAGCCCAATGAAGAATAGTAAAGTCAGTCAAAGCCCAAAATCACAAATTTGCCTCAAATGGCTTCAAAAAATGTACAACCTATGAAGACTCTCTTCATCCTTAGACCCTCAGACTGCTGTCTATGCGTCATGACAGCCAGTGAAACGTTCTCTTTCCAATATGCGATAAACTACTCTAAATATTCTCTTAATAAATGAAAGTTTACCTGTGTTTTGTATTGATAAACAGAACAAAAATCAGAGCTACTGTCGGTGTTGGTTCCATCGCTGACAGAAAATGTCTCCTGAATCCACTCAGTGACACTTACAACACTGAGTGGATCTTTTTAATACCTTAATTGTTTGTGTTATTATGACTCAGGTGTTTGTATCATAACTTGACTTAGATTGTATTTATAATAGTATTTCTTCACTCCCAACATCGCTTTATCAACAGAATTACTGTAATTACTGAACCTACGTGATTCAGCTTGTTTTATTTTTCTATAGGTGTGGAGATACACGGCTAGGTTCTTTGCATGAGTCACAAAAATAAGAGATACACACGACATGCTTATAGTAAACTGTGTAGTTAGGGTGAACCCAAACAGAAAAATAAAAGGCAGATGGGGTTGGGAGGCCCAAGGTTGTGCCCTCTATAAGTAAGTTATACCAATAACACGGAAAACACTGTGCTCCCACTCTGATCGACCAATGCTGAGCAATAAAATAATACTTAATACGCAAAAAATTCCCTTTCTTGTTTTGCAAGTTGTTTTTGTTGTGTTTTCAGTCCCGTACAGTTTGGAGGTACTTGTTCTCGATATCATGGACACACTACTTTGGTTAAAGTGAAAGATGTACATATGAATAGTACTTGAAGAAAGTTTAAAATATCTGATATCAAATGTACTGAAGTAATGTATCAAAAGAACACGTAAAAGTAAATATACATATATTCACTTTACTGTATATAATGTATATATGGGCAACAATAGATACTGAGCTGATTGCTGCAAAAGTACATCAATTAAAGCATTGCTATTTGGTGACCTCTGTCAAAGTGTAGGACCACAGCTTTACACACATAATTGGTGAAAATATATTATATGTTCCCATGGTAAATTCTAACTATGAGATAGAAAAAAAAACTAAAATCATGAGATGAAAAGTGAAAACAATAGTAAAATCTTTTCAACCAAAATTCTTACATATCGCACCTTTAAGTACGGTACTTGAGTAAATGTACTTAGATTCCACTGAGTGTTAGTGTTTGTGAGTGTGTCTCATCCTCTCACGCAGACTAATATAATAAATTAGGTGTTCTGGCCCTTTAAATAACCTAATGACGTGTCTGCTGATCAGCCACGTATCGCCACGTCTGCGCGCATGCGCGGTGCCATCACATTTGTGTTCCGGGGTCGGTTGGCCAGTATACACAGTGTAAAATAAATCATCATTGTGTATCCTTTTTCTTTTTCAACTCACTTAGTTATTGCACGGACCACTAAGAGGGGAGTTTGAGGGGTTTTTTTTCAGAGGGAGAGACGCTTTGAATACGGGACCGAGAGGACGTCTGTAAAGATGAACTTCTTCAGAGGAGTGATGGGTGGGCAGGCAGCCGGGCCGCAGCCGTCAGGAGCGGAGACGGTAGGAAACCAGCCCCGGCTAGCTGCGGCTAGCTTACATTTCCTCCACGGTGTGCCCGACAACCTGAGACCACACACTCGTCACCAATAAGACGTGTCATTTTTTCTACACTCAGGGTCATAATTGTCTCTAAAGCACACACAGAGGGACACACGAAGACACTGGGGCCTCCTTAAATTAGATCAACGAGCTAGTCAGGAGGCTAATTAGCTAACGTAGCATACCTGTCAGTCAGCAGCAGGGCTGTTGTGACACATCTCCTTCACCTATACGTGTAGCTAGAAGGAATTATGAATGAATCAAAGAAAACAGATGGTATCAAATAGTAGGAATGTCAGCTGTCAGTCTCTCAATCACCATTTTCCTACAATATCTGTATTAAAATTACCTACAACAATACAGAATGCCGAAATAGATATATTAAAACCTAGCAACATATAAAGGTTAGTCTAAGCTATAGCACATCATAAAAATAGACCCTCTTGTTGCTATGTCCGCAACTGAGTATTACTTTCATTATCAAGTAACGTGCTGTTTCATTATCGATTAACCTGATGTTTATTTTTCAATGACTGATTGAGTCTATTAAATGTCAAAAGTCACCATTTCCCAGACTACAAGGTGACAAGTTGTTTATGTTCCCCTAAGCCCGAAGTTATGTAATTTCCGGTGACAAATGAATATTCAAAAAGCAGCAAATCCTCACAGGTATAATCCTAGTGTGAAACCAGCATTATCTCCAATTAAAACAAGATATGAGCTGCATATATTTTAATGCAAAGCCTATGTATTGTTTGCAGAGTTATAAGTGGAATTTGGCCCTGCTGTTTTCGCAGGAGCATGATAGCCACATAATCAGATCTTTATCTCTAGGCATTCCTGTTTTGGCTGTACAGAGAGTCAGCTTGTCATTCCTGCAGGAAGCATAATAGCCTGTTTTAAAGTCCTTTTGGATCACTGGTATTTAAAGATGTAACCAAACATCTATCCAGTTTTTTGAGTGCATAAATTATATGTATTTGCTGTATAAACAATTGATTTGTGTGTTATTCAGTTTAATGCTGATTGCAACAGTACTAGTTTTTTGACTTTACCCTGAAATTTAGGCCTGTGATTCTGTCCTCTATATTAGTGTGTCACAGTGTTTTTGGTACCTTAAATCCAAACAATTTCATGTGTTCCCAGTTGTGAGTATGTAACCAAATGAACGAAAGAATGTATGTTTGTTTTTATTTGAATTTTTGAGAATCGTAATTAGTTAAACCCTTAGAAAACATGCATTACTATTTCCGTCAGCTGTCTCATGACTACTCAGACCAGTAATTGAAAGATTTGTGATGAGACATCTTGTCTTCCTCTGTTAACAGATCCAGAAGTTGTGTGACCGTGTTGCCTCCTCGACGCTCCTAGAAGACCGCAGAGATGCTGTCCGTGCACTTAAGTCGCTCTCTAAGGTAATGTATAACGACAAATCTATTGGTAGCAGGTGCAGTAAAAAGTGCAAACAGCTGCTTGTTTATTTGGTAAATCTAGCCATCACTTATACAGTCTAATACAACAGCCCTGTAGTAAGTCCTTCCTTCATGTAATGTGTATGAACCTTTTTTCATTTACAGCTGTAGCTGTCAGCAAAAGAGAGAATAGCAGTGGAATTAAATCCCTCATCTCCTATGTGAATTTTTTCTCCTCTGCCACATGGCACTGTGTTTTAGTGCCGTGGTAAAGTCATCAACAAAGCACTCATTTGTCAGACTCTGCTATATAAAATGAAATAATCATTGACATTGACCTCTTCAAAGCCAGTTGATCTGTTCATGGACAGTTTTGTAACTGACTGCCCCATCATCCATGAGTAATGAGTTGATCAGGCATGAATAAGGGGTTTAGGAGGCACAGGGTTGCACTTTAACACACAGTGGTGTCAGCGTTGGGCAGAAACTCTGACATGGATGCGCAGACTTCCTGTATTTAAGAAGTAAATAAAACAAAAGTTATTTTTTTGTTGTCCACATTGAAATTCCTTTCTTTTTAAAATAAAGGAATTGGTATTTGATGATCATTGAGCAGCACGTCAACAGCATGTTGTAACTGTTGTAACTGTTATGTTCCTGTTTTCTCAATATAGCTTGTATTTGTTAGTTGTTTACTCTTTCAAAAAATCCTATTTGTAGGTGTTGTTTCAAATTGCCTTGCGTTTATGTAATGTCTTTTTATGTCTCATATGCAATACTTGAATTGCTTTGTTGTTGAATGCTGATGTACAAATAAACATACTTTTTTATCTTTTGTAGAAATACCGCATGGAAGTTGGCACACAGGCGATGGATCACTTGATTAACATACTGCAAACTGACAGGTATGTTGATGTAGTGTCTCTGTTTGGTATCTACGGTGGCCGACAAGGGCAAACTTGACTTTATACCCAACAGAGAACGACCAGATATGTTATAATATTGTTGAAGACGAAGGCCAATTGTAAAAAAACAATATAAACCGTTTTGTGTTGCCTTTTTATCCTATTTTTCTCCCTGCCTCAAAAAGAAACACATTCTCGTCTGTTCTCTTTCTCACCGCCATGAAATCAAGCTGTTTCTACTTTTCTGTATTTACAGCGTATTTGCTGTTCATATGTTTGCTGTGGCTTTCTGCAGCTCATTTAAAAATTGACAGCACATTTCCTTTGTTGTTTTTTGTTTTGTATTTTCATATACTCTAATGAATTGGAATCATTTCTAAAGCTGACACATGTTTCTCCTAAAGTCAGTGTTTTGTTTGCCATAGGTATCTGTCATGTTGGCCCAAAATAGCTTTGTACCTGTTACTGCATAATGTGTTATGTGTTAGACGTGGGTTTGACTCATGTTAACATGGTTTATTAACACTCTGTTTCTTTCTGGCAATTGAACAGGTCTGACTCGGAAATCCTCGGCTATGCTTTGGACACACTGTACAACATCATCTGTAATGATGAGGAGGAAGAGCAAGGTATTATACCTTCACATAATTATGAGAAATAATGAAACTCATTGGAAATCAGTTGTCATGTAAAGATAATTCTTCTTGATTGTGTGTTGACTGTGGTTTGTTTGCATGTGTTATTGAGATCAATTGATGTCAAATTGGACATCAGTCAATTTGCATTCCCCTCCTCTGATAAAGACTGCTGTATATAAAGATTCTCGTCTCTCTTCTCTTCCATGTTTTAACCCTACAGATGAATCAGAAGGTAAAACTCTCTGACTGCATGTTACCACCCCCCTCTAACCTCCTGCAGCACTTACAAATCAAAGGTTCCCCTTTGTTGGATTGTGAAAAAAAGGGCACATTAATATTCTTGTTTACACCTCCTGCTGCAGTGCTCAGATTGTAAACAGCTGATGGAAACTAAGGCTGTGTTTTGGTTGTTGTCGTGGCACGGCTTCACATGAATCACTCAGCTGGTTCTACTCTTCTTCAGAATGGATGAAAATGAATGCTAGCTTCTTTTGGGCAAGGCTGTAAACTTGCTCTCCCTCCCCCTGCTCTCGCAGATGCAGTAACCCCTATCTCTGTCTCAGGGAAGCATAAGAATGTTTCCATGCCTGGTCAGTACTGAAACAAAGCTATCCACACAGTAGTAATAGAACTGTTAGATAACTAACCTCACTAAGATCGGCTGGCGCTGGAGAAGTTACTAGAAGGTGTTTGGGTGGTAACAAGAATGCTTTGCTAATAACATCACATCCCTGAACCTCTTCTAGTCTTATAGTATGTTATGTTGCATTGCTCCTTTTGTTTCCTTCACATTTTAGTAGCTGGTTGTTTTGCACTGTTGTGGTGAAATTAGACTGTTTGGTTTTGTTTGCCCTTTTGGGTGTTTTTTCATTATCAGTGTACCCCCAAAATACAATCGAATCGTTTTGTTTCGAGAAATGAGAATCGTTGGTAAGTAATCCTTAATCAAGTAAGACTTAAGGCCTTGTTCAGCCCACTTTAGTTCACTGTGTTTTAGTACCCTGGAAAACTCGTCGACAAAAATATGGTTGCATATTTAGTCACCAAACACACTCGGATGTAAGATGAAAGTCCAATATTCACCATCCTTTTAGCTCAGTCCCAACCAACACCTGAGAGCATTACCTGTCCTCTAGACCTGTCACTACAACTACTTTTTACTGGGTGATATATTTTCCTGAAAAATAATTGCAATAAGTGATGTTAATGTCAACATAGCTCCATTTAATGCCACTTATGTGATAATATAAAAGCATAATAGAGCCAGTGCAGCTTTTCAGAAAGTAATGCACTTCTTATTCTTAATATTCAGACACTGGAAAGGGAATGTGAATTATTTTTTTTTATATTCCAAAGCTGCTAGTGGCTAATGTTTTCTGCCCATCACCAGATAGAGTACAGTTGGTTAATCAGCGGGTTTGCTCATAGAAGCGGTGAGATTGAGCCAAAACTTTAAAGATGCAGGTTAGAAAACCAAAATATTCAGCTAACAGCAGCTAAAATGATTAGTACAACTGAGGGGAAACTGTATAGTTGGTTGATATTTATATATGGGCTTGTCACTACAAATGCCAGCTTTTCAAATTTCACATTTGATCCATAATGATTATTGGAGGTTTTAATTTAATTTTCCAGTGCCATGACCAAAATTCCATTATTTTGTCTTCATCTGGGGAGGAAGCAGGAATCTTAGAGATGGATGAATCAAAATGTGGATAAGAAATGTTGTAGTACCATTTAAGCTATGACCACATAAGTAGGTTGAATATGTACATATCAGTGCAGTGGTTTTGCTCACTAGCCTGTTAAACTAAATCTCTCAGATAATCCCATATTTAATGTTTGTTCGTTTGTATACACAGTAGAACCCCATCTATAGTAACCCCTCTGATCTCACCCTGTTCACACTCCCCTCACCTGTGTGTCACCCATAATTATTTAGTAGGTGTGTTCAGTAGTGTCACCCTGAGCATGCACACAATTTTTTATGTAACTCTAGTTCATTTATGTAAAGTCAAAAGATAATGGTGAAAAACCACCAGTGACAAACAGTTTTCTTTTCCAATAATTATGGCTTTCTAACTTGGGCTGGTGGCTGTGAACAAACCAACTGGTTCCCTCACTTGACTGATTTCTGCTGTAGAGTAGTATTCTTCAGAGACATTTACTAATTTCAGCTTTTAATCTCCCTCACAGATGAGAACGCCCAGAAGCAGGCAGATGACCTGGGAGTCCAGTTCACAGACAAGTTCATTCAGGACCCTGAGCATGTGACTCTGCTGCTCACTCTGTTGGAGGTACTGAGCTGTTTCTGCTCCTGTGGCAGGACCTCGGTTTTTTATTATATTACTGCCTGATGACTTCATGCATTGATGTGGTTTTCAGGAGTTTGACTTCCATGTACGTTGGCCTGGAGTGAAGCTGTTGACTGCAATCCTGAAGAACCAGGGTGTCCAAGTCCAGGGGATCATTCTGGTCAGCCCCATGGGTGAGTTTCTCCTCTCCAGATCAATTAAACTTGTTTTGTAATGTCAAGATTTTACTCAGGACCTGCACCCCCAATGTTACATCAACATCTATCTGTATGTCTTTGAGAGAATCTGTTGACTCTAAAAACTTGGATTTTTTAAAAGGTTAAACCAGTATTTAGTTCCCCTTTTTCTTTGTGCCTATTCTCAGGTGTTTCCAGATTGATGGATCTTTTGGCAGACTCTAGAGAAGTCATTCGCAATGATGTAAGTACTTGTCCCTGCTGTTTAAGCTGCCATTTTATAATGAACTCTGCATGAAAGCTTCTGAAATTAAGGTCACGTTCAGACCGACTAGTTCTGTGTAAAAAAACACAGCCCTGCCAACACAGAGGGTGCCAGCAAAAACATTCAGTGTTGTATCTTATTAGTTTTTTGTTTTGTAAGAAGTGGGCTTCCTGGATTGTATTTCCTCTCTCAGCAGTACCTTAAATAAAACACCTCCACAACAACAAGCTTTTAATTTAGTGTTGATTTGGGTCTGAACTCCTGTTGCGTATTTAATGCAGGTCTTTTTATAACATCGAGATGTATGACGATCTATTTTTCTCTTCCAACAGGGCTTACTGTTGCTCCAACAGCTGACCAAAAGCAACGCTGCCATTCAGAAAATTGTGGCGTTTGAAAACGCATTTGAGCGCCTTCTTGATATCATCACAGAAGAGGGCAGCAGTGATGGAGGTAAAAGGATTTTTAGATTAAGTGCACAATTGTCACTAGACTTTTTTAATGAAATCACACCTCTTGTTTATTTCTGTCGTTAAAACATTAAGATTATTGTTCCTTCTTGTGATATAATGTCCTGACGTGCATCCCTTTGCCTTGGTGCAGGTATTGTGGTGGAGGACTGTTTGCTGCTGCTGCTTAACCTGCTGAAGAACAACAGCTCCAATCAGAACTTCTTCAAGGAGGGCTCCTACATCCAGAGAATGAAGCCCTGGTTTGAGGTTGGAGATGATAACTCCGGCTGGTCTGCACAGAAGGTCACCAACCTCCACCTCATGCTGCAGGTACCACAGAGCCGTCACATTGAACTTTAACCTAACAAGCAGAACAATGGGATGTTGAGTTGCTGAAATGTTGCACTCTGTTCCCAGTTGGTCCGAGTCATGGTGTCTCCAGTGAACTCACCTGGAGCCACAGCCAGCTGTCAGAAGTCCATGTACCAGTGTGGTCTGCTGCAGCAGCTGTGTACCATCCTCATGGCCACTGGTGTGCCTGCTGACATCCTCACTGAGGTAATGACTGGAGCACTAACCAATACAAAGAAGGATTGTTGCTTACTCGGAAGGCTTAATGAATTCAAGCGTGTTCTCTGGTTTCTGTCTTGCAGACCATCAACACTGTATCAGAGGTCATCAGAGGCTCACAGGTCAACCAGGACTACTTTGCCTCTGTCAACGCTCCTTCAAACCCACCGAGGTGAGATTCAACGAGAGAATCAAGATGTTAAATCTCCCGTAACGACCTGATTCTGTACTCGTACTAACTTTTTCTTTCTTCTTCATGTGTTCACAGACCAGCCATCGTGGTGCTGCTCATGTCCATGGTTAATGAGAGACAACCGTTTGTGCTCCGCTGTGCAGTCCTCTACTGTTTCCAGTGTTTCCTATACAAAAATCAGAAAGGCCAGGGAGAGATTGTCGCAACGCTGCTGCCCTCCACCATCGATGGTCAGTTACACCATGATGAGAATTTAGAAGTGGAATTATCAGTTGTTTGTCTGTTGGATGTTGAGTTTGTAGACAAACCTGAGAAAATATTATAATACCTCTGCTGAATATGGTAAAAATGATTTTGAGATTTTTTTTTTTTTTAACAGTTATTATGATATGACTCACTATTAGTGGGAACACACATTGTTGCTCAGCACAGTTTTCATTTTCAGTTAAAAAATCTATTCAAATTATGATGGTGTGACACTTTTGGTCTCTCCAAACAAAACCCATTTTCTTACATCTGGAAAACAAGATCTGTCAACCAAGACATCTCTGCAACACTGCAGTACTTCATGATAATGGTGTTATGCCACATTTCAGTTCTACCAAAAAATAGCAGCTTGGACATAGAACTTGGCTATTTTTCAGGCTCAATAACATTTTGATCAATTGTTATTAGATTGACGGTAATCTGTAGCCATATAATTAGCAGAAGAGCCCACAGACATGACATTATCTAGTTTGCCCACTCTATTTTTCTGTTTTACAATTGTATTTCTGTCCAGCAGCTTGTGTTCACCTTGTTTGGAGTTTAAAACACCGACTGGCTGATATATAATGTGATGCAGGAAAAACAATTAATCAATTATTTTCACGCACAAATCATACATATAACGCAATGTATACGTTTTCATTTTAATCACTTACTGTCTTATTGACTTGCTCACTTTCTCCCCCCAGCAAATTCCATTTCAGCGGGCCAGCTGCTGTGTGGGGGCCTCTTCTCAGCAGACTCTCTGTCCAACTGGTGTGCCGCTGTGGCCCTGGCTCATGCCCTGCAGGACAACCTCACCCAGAAGGAGCAGCTGCTGAGGGTTCAACTGGCCACCAGCTTGGGGAAGCCCCCTGTGTCCCTGCTGCAGCAGTGCACCAACATCCTCTCCCAGGTATGACCCTGACAGTGAGCTGCTGGAGTGACAGAGATGCCTAAAGGTTATGTGTGTAAGGGTGGAAGGACATTATAAGAAAAGAGGCATATTCTTGGCACACATAGGTTAATAAAATGTCAACAACAGTGACTAGAACAATGTGACATTATTGTAATTTTGCAGGGAGATAAGATCGTCCGGCGGGTGAGTAACGTGTGTGTGCACTGTGTCTGTGTTTGTGTTTTTTGAGTGTTTGGGCGGCACCTGTACTGGTTGTTTTTGGCTTGGCATCTGTAGTAGGGGTCTTATTGACCCACATGTTAGGGGGTCTTGCTTCCCTTTAACTCTTCACTACCACCTCTTCGTCCCTAACGTATAGCTATGACCCAGTTCCTCCTCTTTCAGGTGACACCTGGGTGCACTCCTCACCACATATTTGGAAGCTCTAGTAGCTCACTCATGAGTGTGGGTGTGTACACAAGTGTACATCTGACAGAGGTTCAGAGAAGAGGGACATAGCAGCTGTTCTTAGTGGTTTGAGCACAGAGATGTCATCCTAACACCTAATTTGAGCTGTGAATTGACCGTTATTTGACCGCAGGCCCTTATGTGTGTGCACAGGAAGTGTGCACTGCAGAAGCTTTTGGGCCTTTTCCTGTTGAACTGAGAGATGTCTGCTCTTTGTCTGGTCCTTTCATTTATATCTTCCTACTTCCATACAACTCAAATACACAGTGCAGGATCCAGATGGTTTATAATGTATATTTCACTTAGAAGATTGCTCAGTTGTCTGTTTAGGTGTTGAGATGAAGGTTTAAATTATCCAGCCATTCCTAATCAACCATCCTGGAGCTGCCAATCCTCCAACTTTTCTCCCACTGTCAATTCTGAGATGGCAGTCTGCTAAAATGCATGAACTCCTGTGCGCTTTCCTGGTGAAATTTTTTGCTGTTGCTTGGCAAACTCTTTTGCTTTCAGCTGGGTTGGTCTCAAGTGAGGTGACCAAGTTTGGGTCAAGGAAAATTGGCCCCTGTCCTGGGCACCAATGTTACTTCGTCAAGTTCCCAACAAAAAATGGGCTCTTGACAGTGTGGGTGAGATCTCAGGGTGAGCTTAGGAGGTACCAGAGTACCAACTAGATGGAGTCAAGATCACGGCTACGCAAAGCTTCCAGATTTCGATTTTGTAGTTTTTTGATCAAATCTGTGGCTAAATGTTTGGACACTCAGATGCAGAAAAGAACATGGCTGTCCACTGATGAATACATCATGGAGAGTTGTTTAGGTGGTGGAGGAAGCAGCTGGACACGCATCTCTCATACTTGGTTAGCCCAAGAGACACTTGATTCAGCCACTGGTACTGGTAGAGCTAAAAGAAAGCAGCTCCTGTGGTCGTGTAAACAGAAAACATCTGTGTCAGAGGTTTACAGAGAAGCAGTGGCGAATCAAGGCCATGGCCCTCTTCATGTTTTTGAGGTTGGGAGCAATTTGCTGCACCAAGTGAGGGAATTTGGAGCATATCAGGGTTTAATAGTGACAAGATGGAGTTAGATATTGACAGGTCACTTGGTGTGGCATCAAGAGAAGTCCTTGTTTTTACTGGACTGTTGTAGTAAAGAAAGAGCTGACCCCGAAGGAAAATCTTGATTCGAAAGTAAATCTTGGCCTAATCAAACTACAGCTAATGGCTGTAAAGAATGAGAGAATTTTTTGAATTTTTTTTCACATACTGAATGTTACCCGAGGAGCTCGGACAGCCAGAAGTAGCCTGGAATATACGTCCTGCTCCAGAAACATCCAGCCTCGGCTCCATTGTACTGATGTTTGAGTTTAATGGTTTTAATGACAAGATGGACTTTTGAGCTTTTCAGCTGTAGTTTAAACCACAATCACCCGCACAAGTACACTGTACGATTTTTTTGTTTTTGCTGAGGCCAATGTGTGTTCAATTAATACTTGTGGTCATTTCCTGTCTTTTGTTTTCCTCTTCATTTTTCGCATTACGTCACATTTGGAGACTAAATCTGAAAAGGTGATTTCGTAAGTTTCTGTAGTCTGGAATGCTGATAAGTTTTTTTATCCACACCTTCATTGCTCAGATCTTCATATTTACTCAGTTTTTACTTTTCTTTGTTTCACCAGAATAAAGAAGTCTGCTCCTCTTAAAGCATGATGTGCATTCAGTCTTGATGCACCAGCTTGTTAGCAGCGTTACGCTACGGTGTAGAGTTTACAGTTTCTGTTTGCCTCTGCACTTTGATTTAATCTGTTTTTACACATCTTACATTTCAGCTCCATGAAAATCACCCTTTTTCTGCAGCTGATTTAAATAAATTGTTGGACACTGTATAATTAGTTAAGACTTTTGTAAAGATGAAAAGAAATCCAGCTTGAGCTTTTTTGTTGTCGAACTTAAACCTCTCAGCTGCTTCTCCAAGCTGTTGTCATGGAAATGCACGATCAATTTTTACATCATCTTTTTATTATCACAGTTCATGTTTTGTTTTTTTAAAAAGCACATTTAGCCGGTTTTGGTTTGCATGTGCTGATATCTGGTAATGCAGTAAGATTAGATTTTTTTTGATACTTGGATTGTAAGTCATCAATCACTAGTAGATTGAAAATTACAAACTTTAACTGAAATCATGAATTTGTGTCAGTAAAGAGGAGGGTTTTTTAGGCTTTAAGCCCATTGATTTATTCACAGAGCTAAATACAGCTTCTTCATGTCAACATAACCTTGTTTTAATACACTGATTGTATTAATTTTTGATTTTTTGTGTTTGTTATAACCTCATTAACTACTAATGGTTGATTGAAGTGCTCCCAATTAAACACTGATGGTTTTACTTAACCTTTTTATATATTTTTGTTCTTTGGAAAATCAAATGCAGGATGGGGGAAAAAAAAATCACGTGTCAACCAAATTAAAGACTCGAACACCAACTCCTAATCAAGAACTTTTGTTGCCCTTTTACAGCCCCCATTTTACTTTCTTTTTGCATTCATTTTGTTGGATAACTTTAACATTGGTTGCCATTCTAGGTACTGTTTACGATCACATACCTTGATGTACATAATATTCCGTATTTAAAATCTGGTTCTTCACGTTCTAAACTTAAAATGTTTTAATATGTGTAGAATATTACATATCTGGTCTGCATTAAGACCTTGTCAGCCATTTCATGGTCATCTGGGAAGCCTGTGTTGACATTTCTTTTGCTTTCTCTTGTGCTCTGCAGGGCAGTAAAGTGCAGACCAGGGTAGGCCTCCTCATGCTGCTGTGCACGTGGATCAGCAACTGTCCGATAGCTGTCACACACTTTCTACACAATCAGGAAAATGTTCCTTTCGTATCCTTGAAGCAGCTTGTAACCAGACACAAGTTTCATTATAGTAAATATCTGTTTTAAGTCATACTAACTGTTACCTTTATTTTTGATCACTCCTTCCTTACTTACTTAAAAAAGGGTGTGTTAGTGTGAAACTAGCTGGTGTTGAATTCTTCCTTGACTTGTGATTTCTGCAGCTGACAGCTCAGATCTCAGAGAACTTGGGAGAGGATGAGCGGCTGGTGCAGGGCCTGTGTGCGCTGCTTCTCGGCATCTGCATCTATTACAATGACAACTCGCTGGAAAACTACACCAAGTAAGTGTCAGCTCACTTACCCTAAAAATTACTCATCAGGTATACAGATGTCATGATAGACCACATTTCACATGAACTAAAGTCTATGTTTCTACCACAAAGTTGAACTAATATTGGCTGTGTATGAATGTATTCATGTTATGTAATCAACAGTGTGTTTGGTGATATGTCACTGCTGCCTGACTTTGTTATACAGATGTGAATCATACAATTAGACTTCTGCTGTGGAATGATGTGCAAATGATGTGCAAAAATAATCACACTGGGATATGAGTCTCATTTTTCATGGGAAATAGAAAATAGAGGAAATAGATATAAAAATGTTGATGTATATGAATCTCTAAAACTTCAGCCCCACTTGCAGTTGAAAGATCAATGTTAATGTCACACCGACAGCTTGTGGCCTTGATCAGGGTCATCCTATTTAAAACCTGCCTTGTCATCTCTGTCTTCCTCAGAGAGAAGCTCAAGCAGCTCATTGAGAAGCGGATCGGAAAGGAGAATTTTGTAGAGAAACTGGGCTTCATCACTAAACATGAGCTGTACTCGAGGGCGGCTCAGAAGCCACAGCCCGTCTTCCCGTCTCCTGAGCAGATGCTGTTTGACCACGAGTTCACCAAACTGGTCAAAGAACTGGAGGGTCAGTCAGAGACGGTTCTTATAATCCTATGATTAATGACCAATTTATTATTAGCAGTCGTAGGGTTTCACAATGTTTTACAAATTGTTTTTGTCACAGGTATGATCACCAAAGCAGTTCACAAATCCAGTGAGGAGGAGAAGAAGGAAGAGGAAGTGAAGAAGACTTTAGAGCAACATGACAACATTGTAACTCAGTATAAAGAGCTGATCAGAGAACAGGTAAACAGAGGATAAGAAGTACTGTCAATTTAAATTCTTCATGTGGTTTTGTTGTTTTGTCCATTTGATGTTATTTATATTAAGTGTGTTCTCCTGTTGACTCTTTTTGTTTTAATGCTCAGGATGCTCAGATCCAGGAGCTAAAAGAGCAAGTATCTTCCATGGCATCTCAAGCCGAACAGATGCAGACTACGATCACCCAGCAGGTGTCCCAGATCCAGCAGCACAAAGATCAGTACAACATCCTCAAGCTAAAACTAGGTGGGTTCACCTCAGTGGTTCACTGTCAACTGGTGTTTTATGTCCTCGCAAAAAACAAACAGACAAACAAAAAATGTGTGTATTACAAGAAGTATTTCTGGTTATTTAAAAACACAATTGGAGGAAAAGTAGTTAAAGCCAGTGTGAGATAACAAAATGCACATTTTAATCTTCTAAAATTCGGTATTCTGGCTTTTCATACTTCTGGCCTCTGTCCCTGTTGATTTTTACTGTGTTATTGCTGAGATGAAGGATCTAAAGTCATACGCAAGGACGTTGCAGGATACAGAGAGGTTTTAAAAGATTAGTTCAGCATTTCGGGAACAAGAGTTAAATTCTTTCTTGCACAAATCCAATGTGAAAATGTCATTTTGTGGTTTTTGGGGAGGTATTTGATAATTTCTTGAGAAAACAGCAGGAAGTTATAGAGATAAGAGTACTCTCACCCTATCTGGAGAACCTTGCTAAGACTCCCTAAACAACAAATTGTTGGGTTTTTTTACATTTATGTTTATGTGCAGATTAAACAAACACAATACACCAGCTTTACAGATGCTTGTAAGCACATTTTGTAACCTTGACCAGAGCCGTGCTAATTGCCTCACGCTTCTTCCTGCCTTCATGCTAAGCTAATGTACTCTGAACTCTACTGGTATACGTGACAAACTTTTTATCAACTCTCATGAAGAGAAAAGACCACAGTTTGTGTTATCTCTTATTCAGAAGTGAAAATGAAAGTGAATGCACCAGAATTGTCCATCAGACTGCAATAAATATCTCGGGGTTGAACCAGAAAGGTAGTGATATGTTATGATAAGTCTCAGTGGTATTTTTAGTCTGCATGTCAATCGAAAATAATGTGGTTAAACTGAACGTGTTTAAAACCTGTCTGACAGACTGTGTGCTTCAGAGTCACTTCTTCAACACCTAATCTGAAAAATTTAAACAGTGACTAAAATTCTGTCACATCCACACAGTTATTCTTTCTGAGAGTCATCATTATTCTGAGACTAAACTCTTGCCCCAAAGGAATGATTTGGGTTAACAGCAGGGTTGTTTTTTGTTACTTATCAGTAGTCAGTGTGTGACCTTCGGTAGATCGGGGTCAGCATGTCCTCGGTTTGGAGAAGCAGCAGGATTACAGCGGTAGGACACTAAACAGTGAACTGTGTATTTTCAACACCTGTAAAAGGCCCAGCAAAGAAGTCAATATTTATAATATTTTTCACCACTTTACCTCTCCACTAGACAGCAGTTTCTGATGGAAACTGAAGTAATTTTATCCATCTGTGCTCACTTCATAGACACTAGGCTCCTTTGGCAATACAACCATCATTTTGCCTCACAGAGCACAGGAGTTGGTGGTCTGCTGCTGCCTTTATCGACTAGTTTGTTTGTGTTATTGTGTGACTTCTGTGTTTTAAAGGGTTAGATTAGATTCACCAAAGTAACACTATATCAACCAAAAAAACAGACTGAGGCAGCTGTAGACATACAACTCTCATGTTCCCTGATGGACAATTACTGTTGTTGTCAGTGGAGTTTGCTGTGGAATGAGCACTATAATGGCATCAGTTCCCCACTTTACCTGACATGTATTACATATTTTTAGGTGTTTTAAATATGTTTTGCTGCTGTGCCTATCACCAGCTGTATATTGCTTCACTTCCTGCACTAATGCTCCTGTTCATTCCCCCAAATGGAGACGTGCCAAATGCCGTCGATTGTAGGTAACACACTGACTAATGGGGTTAAATACCTGATCCAACCTTCACTTCACAAAACACGAGCTGTGCTAGAACCACACTGATAAATTGGCTGAGTACTCTATATTCTTGACAGTTCCTAGTTGTGTATATTGTCTAGAACATAAACATTCACTTCACACTTTCTGTCGAATCTGACATTTTTAACAGAGTGTGTTTTCATAACTTCAGGTAAGGACAACCAGAGTCAGGGAGACGGCTCCCACATGAACGGTCTGCAGACGGAGGAGCTCACACAGCTCAGAGAGGAGATGGAGGAGCTCCGCAAGGAGCACACACTCCTTCAGTCACAGCTCAGTGACAAAGACGCGCTCATCAACACACTGGTTAGTAAATGTTTGTGTACAGCATCAACACGTTTGTTCTTGTTTGTGCCGGGGCTGATTACGGGAAGAATAATGTAATGCTGTTGTCAGGACGCAGACTTTATCAAGAAGTCTGTGTGTGTGTGTTTGTTTGTCTAAGCTTCAAGTGGAGGTGGACAAGCCGTGCAGGCAAAACACACTCCTCCAGACAGAGCTCGGTGACACCCCGGGGAGCGTTTCCCCAAACAGCAATGGTGGTCACAGTTCGTCCACTGGAACATGTCGTCACTGGAAACAGTTGACCTCATGGAACAAACTGTGTTTAGTTCTCTCTGGTCTGATTCACACATAATATATAACCAGCCCGGTAGAATATGAGTAATAACACAGACCACACCTTCACAAATGTGGCCAAAGTCAGGCAGCGTTACAGTGCTGGTTGCCAACTACAGTGTTCAGGCAAACCAAAACTATTTAAAATAACAAACAGGCTCTTACAGCAGAAACACTTCCCTGGGGCGTCAAATTTTGTGTGTTTGTAAATCAAAGAGAGAAAACTAATAGGCATCTTTTGATAATAATCGGTTTTGTAAAGATTTACTGCCTCTAAAGACGACAGTATTAAGAATATAATCAGCAAAACTGATCATCTTTTATTTAATTTCATTTGTAGTTAATCTTTATTTGATGAACAATGCTGGTTGAGATTAAGGTATTTTTTTCTTGACTGTTACGATGTCGGTTCAACTTTCTGAGCATGTGATGAGTATGATATGTGTCTGCTTTGGTAAACTGTAAACTTCATTCTGTTCTGAATTTAATCTTACAGTCAGAACAATATGGAGGCTTTTGCTTTTATCCTGTGACAGTGATAATGACATCATAGAGTATTAATAACTTAAAATGTTTTTTTTTTGTGACCGCAGAGGTCGGAGATGTCACAGACGGCAGAGGGTTCAGCAGCAGGATCAGACAACACAGAACTGCTTAAGGTGGGATTTCATCACTGTAGACTGTCTCTTTACAAACTGGAAACGGCTGGTGTTCTACATTTTTGTTGCATGATTGGATAACAACCAACAAAACTGGTTTGCCTCTTGATACTTTCCAACTTCCCGACCTTTAGCCTTGCAGCCATTTGTTCCTTTTGTAGATGTAAATGTTTAAAAAATACATACATATCTTGTGAGTATTTACAGCAGCCGTACAGCTAATATGAGACTGACTTAACATAAGCTGCCCTGCTTGTCATCATGGTAATTAAGAAGCATTTTATGAAGAGTAAATGTGTGGCTCATTTAATGTTTTTAATACATTTAGAGTAAGAATGGAGGTCTGTGTCACAGAGGAATCTTTTTTTTAATCAAATTCTATTGATTTTCCATTAAAATCACGATACTTCTGACAGCAACTTGTGCCGGAGATTAAGTGCAGCAAGAATATTTCAGCCATTGACGACACAAGCAACTCATGACAGTAGAATCAAGTATTAGACAAGACAAAATATAGCATTTCACCAGACTTGACCTTTAGTGTCTAAAGCATTTCTCATAGTTTCAGATAACTGATATATAAGTTATATAGTTTATATATTGCATTTATTTAAGCGAGTGTTGGTTGATTCATCTGTTGCAGGAGCTGGAGGCTCTGAGGAGTCAGGTCCAGTCACAGTCTGCAGAAATCAACCAGATGAAGACAGAGAGACAAGAGCTGCTGAGAAGAGCTGAAGCTGGGGTAAATATCATGCAAATAGGACATTTTGTATCAAGTATATCACACCACATGCTAAATGAATTCCACTGGTTTCTCTTCAGTCCTCGGACGCAGCTCCCAGTAATGACGGCTCATTAGACGCTGCCAAGATGGCAGAACTAGAGAGCAGACTTGCAGCGCTGACGACTGACACAGAGAGACTCAAGGTTTGTAAAAGAACTTTTCAGAATGTGTGATTTACTTTCGTTAGCTGACGTCTTTGAATCTATATCTATATCAGTTGTTAAAGATTTTTCCCGAGTGCTCCCATTATTTGTACTTATGGATCATCCTACTCAACATCTACATCCTCCTTTTCCCTCTCTGTCCTCTCCCTCGTTTGCGTTTGTGCAGGGCGAGGCAAAGAGCTCGTCAGAGAGCCGGGCGGAGCTGGAGCAGCAGCTGGCTTCAGTCAGCAGCACGGTGGCCATCCTGCAGACAGAGAAAGCGAAGCTGCAAACGGAGGTGCAGGAGTCCAAGAAAGAACAGGATGACCTGCTGATGCTGCTGGCAGACCAGGACCAGAAGATCCACAGCCTCAAACAGAGACTCAAAGACCTCGGAGAGACGGTAGAAAAATCACTATTATTTTTTCTTTTTAGAAAGGCTGAACGGCTCTACAGTTGTTAAACTATCATCCAGTCTTGATTGAGATTGAGTGTTTCCAGTCTTTGTGCTGATAATCAGAAAATGAGAAATTGTCTGGAGTTTTTCCTGACTAAAAGCAGACTACAGGTATTAATCTAATGACTAACAAGTGCTAAGTAAATAATGTTGATGCAGGTTTAAAACTAAATCCAAGTTTTCTAATGATTCTAGATTTTTAAAAGTTGTCAACCCTGAATATGTACCACTGAATAAACTCTCTGAAAATGCTGAGCAATCGGCTGCAGTTAGCCATCACAGAGATTTTGTTTGTCAGTCATAAATGAGCAAGGCCAGCTGTTTTTGATACATCTTGTTTATGCTTTGGAACTATCGCGTAGCAGAAATCTGTCATTACAGGATTGTGGAGCTCGCCTGCAGCTACAGAAAATTAAAGCTTTGAACGTTTTTGCAAATAGACATAAAAAGACTGAGCTTCTGTAAAGCCTGGTAGCTCTGTTTCAGTCTTGAACAGTCATGAACCTTGACTTCTGCATCAAACTTTGCTGTGTTGGGTCCATGAATTTGAGTGAAATCTAGCCTGGAAATTCCTAGAAAAGTCATTGAAATGTATGGTTAAAAAGGTGTAGGAACACTGCAAAAAGAGAAGGGTAAATTTAGGTTGCAGTATTCAGTTTTCCAAGTATAAAGAGCTCAGTGTTTACTTGCTCATTGTGTCTGTGGTCTTAGCTTTTAGTAATAGCTGTCGTGAGCATACGTCTTGTGGTAGAGCAACAACTTTAAGGATGTTGCTTTGTGTCCTGACCACTCAGCTGTGTGTTGTGTGTTTTGCCCTAGTTAGCCTGTGACACTTTGCCTGCAGGTGGACGATGAAGACGACCTCGACGCCAGGGACCAGACGGACGACGACGAGGAGGAGGAGGAAGACGATGATGAGGACTAGAAGAAATAAAAACACTGAAAGGATAAAAGAGAGGGGTGGGGAATTTACAAAAGAAAAGACTTTTCAGAAAAAAACACATGTGAGAAACTGAAGCATAGGACTAATATATTGATGCAGTTTCTCTCCAGCTGCCATGCTGTCTTCACTTTTCTTTACCCCCTCTGTCACATCACATGTTAGTTATTTGGACATTTACGTGTTCAAGGTGTGGTTCATCGGTTTTCAGTGACAGCTACAAAGACGTCAGTGCGTTCATCTCCGCCGCGTTCACCACCAGTCTGCGATGACTTTTTTTTACCAGTCTTGTGTTTATTGTAACGTATCGTCACGTAGTGTTCATTTTGACACACAAGTCATCTGGGAAATCTTAGAGGGGAGGATTTAAAATGTAGCAAAAAAATGCGACTAAACAGAATTGATATTACTCTCATTTTTTTTATCATAAACATGCTGGTGAGCTCTTCAGGCTTTTCTCCCCTCCATCCTACTCCCACCAGATGCACCCACAACATTAGCACCGCCTGCAACATGTCACTGTGCCTGCGTGCCCCGAGTTCACCGTCACACCCCGATCAGTTCAGTTCAGTGTATGTTCAGTATTCAAAAACACTCAGAGTTGTTTTCATTTCACTTTGACAACTAACCGCTCTACAATATGCTGCAAAAACACTGACAGAAAAGATGTAGAGACAAAAAAGATATTTTTGCAACTTTTTGTCCAGTTCTGGCATCAAGCTTCTGTATGATATTGTGTAACTTATCAATTTATGAGCCACATTGAAATGAATAAAGAATCTATCAGTCTGTATGCCTGTATGGAGGGATAATTGTAGATAAATTAAATTTTACTAAATCCATGGTAAGACTTTTGTATTTGTCTTTTTCAGGGTTATTTATGTTTGAATGTTAAGCTGGGTAACTTTTATTACATAGACATCATATCAATACAAATATAATTTAGCTCTGGTGTTATCAGGTACTCACAGCTTCAGATGTGCTAAGAGTTGATCATTTAGATTTATAGTACAAAAATGCTTCTTTTGAAATGCCTGTGTTCAACATGTTTACACAAACCGGTGTATCAAGCATTTCGGGCCAACTTTAGGGATTTGATGTTTTATGCTTTTATTTTGTAGGGATACACAATACAATAAAAGTGGAAGAGAGGGATACAATACTGGACATTCACACTGGTTTTGACTAAGCTGTTGCAGTTCATGGTCACAAGTTGGTAGGTTCTCGGAAAGAGTGATGGTTTGAAAAACAGCCCTCTTATAAATAAATATGAAAGAATATCACAGTTTGATTATAAGTTTACAAAAAGAAACGTATAAACCAACATTTGCAACTTCTCTGCTTTACTACACACCTCGCCCTTATACACATCAATATTTTGAAATGGAAAGGATCCTGAAAACTCACAACTTGCCCTGTTTTTCTTTTCCACTCAAACACAAAGAAAGCGAGCGTCAGCAAAGAAACAAGGCTGTTTTTGCAGAGATTAAGAAAAACAGCGAGAGGAGACAAAGAACAACTCCAGCTCATCCTTTTGCTCACGGATTCACTCGAGGAAGTGCTTCACTTCACTGTTTATTATGAAGCCTTCGTTCCCTTCCTTCCCTCTGTCACAAAAACCTGAAGAGGAGGCTCTCCAGGCCCTGAGAACATTTGTCACTGGTCCTTAATGAATAGCAGAGAAACAGATAATAAGTTACCGTCTCCTAAAATATAAAGTCTGGGACAGAGTACGAATTAAAAGACTTGTGTCATCCACAACGTAACAGTGAGTCTTCAACCTAGAATCACAAAGGGAGGCCAGTAGTGACAATTTAAAACATTGTATGAGTCTTACCTACACATTCATTGAAATTATGCTAGAGTTGCAGATGGCGTCTCAGTCATGTTCATCAAATAAGGCACCGAAGTCTCGATTTCCGCTGAAGTATTAAACAATATTTGATGTTATAGTTTGACAAATGTCTCCAACAGTTCAAGCTTCCGATAATGTTTCCACAGGTTCCTTCTTTTCTCTTATCGTTTTTCTGACGGACACAAAGCTTCTGAGACCATTTCTCATACGAACTCCTCTTAAAAACTCCAAACTGCACAGACAAACACCCACAACAGTGTTTATGTAGACATTTGTGTTTGTTTTACAATTCAGGAAGAACATTAGAAGTCAGAAAACTTGTACGAGCTGTTCCGCTGATACTCTAGGGCACGAAGAGATAAATTAAATAGTTCTGTTTTGTAAAACAACACCTAAAGTGCTGCAGAAGACAAAGCTCGCTCCTGGATCAGAGCTCTTTCAGCCGGCAGAGGTAAAGAGTATAAGGGTAAAATGTGGCCCTCTGAGGGAAAAATCCCTCAAAACTAAAGTAAGGAGCCTGCTTTGGAAATGTAAGGAGCAGAAAGTTCACATGTGTGTTAAAATGTAGGGACTCGATTAAAAAGCACAGGTACCTGTAACACCTACAGGACTGGAGTACACTAACAGAAGTTTTTGTGCTTCAGAGTGGCTCCTGCTACATCAATCCTCTCGTGATGGCTGCGTTTCAACACTAGAGGGCAACAAACACCTTTAAATACAGATGTTGGACCAAACATTGCTCAGAAAAGTGACATGTCATACAGAATGCTCTTTAACATAACAGGTTAGGGCAGCATGGAGGACTTAAACAAGGTTGGGTTACATTTCAAAAAAAGAAAATACACCTAAAGACGTATCTAATGCCACTTTTTTTTAGATTTCTGTTACTGTTGATACGCTGTGTTTATCATCCACCAAAGGTTTTTATCTGTCTGAACATTATCAGTTAAAGATCTGATCAGCTCTTTCTCTCTCTCTCTCTCACACACACACACACACACACATGCACGGTCAACGACATATGGAATCTATGCAAAGTCTGACGATAGCGTATGGTGTGGTGACAGTCTGACAACACACACACTGACAGCTTTACAGTTTACAGGCCACATTGCACCTGACACACCTGCCTCAGAGCCCCGAGGCAACACTGATCTGCGGGCCTGTTCTTCTTTCTCTTCTTCTTCTCTGTTTGTGCTGCACTGTTTGTTCCCCTCATGCACCCGTCACACACAGCTCACACACTCTGCACCGCGAGGCCTCACGTCAGGTTTTAAGGGAGATGAACCCTGAACGCACTGACGTCGACTCAAATACTTAAGGTTTTACAAGTAGATTCTCGGTAGCGAACGCACACTTTCTTTAAAAATGTGAACACCTTTCTTGTTTGGTTGAAAACGACACATATGAGCATATTGATGGAAAACTATAATTTTAGTTTTATGATATTAAAATGCGTTTTTAAAGTCACGACACGTGCAGCTCATGGTGTGAATGTGTGTCATTAGGCGCAGGTAGAACAGGTGATCCTTTTTTTTCTTCTCACACACAGATTTCAGTCATTAACTGTGCGTCAGTTGCTTGATTTCAGGATTAGATTGTTGTGTTGTGTTTCTTCAACGGAAGATTATATGGAAGAACCAGCACGACTGCAACTGACCTCCAAAATACAAAGACACACCAGTTTTAACACTCTGAATAAACAAACACAAAAAAACCCTCAATAATTATTTTGTATTTGTTCTGGTTCTATTCTTTTATTCCTTTATTCTTTGAAACAAATTAAACATGTTACATTTTCTACACGAGTCAAAATACATGCAAAGCAAAACACAATGATAAATAAATGTATGAATATTACATGACCAATCTGCCGTATCTATGGGCTCATGTTTCAGAACCTCACTGGCCTTAAAAAAAGATCTGAACCAAAAAAAAAAAAATACAAAGACCAAACGTTTAAAAAAAAAAAAAATGGAGATAGTCAACATTGTCTCTCATGAAGAGAGAGACTCACACTGAGTGCTTGAACGAAGAGTCGATCTGTTGGTTTTGTTGATTTAAAGTGCGGCCTGCGGACCAAAGCTGGCCTGCTGGGAGGATTGTCTTGGCCCACCAGATGTTTCAGCGATGTAAGATAATGATCATGATCTGTATCACTGTTTATCCTGTTTTAATTTGTATTAAGTAAACTGCTCTTTGAATATGTTTTTTATGATCTGGGCACTGTGAGCAGAGTGACACTTGTGCAGGAAGTGAATTATTTAAAAGGGCTCCGTGTGATCACATACGGTCATTCATATGTATTTATTGCTTCTATATCGGCCAAATGTGAGCGGGTTGTAACGTGAGGGGAGAAATGGAAAAAAAAGGAAAACTACCGACCGGCTTCCAGCAGAACACAGAGGACCCACTAGAGCCACTTTAAGAGAAACTGGGAACCTGGAACTACGGCGGCCCGGAGAGACAAAAGGCACTTTGGAAGATAATTCTGTGGTTGTTCACCTGTTCTGAAGTCATCAGCATCAGCTTTTTGTCTCACTGGCCTCTCCCGGGCTTCCGTACAGCACCATTTTACATCAGCAATGTGAACAGGTGATTGCTTCGAGGACATTAAGTTTGAAAAGGAGCAAAATGTGAACAGCACCAAGTAGGACTGCCACTGTGCATATGCCTGGATTGTGCAAAGGATTGTGGGAAAATATGTGCAAGAAAAAAAAACACTATAAAGAGTTTGTGTAAAAAATAAAAAAATAAAAAAATAATAATGTGATTCATGATAATCTCTCATTTCATGTTGGGGAATGAGTTATTAAAGACTGTTGTTTTTTGTTTGTTTTTTTTTTAAATCACCGTCATCAGTACAGTTTGTGGTGGAGCTCAGCCTGCCCCGCCCCTCCCTCCCTCCCTCCACCACCTCCTCCTCCTCCTCCTCCCTCGTCGCATCCTGTCCTCTCCTCTTCCTCCTCCTCCTCCTCCTCCTCACGCTGGCTGTGTTGTGTTTCAGGAGGGGGACGTGTTCAGTCCGTCAGCTCTTCTGTTTTGTTTTGTTTTTGTTTTTTTAAAATTCCACGACACTGTCAAGGTCGAGCCGGGCATCATGACTTTTACATGACCACCATGCAACAACCACCGCTGTTATAACACGACTCGTCTCCGCCCGGCAGCTCCACCAGCAGCTCCTCCACCAGCACCAGCAGCAGCACCAGCAGCAGCAGCGGCTCCGCTCCACTGAGTCTTCCTCAGGGAAAACTGCCACCACCTGCCGACGCGTCTCGCCCCACATGACCGTCACAAAGGTGAGTTCACTTCAGAGGAAAGTCGTGCAGACTGGCTGCTGGTGCCGCTCGCTCGAGTCTGTGCGGCTGCAAGACGTTCGGTTCGAGCCTCTGAGAGTCGGAGAGCTTTATTATAGGCGCTGCACCACCAGCACCAGCTCCACCAGCAGCTCCACCAGCAGCTCCACCAGCAGCTCCACCAGCTGCACGGCGTGGCTGCGGGCTGCAGCTCTGCCATGCGGCCAGCAAAACACAACTCCACTCCAGGCTGCAAGTTTGTGTGTGTGTGTGTGTGTGTGTGTGTGTCTCTTTGTGGAAGTGTGTTAGCTGATGTGTAGCAGCATGTTGGTTAAAATCCATGTGTTTTTAATCCATGTCATACACACCAATGAGCTCCTTTGTAATAATAATAATATCCATCCATCCATTATCTGTACATTATATGAACGCCGCTTAATCCTCTGCAGGGTCGCGGATAATAATAATAATGATGATAATTATGATTATAATGATAATGATGATGATTGATGATGAAGATGATAATAATGATAACAATGATTACGATAAACTTTATTTATATAGCAGCTTTAAAAACAGAGCTTACAAAAGCAGAAGCCGAGTCTGAGGTGAAGTCAGGACAAGAAGGCAGAACAGAAAATGAAGACAAAAAACTGTATGAATAATAAAAAAAAGAAACAGGAATAGAAGCCATAAAACAGCCAAAGAAAAGAAAAAGAAAGAGACAGGCAAAGTAGAGAGGAGTCAAAGGAATAAAATCAATTACGGATGATGAGATGTTTTATATTTACGGTGTTAATGAGGTGAAATATTTGATATTTCCATACCTAAATAAACAAGCTGTTCTTAGAGGTAAATAAGCTCCCCAGAACACTGTTTTGAGCTAGAAAAGTGGCGGGGGTCCGCCACATATAAACAAAGTAAAACAAGTATGAAATCTAAATAAACAATCAGTCTAAGAAGATCTTTCTCTTATTCGAATGTGATCCCCAAAAGTATATAGTGTAATTTTAAAGAAAAAATGAAATAAGATGAAAACTAAGGCTGATGAAGACTATATTGAATTCATAATATACAAGTCATAGTTATGAGATTAAAAGTCGTAATTTATCTCTAATTTGACCTTTTTCTCACAATTTCCAGTTTCTGTGTCATAATCATGTTTTTTTTTTGTCTTGAATGAGTGAAAACGGGCTTCCAAAGTTTACTGTCAGAGGAGTAAAGAGACACTTTTAAGAAGGTGGAGCCAGAGAGTTATCAATTTAACAGTTGTCAATTAAATGGTTAATTGCTGCAGCTGCACAGCTGTTCCTACTGATGCTCATTCAAATCATGTTTCTTAATAAACCTTCAAATCAGACATATGGTGAAAAATGCTCCATAGTTATATCGTACGGTAATATAAGATTATTGTTATTATTTAGTGTAAGATTTCCTTCATATCGAGGGAGGCTAGTAAACAAAAAATGATAGATTAGAATAGAATAGATTGACACAAAATTAAAATATTATTCTAGATATCAAACCACGAAGATATTCCTTATTTTTGATACCTTCGGGTGTAGCTAATGATTATCTTGTTTTATTTTCTATTAGTTTAGATGACTTTCTCAATTGATCTTTGAATATATTGAATATAGAAAATATTAAATATGTCTGTAATAATTTGTGTGTTATCCCTCTAACATAAAAAACTATAATATTTAGTTTGCTGTATATATGTTAAAAAAGCATCACATGACCATGTTCAAGAGGCTGGAACAAGTAAATGTTTGCTAGTTTTTGCCAGCACAAAATGATATATCATAACAGCTCATAATTATCTGTCAATTGACTAATAGATTAATGGACAAGTTATTTCAGCTTTATATCAAACAATTCTTTATTTAGTCACTGAAGCTTCCTCCTACATCTAAATCCAAACCACTGACTGTAAATTTTTTGAGCATAAAAAATGTTTTAATAAAAAAATGATATAAAAGTCTACAGAAAGAAAAGAAATCCCAAACCGAGATGAAGACAGGATCAAAATGAATGTTTGATGGAAGTGAGTGTTGGAGGTTCACACTTCAGCAACAGTAGATCTTCAAACCCTGTGTTGTACCCGTTCATTCACCGTCATCTTCATGTCTGCAAACAACATCATTGGTTATAAATGAAGTCCTTTATTGTAGCCCCGTGGGTGGCTGCGTTGTGTCCGTCCACCAGCTCAGCTGATGGTTTAAACCCATTGTCTTTAGGCACTCTAGTCTGGATGGACGTAAACAAACTTGGGACAAAAGAAAAACAGTTTGAGGGCTCGGTGCTTAATGACCCGAGTCTAATGGCCACCACATGTTGAACAGTGGGAGAAAGACATTTGGGACGCGGTGCCAACCGGGCAAATAATGGCATGTGACACCACTTCAGGGTAGTTCAGGACAGGCAGCTCGTTTGAACTCGTTTAATTCAACACCAACAGTACACATCCTCACTGACTTTTTATTTCTATTGTTCTGACAGAGATGATATATACAGTGTGTTTAATATGGTTGAACTGAATACTGTAGATGAGCTGATGTGCCTGATATCACTGTCATTTTGTGTCTGTAATTGGCTGAGGATGGGGCAGAAAGTTGAGTGTGATATTAGTAAGAGGGCTCAACATTTTGGGAAATTCGTGTATTTGCTTTTAGATTGATAGGTCACTCATGTTTCTGTAACTTCAGTCACATTCAGTATGTCTTGCTCTTTCTCTCAATTTTTTGTTGGTATAAGTCTTCTAGAGTTTGTAGTTTCCTGGAAAATTATTTTAAACATGTTGATCTCATCCTGCACTCGGGGGCGTACACTAGCTTTTTGCACCCAATGATTTTTATGACGCCACCGTGGACATATAAAAAGGATGAGTGTTTCAGCAGGAAAAAGCGTCACAGATTACTGTACAGAAACTTGTCACATCAGTGTGTTTAGCTCACCAGCTTTTCATTCACAAACTTGGCGTTTCAGGCGGCGGGAGGCCTTAACGTGTCAAGTGTAACAACTCGAGTTGTGACTTTTGGAGCGTGGAGCGGTGTAGAGGTGTCGTGCCAGCACTAGATCTGTCTAAGTAGGCCGGTTGCCTACCAAGTTGCAAACTCCAGCCAAAGTGAGCATTAGACTAATGAGTCTGCTACACAACTTCCCTCGGAATCTCCCGGCTTCGCTAACTGTGTCGTCGAACAACACGTCTTCACGGTGTCTTTTTAATGTTCTGAAGGAGGCATCTGTGGTATTTGAGGACACTGAGCTCTCTGCTCTTTATTTCTGCTGTTGTCACTAGTGAAATCTGTCGTGCGCTTTCATGTCGGGCCATTAAACACCACCCAGTATCTCAGGCATGTTATCACACGGACTGTTAAAGCATACCTGAGATTCTGCAGCTTTGTGCAGTTTGGAGCCCGCTTCTTCAGACGCAAATGACTGTTTCTCTGCTCATCTCCGTCACGAGAAGCAACTGATAAGTTATTTTAGGCTCATCTTGTGCTTAATCTCGCTGTCACGCACGTCAGAATGGCAACCAGAGCTGCAGGTTCCAGGTGTCAAAGTCCGACCTGCTGTAATAACTGTGTTGAATTGAAGGCGTGCTTTTGAGCAAACACGCCCTTGAACCGGAGCGCCTTATTGGCATTCAAGGCAGTATGCCACTGTCATGCTGCTATGAGCATTAAAGTGATTGCCAAATATCAGGAGGTATAACCTGTACTCAAGACAAACAGTGTGTCCTGATTAACTCAGAAGCCTGCTGACATGTGATGTAAGATTGCACTCTGCACTGAGAGTGTGGCTTTTTTAATCTCATGGAAAGAATATGAGAAAACACGCCGGCGCTGTTGTAGTACGGGTGGTTGTTCGAAAGGAAATCTGCAACATTTGAGAGTCGATTAATTGTTTAATCAAATAATCGGACAGCTTACCGCTCCTCGCTTCTCCATGTGGTATAACTGTTGGCACTGCTGTCACAATGACAGCTGGATCGCTTTCCATTATCCTCACAGCAGCAGCTACCAACAACACAAGAGAAAGAAAGTGTTCATTAACTCATTTAGTCTCTAATGGAGATGTGACAGCAGATATAAGTGGCGCCAGGCTGCCAGTTTGGCTGGTTTCTTCATTTTTCTGGGAGATTTTGTACCTGGTGGCAATGAAAACTTGCATGATGAAGCCTAGATTTATTCTACAGCCATTACATTGTGTTATCAGCATTAACTAACAGTAGGTTGAAGACAAATCTCATCATTTTCAGTTTTATGTCATTTTATCAACAAAAAATACAACGAACTCATCAGGTCCAGGTTCTCTGATGGAAATATTAGTTGCCTCGTTATCTTCTCTGATAGTGATTATTTATGGGTGTATTTAGTTGTTGTTTTGATTATTGATTGTTTTGTTGAAGATGAGAAGATCAGCTGCTGTTAGCTTGTTAGCTCGTTTAGCAGTGCATCTAGTGGTCCATACTGGGAGAGAGACTGTTGGTGTTTACACCACTGGCACCAGAGCTTCGGACTTGGATGATCCGGGGCTAGCTGTTTAGCATGCTAACTTCAGTCAATATCAACACAATTCATAGATGTAAAAACTGTTAATATTCTGAGATATTTCACTTTTAAGGCCAAGAATGAACTTTGTAACTGTCGATTGGACAAATCAAGACATTTAAAAGAAATCACCTCGAGCTCTGAAGAACTGCGATTGGTGTTTTTCACTCTTTTCTTGCCTTTTGTAAACAAATGATTATTGGAGATAGACATGAAACAGATTATTTATTTGTACTTGTATTAATCGAAGCATATTTAGTTGCAGCCATGTCTGTTCCTGGCGTATTTTCACTGATGCAAATGAGTCAACGGCGTTGGCTGATAAGAAAAAAGCCCAACTGTGCTGCTGTCCATATAGTGAACACGCAGCTCTCCTTCCTCTGGACTGCAGAATGTGTCAGGTCTGTGGCGCTGTGATGGATCATTAGGTGCTGCTCCGCACAGAGGTGACGAAAGAAACCAATTAAAGGGTGGTAAGTCATTACGCCACCGGGTCAGACTGTTTAATTGTTGTTAGGTGTGTCCAGAATACTAAATATAACACAACATGACTTTGGGTTTTGTAGCTTTATGACCATCGTGGAGGTTTGTGACTAACTGTTACTTCAATACCATCAGTTAAACTTTTGAGATTTGTCTATAAAAGAACACAAAGAATGAAAAATGACTGAACACGAGCTTCTGGAGCATTTTTGTGTCGTGCAGTGCTTACTTTTACAACCAAAGACCTGCAAAGCTAATGACATTCCCATCAGCCTCAGTTGTGCTTCGTGTTTTAGTGTTAATTAGCAGATGTTAGCATGCTAACACGCAAAATAAAGATTGGATTCCGTAAAAAAACATACATGAAAATAGAGTGTATGGCTTATATTTAATTTCATATGGGACAAGGATAAGATTTTTAATGTTTCAAATGATATACTTTAGTAAATATACACAAATGAATTTTAACAACCACAGCATCCAGGCTGTTTTTGGAATCGAGGCTGTATTTTGTAAATGTTAGCATTGTCATTGTTAGCATGCTGACATTAGCATTTAGCTCAAAGTACCACTGGAAAACTGAAAAACACAAAAATTAGCATCACAACTTCTCAGAGGAGCTCAAGAAACTACCTTCATTCATCTTCATTGGTCCAAAATAATACATGCACAGTAATATCAAATTAAGAAACGCAGCAGCTGGAACAACAAAATTGATTAATGAACAAAATGAATGTGTGTAGTTGTGTCCCTGAATTGTGTGTTTTCCCTCTTTGTCCTTACGCTGGATTATGTCACTGATTTAGGAACAGTCAGAAACAGCCTGCAGGTGAATGAGATCACCTCACGTGTCCTCTGTTGCCCCACTATCAGAGTCAAAGAGGACTTTGTGATTTGAGGTGGTGGTGGTGGAGAACCTGATGTTACTCCAAACATCACCTGATGTTACTGATGTTACTCCAAAATGATGCCTCATGCGTGACTGTACCTCCAGAGCAAAGCCTGCAGGGGCCTTAAGACTCTGACTCCACCACCACTCCCTCCTATGGTTCACTCAGCACTAAACCCATTGAAGGCCTGCCTCCCTCCCCAGGAGGGCCGAGCTGACTTCATGGTGTTTGTGGCCCCGTTTAAGCCCTCAAACTGTCAATGAACCGTTTGGTTTACATACACTGCCTCTGTCTCTGTAAAAATGCTGTTTAGGTTGAATCTTCTGTTTCACTTTTGTCACGTGCCTTGTTAAGGTTTACACACAAAAGATCACTTGGTTAGGGTTCGGGGACCATCAAGGTTTGGCGTAAAATACCCGCTTTGGTTGTCATGGTCATGGATGGAGATGGTCTCCGACTTCCAGTGAAAAAGTAGCAGGTTTTTGTCGCTACAAAAAAACGCTGGATTGGTTTTGACGTCCCATACATGGATGGAAATGTCCTCAGAAATATCCAGTGGTGCTGGATGGTGCTGGAAATATCTTGCTGATGATCCATCCTGACGATCGGGCTGTTGGTTGACTTTTGACTGAGCAAGAGAAATGACACACTACGTGGCAGTTCAAAAATATCAAAAAATCTATAAAAAATGAGAAAAATAGCCCATCCACACGTTTAAGAAGCTTTGAAAAGGAGACTCAAATGATTAAGCAATTATGAAAATAGTTGCCAATTCATTTCCTGTTCCTCGCTTCTTTTTTGCGACGAGATGCAACTTCTGCTGCGGCGTGCGAGCGGGGACTGACGTGATAATTGCGCCTCGTTACAACATCCTCCGTCAAGTGGGCAGATGTTTTAAACCCGAAGTGGATTCATCATCCGACACTTTGTTGCAATTAGACATAATCTTTAAAACTACACTGAGGTGTTTAGTGATGGATCTTTTTAGATGTTTGTGAGTCACTCATCGCCGGATGCTCTCGAGGCAGCGACCGAGCCCCTTTTTCAAACAAGTCTGCCGTATTCAAGTGCACCGGCTTTAGGCACCAATCTGCTGGTGGATGTAAAAGATGATTGCTGCACTCACCCTGACAATGGTTTGGAAATCCTAAAATGCTCTTATGTAACCGAAGAGTCTGCACGTGACCGCGCAAAAAACCCCTCACACTGTTGTTGTCGCACACACAGGCCGCCTGAAGACGACCACCAGCCGCCCCCCCAGCAAACCAGCCCCTGCTGCTCCTGTCACACCGCAGGGCAGGGTTCATTTACACAACCGGCCCTAATGACTTTTTTAAACAAAAGCTTTGAAAGGACCTGTTTGTGTTTCCATTCCTCCCTTCACTGTTACATCACTGTCACTCAGATCAGCCGTGGCAGGTTTTCCTGCACGTTCCTGACATGACAGCTGTCCGACTGTTTGAGGATTATCTGGTGCGGCACCCACGTGGGGCAAACAGGGAGGGGATTACTTAACCAAATACACAGAGAGACGGAGAGAGAGAGAGACAGAGAGAGAGAGAGTCTTTGGATTTGTCCGGTGTCGACCTCATGGTGTTCTTGTGAAGGTTTATCAGGCCATAGTAAGGTGACACTATGAAGGCCACAGGAAAGAGGAAACTTCATTGGGACACTGAGCCAAACACACTGTCTATAATCCGCCAGTGCTGCTCGGCTCTTAATGAGCTGCAGCACCACCGTCTGCCTCGAGGAGTCCTCCTGTTTGTTTTTGATTCTCGAGTAGGGTTAACAGAAGAAGTGATAGAAGTGTGCCACTGTTATTTTAAAGCATTTCTTAATTCAACTAGAGAACTACTGTACATCGTGATATACCATTGCTGTGATATCAAATTATGGAAGCCATTGAAGAAGCTCTATGAGAAATGGCCCACCCCCAGTCCTACATTATCTCAACATGTCAGTCACATACCTACTTTTTCTAGCAGGTGAAAAAAAGTTTAATCCTACATTTTCTAAAAAATAAAATCTCTCTGTTGTTCTGGAATATCTTCTTTTTTAAACTTTGTACTATTATGAAGATATTGTCCTTGGAGACTCATCTGTGTTAATCTGGATAAAAAGAAGTCAGTTTAATGACTTTTGATTGACTTTCCCATGTTATTTCCCATGTAAATTTTGGTTAATATTGTACAGATTAAGTAAATTCAAATATAATTTCCTGCTACCAAGTGATGTACGATGGATAGCGGCTAAATGTCTAAAATTATAGACCTGATAATATGAAGTCAAATTGCTTTCAGAAACTTAGAATCTAACACTCTGATACAGTAGATGGCGGCTCTAAAATTGATTTAAAATTCTGTACGTAAACAGAGAGAAGAAGAAGAAGAGATTATTGGTTCATTTAACAGTATTGGCCATCAGAAGCAGGTGGTTATCGGTAATCAGTATCCATATCATGCAACCCCTCTGCTACCATCTATGGTTAGGTCAGTCCCAGCTTGGAAAACGGGTTAAAAGTGTAACAGCGGATTAAATATTTAGATTTTTATCCAGATGGTTATAAGAGTCTGGAAACGCCTTCTTAACAGCAGGGAATGTTACTTGAAACCAGGGATTTATTTTTGAGAGTATCACCCAAAAAAAACCCTACAATGTGGTCACTTTTCCTTTGTATGTAATTATTGAGACAATTGTTAAAACTGACTTAACACATAACATGGCGGTGTTTACAAGTGTGCACATACAGGCGATGGAATAAACAGTCTTGTTTAGTCTTGTCCTCTGCTGATCCCTGAAGCCAATCCTCCCTGACAACAGTTCATATGTACAGACTTGCAGCTGAAGCTTAACCACAGAAATGCATGGAATTAATTAATGAATAAAGTGAACATCTTTATCATGAAAATCTATGATTGGGAAGGTGATTTATGACCTCTTTTCAAAGGTCACATGTTTTTACGAACACTAGAGGAGATGTGATTTTCAACAAGTGTTATCAGCCTAAATATGCTAAACTTTCCATAATTTCTTTGAGCTTTTATCTCATCAATGTTCAGATTGATTTTTTCAATCCTCTGGTGAGCTACACCTGCAGCTACAGGATGTATTTATTTAGTGGCACTGTTTCGACGTGTGCTCCTGTTGTTTCTGGAATCAGGGGGTCTTAATCTGAGGCAGATGGGTCAGCAGAGTCCGATTCATTATTCATGAAGACATATAGATGGCCTCTTACACTTGTTTGTTTGTTTGTGTGTGTGTGTGTGTGTGTGCGCGCGTGTGTGTGTTCACCATATTGATTCCGGAGCGCTAAAGTAGCACTAATGGTTGTACGTCATGAAAAATGCTGTCGGAGCAAATGAACACTCGCTGCCTGACAAGGCAAGTGGCAGTGTATACATTTTGTTTATCAGACCGAACAAGAGCAGCCTCTCAAAAGCTTTTTTGCAAATGGATGTACAGTGTGATACAGTCTATAATGTAGGTTAAATGCTCTAACCTACAGAAGCCTATATGTAGGAGATCGTTAAAGTGGGTGCAGGGTCAAGTACCTCATCTCGTACTGTTAAACAGGAACTGGGAGTTCAGCCTGAAATATCACGGCAACTGTTGGATGGATTTTGAGGGTATTTTGTGCAGATATCATGGTGAACCGTTAAGCTTCGGGTGCTCCCTAGCATTTTTACATTTGTGCTTTTTAGTGAGGTTGTTCCATAGCTGTCTGATCCCCTCTATTTCTAGTTACTCTTTAAATCTACCATCAGGTCCAAATTTTTCATAATTTGTTATTTAATTTTAGTTTATGACCGAATACCTCTGACAACATTTACGTTAGCTTGACCTTGTACCTCTTATACATTAGCAAGCTAACACGCTAAATCAAGATGGTGAACACTGTAAACATAAAACCAGTTACACATCAGCTTGGTGTCTTTGTGAGCATGTTAGCATGCAGACATTAGCATTTAGTAGGAGCCTGACCGCGCTGCTAGCATTGCTAACATCTGAATTTCCAACATGTTGAATAAAAAGTTTTAAGTTCGTGTTGCTAGTTTGTCAGTTTCCCAGCCTGTGTTGTGATGGTATTCTCATTGACAAAAGACTTGGGCGTCAGCATGCCAGCGAGCTCCACGTTATGTGTGTGTGTGTGTGTGTGTGTCGAGTATCACAACCCGCTAATGCAGTTAGCAAATGGGGTTGATCTTGTTAGTGGTGGCCTCCATCAGCCTCGTCGCAGGGCGGGCACTGCTGCAGCACGCCGTCTGTGTGTTGTTTACTTGAGAGAAGCTGGGCCTATATAAAGGCAGGCTAATCCCGTGAGTCATAGAAAGTGAAACTCACCTTGACGACGGTCACTATGGTTAGGATGGATGAATGACCTTCGCTGGTGAGGCTCACTGACACTGTATTAATCTAGGTGATAAAGAAGCCTGTGACCCGTTTGGTCGTCTGCTCCGAAGAACAAGCTCACTGCCTCTCCTGAATAATTGATCATCCTTCAACCAGTTTGTTATTTAACATTCATTACATATAAGCACGAATCCTGTAATAAATTGCATCTCTTTACCATATAAACTCCCAGGGCGGTGCCTCTTGAGCTAAATTTAGAACATCAAACCCCGTCTTTTGGCTCTAGTGCTGTAAGTGTTGCACATATTCTTCCCTCTCTCCTTCCTCTCTTTGATGCTGAGTATTTTCTAATTGTGTCGGGAGCTCGTGCGGCAGAGACCGTCTGCAGAGCCGCCTCGCTTTAGTTGTAATTAATACGAGATAACAGAAACCCCTCTGGAGGCTCTGACCTGAGTCACACTCTGTGCTACGATGTGACATGATCCACAATTATAATTACCTTCTTTATGAGTGGGGGAACTTTTCTTTTTCAGTTGCGAGAGTCTTCGCTTACATTGGAGACATTTCGGCACTTAGCAGTACTTTATACCCTTCCTTCGTGTGGTTATAGATGTCCTAAAATCACTTCTTATTGGATGATTTCTGCCTGGTAATGTGAGGAGACATGGAAACGTTTCATCTGCCCCAATTACACAGAAAAGAGGGAGAAAGACATGAGCGTATAGGACCCATTCAGCCGCAAACGTATTGTATGTGTGGATATATATTTGTTGCCTCACCAGTAAAACTGATATTCAAGTGCTTCCCCTTTGTTGATTTGTAGCCTACAGCTGAAGTAACCACGTAGCAGAGCATTATGATATCTGAAGTCTGAGCCTGGAGGGTGGTGCATTAAATACAACTGGAAACACATTCATGAAAACAGTAGGAATGGATTAAAGTGTTGTCTGCTTTAACATATCTTACAAGCTTTTTAAGCTAATTTATATGTTTACTGTTTTTTTTTTATTATTAATCTAAATCTGCAAAATAACTAGTAACTTAAAGGGATAGTTTGGGTCTTTTGATGTGGGGTTGTTTGAGGTATGTGTCTCTAGTCAGTGTATTACCTGCAGTAGATGACCGTCAGCTGTGTGGCCCACCTAACAAAAGTATGTATTTCTTTAAGTCTACGCTACATTTTGAACCTTTTTGGTGCTTCCAGCCAGCCTTTTCCTTTGGCACTACATTCCCTCGACGTATTCCTACTCACATGCACAGCTGTGCCTGCGCCGCACTGTATAACGCAGCTGTCCTGCCTCTCTCGCTCCCTCTCTCTTTTGATGTGATCATTGTGTGTTGTGTGTAATACAACCTCCGTCCAGCATGTCTCGAGGCTGGGACCCTCTTACCGTCAGCCAATAAAGGAATTGATTTGGTTTCCAGCTCGTCAAATCCGGCCGACGTTTCGCAGTAGTGCTCCTGGACGCCAGCCGCTCGTTTGTAGTTCTGCACGATTACATTCTCTGCGTTGCTAATCACACCATTGTATGTGTGAAAACAGAGAGAAAGGTGCACTTGATTCATTATATAACAGATTTGAACCTGATGTGATTCTTGATCTTTTAAAATGAGTAAATGTATTTCTTTGAAGTGAGTTCAGGGATTACTGGCTGCGCAGGCTGCCTCTCACTGCCAGCGATGATGTAAGCAGGTGAGTGAGGTCGTGATATCATGAATTGGAACGGGTTCAAACGGCTCTGTTAATGCTGATATTGGACTGAATGAGACATGCAGGAATGAGGTGCACTGCACAGGCATGCTAACATGAGTCAACGTATAAGCATACAGGTGAGATCAGGATGTACTTAAGTCCATATTTTGAAATGTGACCCTTTTTATTTGGAACCGCAGACATCAGCAACATAGTTTTGAGATGACGGTCGATCGTCTTATCGAATAGTTTGTCCCTCACATCACTGCCCGTCTCCTGATCGCAATCACCTTTCTGTGTTTGACCAGCTCGAATGGATCGTCATATCTGACCTCGCACTGTTTCCTGTGACTGAACGAGGCACGTTTGCATTCCAACGGGTTAAAAACAACACCTGGAAAGAAACTTTATTAAAAAAAAAAAAACAGCTTCTCAGGTTTAGACTGGCAGAGATTCACCTCAGTACATTAAATCACACCTCGACCTGTTGAGGCACATGAGCAGATTATAACTGACTGGACTTGATTGTTCATGTCGTATCCTCGTCTTGTGTTACTGTTGTTCTAACAGTAAGTTTTAGTAGTTTCAGTTTACACTTACTGTCAGTCTCGCAGTACATGATGCCAGTGTTTTTTTTTCTGTCACACTCACATTTTCGCCCCCTTTATTCGTCTCCTTCCCCATACATTGACAGTTTTTATCAGCGAGTCCAGTAATTGGAAACCACTAAGTTGAATTTGAAAGCTTGTGAATGCTTTCTTTAATGTATGGTTCTCATTTGATTCTGTTGGACTCACTTCAAGGTACGAAGCTCTCCAGCCACACTGACAATGAATGAACCCAAGATGTTTGCCTGCTTAGCATCACCTGTTTTACTTTTCCTCCCTGAACAAAGAGCTCTCCGTCTGTCTGACTGAGTCATTGCTGTCCTGAATCCGTATAGTTTGGCCGGCAGTAGAGCGCTGTTGATTGCTTAGTATCACATTCAGTCAACTTTAATCTCACCCCAGATTTATCTTTTATCATTTATCCTGAGATGCTTTTCAAGGCCGACTCCCCGAGGAGGACGCCCCACAGTTTGGGCCTTAGCAGTGTATTGTAATAAATCCTTTGCTTTGGTAATGTGTTGCTAGATAAATACTACTTCACTATATCTCAGATGCAACTATTCTATTTTTACTCCACTACATTTGTCTGCGAGCTGAAGTTACTAACTACTTTTCAAACTAAATGTTTTCATACCCTGCCTGAACCTTGTACCATGTACCTACAAACTTGTAGAATTAGATTATTTTATGATAAATTGATGGATTATGAGAAAAAAAGGCTGTTTTTTTCTGAGGGTTAGGGTTAGGGTTAGTGTGGTTCTCGCAACATCATAGTAGTAAATATCTGGAGATGGCGGTCACCGCCGCGGATTGCTGCTGCAGTCAGGGTGATAAACAGGACTGACGGACTGTAAAATTTTACAGACTTTTACTTCTTATTGACTATTTTCACAGTTTGGTATCAATACTTGTACTTAAGTAAAGGATCTGAACGCTTCTTCCACCACTGAGCTCTTGATAGTACATGTTTATTATTATTATTATTTGTCAGAGAAGTTTCATCTCCAACTCCAATCACTATTTAATGTTTAATTATATTTAATATCCTCAAAAACTGTTAGTTGTTAGTTGATAATTAGTGAGGAAAACGTATTTTACCCCGTACATCTACATTTATGACATTTGGTCATAAAATTAATGTTGTTTCCATTGAAATGAACCCCTGAAATCAGCACTATACTTAAGTTGTTGTTAATTCATATAAATTATGCTTGCAGTATGAATGGGAATTGTTTTCACTGACTTCTGCGTGACAGCTTTTTAAATCAGTATCCTTTCTGTGTTGGTGCAGGTGTGGCTCCTCATTTGCACAGTAAAGCAACAGAATCAGAGCGCCAAACAACATGCAAATTAATAACAAATTGGAAAAAAAAGCTTGACCTTGCCTTTTCTCCATATCGCTCAGCACTTAACATATTGGTGCCTCACCAAGTGATGCAAAAGGGTTTTATTTCCACGGTAGGAGGGTGTTGCCCTTTTTGTTTGCTCTCTGACCAACTTGTGTAAATTAATCCGCCATTAATGGAGTTTTCTGTGTACACTGGACTTCACCAGCTCCAGACGACATATTCAGTCATCAGCTGCACCTGTTCAGTTAAGTGTGCACTTGAATGCGACTGCACTATTTGCTCAGTTGCTGGAACACTTGACCACTGAAAGCTCGGAGTGAAAATGCTAAGTTCAAGTCCCCCCCCCTACCCAAAAAAAAGCCTGAACCTTCCTGCAGCAGCGTAGGCCCCCGTAACTGAAACACATGATTGTACTTGGCACTGAAACCAGGTGTTTTACAGTCAAAAAGCAGTCAGACAGCTAATCGGGAATGACAAAGTGAGGATGGGAAGACCATTGTGTCTCCGCGGTGTCAAAGGCTCTGGACTGTTTTCTCACAGCAGCCCGCTATTAGTCTGCGACCGTGTGATCTGTGATTAGAGAGCGAGCCTTGTGTTTTGGAGCTCTTCGGAAAGAGTCGCAGGCCTTTTAGGACTCATGCCCTGTCCTTATTGATAATTACTACAACTCACACGCACACACACACACTTAAAGTGCTGAGGTTTAATCCAGAGCCAAGAGCTGAACGAGAAGGAAATAAAGAGCAGCCAATAAAGCTGTTCATAAATCAAAGCTGTCTGTCTGCTGTGATAGGAGGAGTAGATACTCGGTGACACCGTCCAATCGCTCCACTGTCTGTCTGCTGGATATCTGTGACACACCTTTGGCACAGTATTGAGCGGTAGATTGGAAAATGGCTCATCAGATTATAGCCAACACAGGCATTTCCGTGTAATTTCCGTATCTTTGATCATTATGTCCTACTCATCCTTTTAATTTGATCTGTACGGTCACTGTCTAATGTTAGGGTTAGGAGTGTATTAAAGGTTTTCCCCCTTTGATGAGTCCAAATGTTTCCCACATCTTTTTTTTTGTTTGTGTGTCCTGTGTGTCTTATCTCAGAGACAGTGTGTGACCATTGGACTTTGTTGTGTATTTGGGGGGGAGATGTGTTTCGAGCTGGCTTTATCAGCGGTGTGTGTACGTGTGGGTGTGTGGTAGGTGCATTTCTTTCAACTGCAGTGTTGATGTACAACCGCATGGATACACGTTCTGTATTGTGGGTGCACACACAAAACATCATCTGGCAAAATATGAGTCACTGCACCAACAGTAGATACTGTAGTTTTAAATTGGCACTAGAATTGGCAGCGTACACATGAATTTATCAGGAATAACAATTCAGTAACACTTTAAAAGAGGCCATGCTGCATATTTACAGTGTTTTTTGTGTTTAGACTGGCAAAAGACATGTTTTTTTTGCTTTAATATGTCACTCTGAAGTAAAAATTGATTGCATAGTTTAATGGCTGGAGGAAAGCCATCAAATTTCTTTCCAGTAGATCAGTTAGTGACAAAACCTGCCTACTTATTAAAACAGGGTGTTTCATAGCGCTGAGTTCAGGATTTCAGTTTGGCATTGGTACAGTTGTCTTTGGACAGTCGTCAGGTCGGTAGCGGTAGCCATGCTCTTAACGCTGTGTTTGCGAAAACAGCATCAACAGTAATAACACTTGGAAACTTCCGAGGGTGGGAATTCAAAAAGTTGTCTTTCTCCTCAGTAAATACTGTTTTTTTCTGATCAAATTCAAATCATCATCTGTCCTGTTGATGCAGACTTGATTCTTTATAAACTTGTACTAATTTAGGAATCGGTTTTATCCCAACTTTTTAAAATTTTTAGCTGTATGTACAGTTGTAAGTACGGTACTAATTCTAATGGCGTGTCTTTACATTGCAGAATAGTTACCTTGGACAAATGGATTCATTAGAGGTGGTCAGGTGAGAGTTCTTCCCATTGAATGAGTGCTCTGTCTACACAAAACAATCAAGGCAATGGCAAAAATCCAACAGTCAAACAAACATGAATCTTACGAGACTGCAGAAAAAAAGATGAGGATGCAGTCGAGAAAACTTGTTAAACCAACATTTAAGAAAATCTGAAACAAAGACAATGCGCTTAAAGTCAGATTTAAACTTTTGAAGCTGTGCCTCAATTAGATATAACTGTTGCAGGTAGCTGTTGCACCAGTAGTCCTGATGATCTGAACAACTGGCGTGCAGCATGCGTGTTTGTGCAATAACAACAATTGATCAGCCCCTCGGCTACACCCTTGTGTGGCCGTGTGAAAGCCAGTTGCCAGTGGCCAGCCCCCCTCCCCGTCCTCTTATCGATCTGTTAGCTCTCCTAGCCTCTTATGCTAACGTTGCATTACATAACGCCTCAGCTTGACTTGGGCTGATGGCCGCTGTGGTCCAGCTGAAGCCTTGTGAACAGCTGAATGGATTTTAGGCTCTCTGCCAAACAATCCAGCAGCCGATCTAATTTAATGTTGCATCTCTTTGCTCTGACTTGAACGTTCTTCGCCTGTGTCGGATCAAACTTCACAGAGGACGGGTGGTTTGATAGGGATAGCCTGGGATTATAGTATTAAGTGGAAATATGTGTTTTTGTTTCTGAAAATGTGTCCAACTTTGAGCCTGTTGTGTGAGAGATGGTTTGTTACTAGGGGTGTAAATCACCAGTTTCATCACGATACTATTCATCGCTTCTTTGGAGAACGGTGCGATATTTATCGATTTACTACAAAGTCTGCCACGATATGATTTCGATTCAATTCAGGGGCCAGTGATAGATTGGAGAACTTATCATCTGCCTATTTAACAGAGTTGGCTACAGAACATGATTGGATAAACCATCTGTCTATCACCATCCATCGTCTAAACGTCAAAACCACTTTTCCACTGAGAAAGCTCTTCACAGTTCTTTGCATTTCTTTTGACGATCTAAACTCTCCAGTTCTCACGCCGATCATAGCATCTAAAATCGCTGCCAGTAGTTTCTCGTAGGATGCTGACTGGTTCAACTCCTGCGTGATAGATCCTCAACATCACGTGATCATGTGATCTCATGAATCCAGCTGCGCTGAGATGACAGGAAGGAGGGAAAAGGGGATGACATGCAGCAAAGAACCTTAACTCTGATGTAGTTAAGGTCTTTAAAGGGAGACTACATCTATGTAATAAATGTTCATAAAGTTTAGATGTTTGTGAAAACTGGTGTAAAATTCAGAAAGCCTCCGTTGACAACTTGGAATGTGAAGTTGACTTATAACTGCACAGCACTGTCACTGATGGTGTGTATTTATATCTATTACTATTTTGATTTAATGTATTGTTTTATTATTGTCTTTTCAAGCTCTCTAAATGCATTCATTTGCCTTTGAGAAAGAACTTTGAAACGTCTCTGTTCGTCTCCCTCTTCCCCTACTTTTCGCCAGACCTTCTAGGAATGGACATTTCTAGATAAGGAGAAAAGGTTATACGGAAGAGATGATGTATTTTACTTTTTATGAGCCACAATTCTATCAGAAAAAGAGACGTCTCACAAGTGGGTCATTTATTATTGAGCAATGAGTGTGAAGAGGAGCGTCTCCTCCTTCTCCTCAAAGATCGAGCGAGGAATCCTGATTGAGCAAACTCGCTGTGGAGGAGTGACGAGAGGGAGCGGCGCTCACAGATTACCTGCTGCACTCTCTCTCTCTCTCTCTCTCTCTCTCTCTCTCCCTCCTTGTAGTCACCTCCCTCTCAGGGAGTGTACACACACACACACACACACATATACACACACTCACTCCTGCGCTCTCCTGCCTGTTCACACACGCACTCGGCTTCATGCTGCACACACACGCCCACCGTCTCCTCTGACTGTCTGTGTGGACGTCAAAGAAGAGAAAGAAGCTCGGACGGGACAGTAAGACTCAGGACGGGGCTGCCGGTGTGTGTGTGTGTGTGTGTTTGGTGTGTGTGTGTGTGTTTCCATGTGTGTGTATGGGAGCAGTATTGACCCATGTGCTTGAGATAAAGCCAGACAAGTGATTTTTTTTAAAGGGAGAGTATTTCAAAAAAAAAACTTTTTTGGCCTGCTGCTCAGACGCAGAGTTGAACTTTTTCTCACTTAAGGACCCGTTGCTCCTTCTCCTCGTGCCGGTGACGACTCATTTGACAGGGTGAGTGCTGCAGAACTCCCAGTTTTGTCTCCTCGCACACACACACCTCTTGCTCAATTGCATGCTCTCTCTTTCCCTTCCGTGTCGTCTCTCTCTTCATATCTTTCATGTCCCACTCGCTCAGATCTGCCTCTGCAGTTTCACACACCGTTATTGATCTTTTACTCTTTAGACCTCTGTCCACAAATCTTTATCTCTTTCACTCTGTGTGTCTGTGTGTGTGAGTGTGTGCGTGTGTGTGTGTGTGTGTGTGTGTGAGCTCACTTTTTCCCCCTGGGGATTCAAAGTCTGTGTGCATGTGCAGGAGACAGGCTTCAACAAGATGAAACAAAAATCCTCCATCCCTTCGCCTCACCTCGCGTCTGTGCGTATTTGAGAAACTATTTTTAAAAAACTTTCCCCCCGCGCGGCTCAGATTTATCTGACAGCCGACTCCTTTTTGGTTAATTATCCCGCTGCTCAAACTTGGACGAGTAGCCGCTCATTCGCTGCCACGAAAGCGTGGAAGTATTTTCTGAAAAGAAAAAAAAAAGAATGTCAATATATTCGCTGAAATATGTGCCTTGCGGTTTGAATTGCAGTCAGTTTGAGGTCTTTTCATTAAGCCTGCTATCCTGTTTCTCACGTCAAAGTTTACAAGCCGATGAGTGTGCAGTGCTCCTTCATCCAGCTGTGGAAGTGAAGGTTAGAGCTCAAATCTCAAGACTCATTCAGCTCGGACCAAACTGCATCTGTAGCGTCTACTGTGTAGCTTTGTATTAAGTACCGTGTAATACGTGCTAGTCAATGGATTATACAGCTGTTTTAGTTCATTATAAGATGCTTATTATCATTATTGAAGTGTAAATGATACCAACATAAACACATTTATAAAGATTAGAGATTATTAGGACTTTAAAGCGACATTATGTAACTTTTTTACCTTGCCAATACCAGCTTCAAAGTCATGTTCATGCTACAGTGTCTTGTTACAGGGTGAATGGTGTCTCTGTGGCATCACAGCGTCACACACGTTTACTACACGTACAAGTTTTAAAAACACAACACTGTTGTGATGTCATGATTTTTTAAAAATAGATAGCGCCTGTATTTTATCTGATAAATTGTTGAAGACCTGAGATTTGTATTTACGACTAAATTATCATTGGACGTGACCGATTAGTAACCGATTTCTATTCCTCTGAACAGATACTTTTATTTTGAAAAACTTGGAAACAAAAAAGTTCTAATTTCACACTGACACATCGGGCATGTTTAATAAGATAAGAATCAGTAATGTTTGAGAAGAAGCGCTGGTCTGAAGTGTGCAGTGTGAGTGCGCTGATATCTGTTTACAGTAAGGCTGTCTGTGTTGTATCCTGTTGTCCTGCTTGTTGTCCGGTTCATGGATGTTCTTTAATGGCTTTAATGGACACAGGGATTGTGTTGTCTTATCAGTGGGGAGATAATAGAAACTCTAATGGTACACCAGTGATAAAATGTGAGATGTAGCTGTATAGGTTTCTGATCCATCTTCGCACCAGCGGTGATCCAAGCAACGCCAGTTCCAGCTGATCACAACTTTGGTCTCACTTTCACAGTTTTGCGGCACCCTCCTCAGGATGATGGCTGAGATCTGGGACCAGCAATGTTGACTTAAAAAGTCAGACTGTGCAAGAAGCACATGCACTTTGATGATTGCACAGGTTTTAAACAAACCCTGTCATTAGTCAAATTGATGTGAAAGAGAAAGCAAACGTTGAAAATGATCACCCGAACTGTGTCCGTTGTAAACATCCATCACATTGTACAGACACACTTTGCTTTTGGCTTTGACCTGACGCACTCGCCGTCATTGTAAAGTCACACGGTTTTTGTATGCAATAAAGGATTATTACAAACATTTCAAGCGAATCTGTCTAAACATCAAGAAGAGTGACTGGCTTTGAACTTCCATAGCGGACAAACTGCTCAATTACAATGTCCCATGATGCCCTGGGGCCCGATAAGACTTTGTTTCCATAAGCTCACATGGTGATTGTAGTGGCACTGTGTCCAGACTTTAATTGTTGGATCCATGGTCTAAACTGTTGGCTTCATAACAGCCTAAGTGTCTGAGTTTTAAAGTTACAATATCTCGGTGATTAACAGAGACGAGGGCCAAAACTCCAAAAAAGAAGGTACAAGTTGTAAGAAAGTGGAACAATACTATAATCTCAACTTCATATCCAATTATACCACACCTCTGAATATGTAAGTGTATATTCAAATGAGTCATGTTGGCATTTCTTGTCTTTCTTTGTCCTCGAAATAAGCTGAAAAGCAAAGATGCGCCGCGGCCGCTGAGGGACTGAGACAGTCGGCCTGATTGGAAACTCATCTGTCCTCCCAAAACAACCTCATATTGTCAGGACTATTCGAACCAGAAGTATCCTTTCCACCCCCGAGTCGGTCGGTTTCATTATATCATCCACACCCTGCCCACCAGACTCCCGTAAACGTTAATCATTAATCACTTTTTTCTGTATATGAATTCATGCACCAGTGAAACATCCGCCTGGAATAAAGGGGCTACTGTGAGCCGATCTGAAGATCTGAATGTGCAAAAATTGGAGGCTCGGGGCTTCGAGAAACGCTTTGAAACGTAACCATCACCCTAAAGAAATGTACAGAACAGAAACTAAATGGGTGTTTGTCTGAACACTCGCATCCTCTTATGGATGTCAGACACAGTCACTTTTCTGTTCCGGTGCCACAGGAAATGTGCATCCAGCTTCTTTTTTCCCCAGGTAACCACTCCCAGACAGACGCAACGCCTGTCTCATCCCTTTATACTCATTCACATTTGCACACTAAATGCAATGAAGCAGCTATTGGATTACCAGTGTGGCTGTTATCCTATTACCAGACAGAGGTTGTAAGCTGTCATCTGTGTACGATAGCAGACAGTCTCGACAGGGTGAAATGTGTCTCACTCGGTCGGACACACATACTGTCACACCGCGGCATGTGTTCACACCTGTACTCTCCCCGTCTTGAGTTTCACTCGGAGCGTTTACAAAACATTACATCCATCCCGTCTACAGATGGAGAGGGCGGGGCCGGCGCACGCTTCGGTGTTGTGAATAGTGAGTTTTCTGGATTAGGTTTGGAGTTGGGAGGTCACCTTCATTGGTGCAGGAGAGGGCCGAGTGTCAGAGCACTAGCAGATTCTGAATTCAGAACGTCTTTCTCCACGTAGCTTCAGGCCTCAGTGCAGCTTAAGTATCTTGACACCAGCAAGTAAACTTTGAACTCCCCCTCCTCCTCCTCCTCCTCCTCCTTCAGCCTTGGCAAGCCAAAGAGAGGAGTGGCTGCTAGTGTACACGTTTATGAGTTATTAGGTGCTTAAAAGACAGCCTGTAGGTGAGGAATAGGTGAATACGTATGCTTTGCACATCGATATACAAGCAAAAACCCACACAAGAACCCTAGCTGAGCAAACCAGATGTACGATATATCTCTTTCTAAAGTCATATCTGTGTTTTCAGTTTAGTTTTATGACTGTTTTTATAGCCCCCTTATTGCAGTTGCTGCTGTGACTCACTGGTCACGGACTAAAATAAATTTCCCTCTGACAATAAAGGACTGCGTCTCTTTTTGAAAAGAGAGAGAGAGAGAAAAAAAAAAGAAAATGCCAGACATAAAGCCTGTCAAAGAAGCCTCGTGTGATTAAGAAACGTTTTCCTGCTGTCAGTGAATGTGCCTGACTGTCTTTTGATCAGCAAGCAGCCCGGTGCAAAAATAGCCCGAATAGTGTTTTCGTCATCAGTTCTGCGAGGAGCCGAGACAGGCCGCCTACCATGCAGCCTCCTGCGTACCTGCTGCAAGACACGGCAGAAAGGAAGCTGCCGCTGGCCTGATTACAGCCTGCTTTAGATGTGACAAGATGTCTTAGCTCTCTGCCCTGGAAGGCTCTCCCTCTGGTCTTGTAAGCCTCAGCAACACATGAATGCTGATTATATCGACCCAGATGTGCTCGGTTTGTAAGTACATGTAGTCGACTGAGCAGGGCATTAGCAAAAACGTGCACCGGCTGCATTCAACATTCAGGTCAAACGTGGAAATGGGACGCAAGTAACAATTTCTCTCTGTCAGGTCGATAGTTGAGTTGTTCCTTCAGGTTTTGTTTTTGTTTTTATAGAGCGGAGCAGGTGGCATTTCTTTTAAATGCACAATGGAGTGACAATGATCAAGAATGTATCTAGGGTGGTTATGCATTACAACGTGTGTGTTATCAGGGACAGGGCCAAGTTTAACTACAGAGGAAGGTATGTCTTTAAATATACTGCATATGAAGAGGTACATGTTCCTGTGTAGACCTGAAAGTTGATTGATTGTGTTAAATACCAAATGTTTTTGCTAAATGCTTGAGCCAAGTGGATAAAAATGACTGTCTTCCCCTCTGAAGCACCACCATTAGGTTGATATCTTTAGTGACTTGTCTCGACAGTTGTTGGGCGGACGGTCATTAAACATTCATGTCCTGCACAGTATGAATTGTGATAACTTAGGTGATTAAGCCGAATATTATCTTGTGCCATCATCAGGCCATATTTTGCTTTGTCCAGTGGCTGTTGTGCTCCATTTAGTGCTGATGTCGGTTGTTAGCATGCTACACTGCTTGCATAAACATAGTAAAGATTATACCTGCTAGATGTCACCTTGTTAGCATCTGGCCTAAATGTATTAAAAGGGACTTTTAAAGCAACATTATGTGCAACAAACAGACAGGCCAACCCCACCATGAGCGAGAAGATTTGCTGGTTCTGTATTGGTGCAGTTATTCTTAAGTGCCAGATCAAGATCACGGTGATGGTGCTCATACCGGTTCTGTCCACAGGAGCCGCCAGAATCACCAAACAACAACGTTCCTTGTAGCAGCTTTAAAGCTCCACTGTAGAGCCTCACAAAACTGTTGGCTGTAGACTTTCAGACTTTTCAGACTTTTCTTTGTCTGTTGGTTGCAGACTAAATAGATTTGGTTTTTGGATGGCGGGTAGAACCAAACAAGCAATCTGAAGATGTGCTCTTTGGCTAAATGACATTATTATTGACATTATTCAAGTAGTTGAGAAAATGATCTGAATGGGTTGATAACAGCTGTAAAGCTGCAAAAGTGTGTTCAGTCTTTTTGCACGTTTGCATGTTTTTTCCAGTTATTTGTTGTATTCTTATATTACGTGCGCTGTTATTCGTCAGTATTTTGCAGCCATGCAAAATGCTGTCAAGGTGTCCATGTGAACGCTGCAGGCTCGGCTCAAAGGACGGTCATATGGATGTGACTGATAGTGTCTCAGAAGCAGTCAGACTCTTGAACACCTGAGAGGTTTAATGATGCACTTCGTCAGGTGGGGAAACATTCCAGCGTGACAGCATGAGGCTCTGTGCGACAGCCTCGGGGTAGAAGGTGAGAGGTGGAAGAGTAAACCGACACCTGGAGAGACGCAGTCCCCATCGGTGCGTTTCTGATGCTCCCGAGATTCTCCTTGCATTTTTCTGTCAGTTTCTCTGCCTGCTCGGCTTCTCTCCAGCCGGCAGCCACACCTGCGTCCTGCTAACCAAATGCTGTTATTTTTTACTGCCCTCGCTGTGATGTCACCCTGTTTGCATGCTGGATGTATTTATTTAGCCATCGTCTGGAAACGCCAGCGCACAGTCCACACAAATCAGAAGAATGATGTCACTGATTAAAAGGACAGGGATTTGTTTTTAGATGACATCTGAAGGATGTCGTGTCTCGTCGTCCTTTGTCCTATTTTTGCTGCCCATTTGCTGCTTTATTCCGTTCGTCGACTGGAAGTCGTTGTTTGGGTCCATTTTTTTTTTTTCTGTTAACATCTTGTCCGTCAACCTCCTCCACCCCTAATTCATAAGTAATGACCATGCAGCAGGCAGGCAGGGAGCCAGGCAGAGTAGCAGAGCAGACATGCTGGCTGGCCAGGCCTCGTCCCAGTGGACCAGAGCCACTTATCTCTCACAACATAATGACATGTGCATCGACTAGCTTTACGAAAGCGGCTAAAAAGAGACTCTGGATTTGGGAAGCCTGAATTCATTTAGTGTTCTGTAAATTACTGAGGGATTGATTTTTTTTTTTTTCTATTTGCATAGTGAAATTAATTTGCCGGCCGGGAGACATTAATCAAGGATATCGCTGGAAAGACATTGAGAAACTGACATCATTGAACAAGCAAATCTGTCTGTAACATAATTACAGTCACGACTATGAGTGTTGTTTATTTTTAGCACATAAACAAATGATCCAACAAGGAACGAGTGTAACTCTCCAACTAACCGGATCTCATACATGTTGTTCTTAAATCAAATATTTTTACACTTAACTGTCATCAGTGATTTGATGCCGTCTTAAAGTCGATTCAACTTTACAGCATCAGTGGTTTCGCAACAAATTTCCTTTTTTAAAAAAAAAAAAAAAAAAAATCAAAATGACTCACCTCAGCTTGTTTTTGAGGATTTGCATCATAAGAAGGTGTCTAATGAATTTATGTTTAAATATGTAAATTTTTATCTCTAGGACGCTTTGAAGTGCCGACATAAACAGAAAGTCATGACACTGGATGATGATGTGTGTTGTTTCTGTTTACCACTCACACTCACCAGGCACCCGTTGACCAAAAATACAACCCACTCACTAAACAACTGTCTGTGCCTGAGAAATTGTGACATTGCGTTGTACATTTTAACACACTGCACTGAGTTGACCCTAACATCATGTGCTTTATGCCTTCGTGGCGATGAATACACGATATTCATCAGTTGGTTTGGTCCTCCAAAGATCCCGGAGTAATCCTGCTGCAGCGGAAACAAAACTATTTAAGCCCTCTCTGACTTTTGGTGAATGGTTCAATACTGCTCGATTTATGCTCAGCTCACCTAACTTGTGCTTTGTGTTTGGTCCTTGATATGAATATAGTAACTTTACTAGTGTAGAAATAACAAATAGGTATCAGTAAGTACCATAAAAATAACAGAGGAGAGTGCTACATTGATCTTAAATCATTTCATCACAAGGCTCCTGATGCTCAGGAAGACATGCATTGTCCGTTAGAAAGGGAACTGATTCCCCCCCATCGATAATAAAGCTGTTGAACTTTGTTCTTGAAGCAGTGTGCACTAATTTTTTGCGGGGGGAAACCGGTTCACTGTCTAGAGCGAGAGCAGCTCAACGTTTTGTAAAATCGATCACGTCTCCCATCGCTTTGCTCTTTTCTTGTGAGAGAGGAGCAGGAGTATAAAAAACCCCATCACCATAACTGTGAGAGATGATTCTCCTTGACTGACCTCCCTCTCCTCCCTCCCCCCCGTCCTCCCTCTCCTCCCTCTCCTCCCTCTCCTCCCTCAGATGACATGGCGTCCTCAGTACCGCAGCTCCAAGTTCCGCCACGTGTTCGGTAAGGCCGCCACCAAGGAGAGCTGCTATGATGGCGTGCCAATCACACGCAGCGTCCAGGACAACAACTTCTGTGCTGTCAACCCACGTTTCCTGGCAGTCATCACCGAGTGTGCCGGGGGAGGGGCCTTCCTGGTCCTGTCTATCCATCATGTGAGTATCTCGCCCTCACGGCAGCTTTTACAGACTCCTGTTTGCTTTTTAAAGCGGCACACACACACACACACCATTTCACCATTTATGCTGATAACAGATAATGTGACGTGTCATCTCATGCTACAGGCTCATGCTAGGTCTGGTGTTGTGCACACAAACAACTGAGCCAAGTTCTACCCTCACTGGCCCATTTATTAGGTACACCTGTACAATCTAAGGCAATCCAAAACAACCGCTCTTTGGTGATTTCTATTTTAACACAGCTCATACACTTTCAGTTTTTGGAACAGTAAGATATAGACATTTAATGTAAAAGGGTTGGAATTAATGAAAGACAGTGACAAGAATAGGCATGGATGCGACACAACAACTGTGCAGGTTGTTGTGTGGTCGTCATACAGCAACAACAAATTCCTCTCGCAACATATTTATTAGATCTCTGTGGAAAAACATGAACTGCTTTTAGGAGCCTCTGCTGCAGCGTCCGTGTCGGCTGAGGGAGACATCTGTGTGACAGATGCTACTGATTGGTTGAGGCAAAACAAAATAATCCCCCTAATCTAAGGGAAAATATTAAAATGCATACACACAAAATTCATCCCATCCAGGTATTTTAACTGCATGGTGCTTAGCACTGTTGCCTCACCACAAGACAGTTAAAGGGTCGGGCCGTTCTGTGTGCTCCCTGTGAATGCGTGGGTTTCCTCCGGGTACCATCAAAACATGCACACTAGGTCAATTCTCTAATTGGGTGTTTTGTGAGTAGTTGAAAGTCTGGGCCTTCAATTTTCTCCATTTTTGCAGGAAGCTTGTGGCTTGTGTAGTTCAAGGACCTTTGTGTTGGCGTGTGATACTACTGAACGGGCTCTCATAGTTTGTTTTATCAGTTTTTGAATTACTCATGAATTTGATCTCTCTGCTCGGGTATGTGCATGCATTGGTACCGTCTGCTCTATCTCTCAAAACATCAACGTGAAAAATGGCACAAAGTTCCAAAAAGTTCTCACGTCTGGGCCTGATGACGAAAAAGATGTAATGAAGATATACAATGAAAAGTTGTCTGCTTTCTTAGCAGCAGTTCACGTCAGATGTGACTCTATATAAGTGTGCTTTTGTTTCTCTTATGCAGCATAAATGGGTTTAAACAATGTAATATTTAACCTTTTTAGTGATTATTAGGAACAGAAAGTTTCCCCATAGATTGCAAATAATACGTATTTTCTATCTATGCCAGCCTTTGTCGTTGCTCCTGCACTCACAGCACACCTGGAGGAGACACCTCTGCTCTCAGGTTATAAATAGGACGGCAGCAGTGCAGCCAGAAGAATCTCTAAACACTGGGAAACCCCCGTCAGCTCCTCCGCTACAACCTAAACATCGCATGTGGTCTTTTTTTTTTTTTTTTTACCTCCTCGTCATTCAGTCTTATCCCCCCCACCAGCTTCATCTTAAACATGATCAATCAGCACCCTTCCAGACATTATTTATACGTATTATCACATCCAGTGGCGTTATCAAGAAACAATGGAGATCTCTCAAATAGACTCAGTTCTCAGCCTCCTCGCTGGCGTGCTGGTTGAATTTACAGTCCCACTGTAGATGTGGAGCAATTCATCAGGCTGAACACCTCTCCCTCCTGTCTCAGTCTGTCTCCATCTTCTAAATCGTCTCGGTGAGTTATCACCACCCTCCTGGCATGGACAGGAATTGCATACGAGCTTAGGAATGACATAACTCATGGTTTGACCCCACTCTTTCCCTCCTTTCAATGTCTCGAGGAGGTGAAACTTCCGCGCACCACCCCCCCACACCCACCTCCTCTGCTGCCTTCATGTGTGTGCACTTACAGATAAGCTATTGTTCTGTTGGGGGAAAGTGGTTAACACACATAAATGTGAGGACAGAAGTGCAATGCTCTGCTTACTTTGTGCGTGAGTTATGTTGGCTGGAAGCACAGATAGTGGTTACATCATTCCCACCTCACCTGCACAGTAATCTAGCCTGCAGGTGTGTCAGTTGAGGGAAGGTTTTGTCCGTACCAGCAGTGTAATTAGTGTTCTTGTTGGGGCAGAAAATCTTCAGGGAGACTCAGCGGCTTCTCCCTCCTAACACCCGGGCGTGTGTCGCAAAGGTTTTTGTGCAATTCCATCTCCAGTTTGAGTCGCTTCACGCTCACATCACGAAGAAATTCAGCCGCTCGCGTGCTGGATGCTTGTTCCAAACCCGCACAGATCGACTTATGTTTGGATTCTCAAAGGAGAATTTCACCCACCAGAAACTTACAATTCATGTTGGATGAAGTTTCCGAGTCCACAAAACATTTCTGGAGCTTCACAGTCAAACTGGAAAATAAACATTAAATGTCTCTGTTAGTCTTGATGCTAAATCAGTGCAGGATTCTTTTGACAGTCAACTAAATGAATACATGTCATGTGAAATTGTTTGTTCAGAGCCATGAGTCACATAAAAATGATCCCCCGACTCCTTCCTGCAGTCCTACAGCTGACTTTTACCTCATTGTTTTGGGTTAATCGCCAAAAACGTTGCTGTTTCGCTGCAGTTTCACTACGCTAATCTAGTTGGCGGCAAAGCAAAATTCCCAAAATGTCAAACTTCTCCTTTAATCCGACAATACGCGGGAATGATTTAAAATGTTCTGTGTTGTAATTCTGTGTGTTTTTGTGTGTTTGTCCATCAGACAGGTAAAGTGGACCCTCACACCCCGAGAGTGTCGGGCCACAAAGGCAACGTGTTAGACGTCAAGTGGAATCCCTTCAGCGACTACTGCATCGCCTCCTGCTCCGAGGACACCACGGTTCGTACACGCCGAGCACATTTTCCGAATGGTTCGCCGGCTCGTTATCATTTTCCCTGGAATACGAGCATGTAGCAGCAGGGAGATAATTTTATTGCCTTCGCCCGTTTAGCCTTCAAGAAGAACTAGAAGTCATTCCACACATTCCTCAGCTCTGACCTGGCTCAGAGGCTCAGAGCAGATCTTCTGTACACAGAAAGAGAAACCGAGAGTAAACAGGTTTTTTGTTTCCTCTCAATATTATTTTTTACAAAGTGTGTCCTGAGGCTGCTTTCCCTTTTTCCAGATTCGGTCAATCCTGGATTATTTTCTTGGCTGTTTAGATATAAACGGTGAACGGTGATAAATGATATCTCGTGTACTTAGTGCCCAAAGTGACACATCCACATGGTTGTTTGTCCAAACAATAGTACGAAACTGTACGAAATTATTAAAAAAGAATTTGAACTGAGCAAAAAAAGGATCATCCTGTCCATCCTCGGAAGTTTCTGTAAACTGTCCAACGTCTGTGCAGCCTAAAAAATTGAAAAGACAGTTCTCTCAATGTCTTTTCAGAGGACTGAATAATCTTGGGACTGTTTGTGTATGCGTCTGCAGGTGAAAGTGTGGGAAATCCCTCCTCACGGCGTGCTGAAGAACCTGACAGTACCATGGAAGGAGCTCCAGGGTCACAGCCGCAGAGTAGGCCTCATCGAGTGGCACCCGACTGCTAACAACATCCTCTTCAGTACAGCCTACGACTACCAGGTAACACAAACAGACACACACACACTCGCCCTCACGCGCCAAGGTACACTTTCCTACTGTGACATATTGTATTATGTATTTCGTTACAATGCAGCTAAACAGGTAGCAGCACAGTAAAAGGGAAACTTGGCGGATTTTCAACCAGCTTTTATATGATTATATTGAGGGTAGTAGATGCAAATGAACAGTGTTTAACTTCCCTCCATCCTCTGTGTGTGTGTGTGTGTGTGTGTGTGTGTGTGTGTGTGTGTGTGTGTGTGTGTGTGTGTGTGTGTGTGTGTGTGTGTGTGTGTGTATTTGTTTATGTGCCTTGACATGTGCAGGTGATGATCTGGAACCTGGACTGTCCGGAGCAGGTGATAAAGAACCCGGTGCGGACCATCAGCCACCACACAGACGTCGTCCTCTCCATGTCTTTCAACACCGACGGCAGCCTCCTCGCCACCACCTGCAAAGACAGGAAGGTCCGCCTCATGGAGTCGCGCTCAGGAAACCTACTGCAGGTGATGCTTTGTGGGCGTCAGCCACTCTTATTCTGAAAGGCAGTTACGACAGTATGTGCCAGGTAATCTAAGGCCCAGATCTCACTGGATGATTGACAGGTAGAGGCAGCTGTCTTGTCTGAAGGCGACAAAGACGGTGGACATCCACCCCTCATGTAGTGCATCACATGTCACTGTAAATAAAAAGTGTAATTAAGGCAAATATTTTTAGAGTTAATTTGAAAAAAATACACTATTAAGATTTAAACAAAAAACATAAATCTACTGTCTGTAGCATGAATACTATGTAGCTTTATTTTAAATTCAATTTAAGGGGCTCAAAAGATGCAAAATCAGCAGCCAATTTGCATTTTCTTTGATGTTTTCTCTTGTATTTAGCATTTCATGAGATGCGCTCTACACAAAAGACGCTCAGTTACTTAGATCTGTAACGAACAGTGTCATGTTCTTGCTGAGAACAACGTTTGGATGCGTGTGGACATTTAATCAGGGTGAAAAATCAGATAAACTAACATGTTCCCCTTCTTTTTAAATCCAAACATTGCACAGTGAAAAGTGTTTAGTGTGTCTTTTAGTGTTCAGCAGCTTCCCAGCCAGTCTTGCGTAAGTGGGAGTTTCCCCGCTCCTTTTATCCTTCCCGGCTCAGGCACTCATCCAGCACCACACAGCCAAAACTGACACCTCTGGCCTGAGCTGGCCCACAGCATAACTCCTCAGACCTCTGGGTCACTGGCCACCGACTCGCACGCTTTAAATCGGTCTGCTCTCACTGCCTTCACCTGCCAGACGAGGGTATATGGAACATTACATCACAGTGAGATGTAGTGTTGAGCAGTCATCGTCAGCCTTTTCCATTATTTTTAAGTCTTATGGCGTGTGTGCAAAGTGTTTAGTAAAGTTTGCTTCATGCCTTGTTCTGGTGTACGTTGTGTGTTTGCAGGAAGCCAACAACAAGACGCACAAAGCCAGTAAGGTGCTGATCCTGGGAAACATGAAGATGCTCCTCACGACAGGCACCTCGCGCTGGAACGATCGACAGATCGCTCTGTGGGATCAGGTGAGAACACAACAGCTGAGAGCAAAGCTTCGCTCAGGAGCCTCCTCTGTGCTTTCATTCACATTTCACGTCTTCATGAATGGAGCGAGATCAGGTGTTTAAAAAAAGTGAAGTTCTGTCACGTGATGACGCTTTCAGTCTCTTGTCCTCAGGTGACTGAAGTGTGACAGTCTCAGGTCACGTGATGACACCTGAACCAGCTCCATTCATTGTAGAAGACCATGAGATCAGTCAGCAGAAGCTCTTGTTTGAGTTTGGATCATTTGCTCACATGTGCCGTTCTCTTGTGGTCGCTTCATGTTTCTTTACTGTAAGAGAAGGTGTCTCACAAAGGGAAAACGGTTGAATGTCTTAGTTAATTACTGAATTTCACATTTACAGAGAAGTATTTTCACTTTCGCTTAGTCTGCTAATTGTTTTCTCAGTGAACCCGGTTGATTATTTTGTCAATTAAATGTCAGCTAATTGTTAGAGATTGGATGTTATAACTTCCCACAGCTGATGGTGATGTGTTCAAATTCCTAGTTGTCATTCGAACAGCAATTCAAAACCCAAAGATGTTCGGTTTATGATCAGACATCGTAACAAAGAAGCAACAAACCCCGACAGTTTAAAGGATGAAACTTGGAACTGTTTGCCTGAAACTGTTTAATTAATAGACCAATGTGTGATTACGCAAGATAAAAGAGCTGGGACGGTAAGAGAAACAGAAAGAAAAAGAATTGATTATGCTGAGACAGGGCAGTCCAGAGTACAGTAAGAGCTCAGATGGTCACAGTCCAGTCGGTCTCCCTTAGTGCGAATGTTTAAATCAGCCAGCAGATCAACTAAATCAGTCTTCTTTTCAGTCAATTTTCAGGCAAAAATGTAAAACGTGCTGGTTCAGGCTACTTGAATGTGAGGAATTGCTGCTTTTCTTCATCATTACTGAAGGTAAATGAAGAGAGTGGTGTTCAGCAACTCATCTGTTTGTCTGTCTTCGCGCCGAATGGCCTCATATGATAATCAAACATTTGGGACTGTAGGAATAACTAAATAAAAACATGTAGTAAACAGACGCTCATCGCCTCCTGATGTGTGCTGTCATGGTGTCAGGAGCTCTCACACACATGCAACTCTGCCATCTAGTGGACAGATTGATGGACAAATGAAACCACCCACAGTAATCATGAAGCCCTCACTGTGTCGAAGTCGAGCCAGAGGTTCTCCTTTATTGATCGTGTCTTTACCTGTGATCGGTCACACCTGTCAGCCTGTGATAACGGTCGGTGTGGCCGGCCGACGTGTTGTGATGTGAGAGCATATCGTGTCTGGGAGATTATGGCCAGAGTGCGGATTAGGGATTGAGTGCTCAGTCTTTTTTAATTTTTTTTTTTTAAATTCAGAGCTGGAGAGTGCTTTTTTTTAAATGTCAAAGTGGATTTTGATATCAGGGATTTTTCTGTGCATGTTGCTGCTGCTGACGTGTTGTTTTCTTCTTTTTTTTGTGTAGGACGATCTGTCTGTGTCTTTGTTACAAGAAAACCTCGATGGTTCGTCAGGAAACCTTTTTCCCTTCTATGACCCTGACACGCACATGCTCTACATCGCCGGGAAGGTGGGTCTTCTTAAAAGCAACCAAAAAAAAAAAGTGTCAAAACACAAAATACCTGCGGACATATGATTGTTACAAAAACTTCTCTTGTGTCTGTCAGGGCGACGGGAATATAAGGTACTATGAGATCAGCTCAGAAAAACCGTACATCCACTACCTGACAGAGTACCGCTCAAACCTACCTCAGAAGGGAATGGGTAAGACACACACACCTCCACACTCTGGTACTATATTCGTCTTCTTAAATCAAACTCTTGGAAAGTGTTAGTTAGAACTTCTTGGATGAGTCCGGTTGCGTAAGATGTTGCGCTTGGAATTACCACGACCTGGATGACTGAGAACCTTCATCAACAAACTCTTCTTTTAACTGTCTCCTTACTTGAATGTGTGAAACATTAGCTGGTGGATCTTTCGCAAAGCTCTGCCTTCCTCCTGGGCATACTAACACTCCTGCACCTGTAAGCAAAGCTGCTGTGCAAATAAGCCTGGACTATTTGAATAGCCAAACCAGGTGATCACACAGATCATGTGAAGTGACGGTCTGCAGACTGACACACATGCTGTAGACTTTTCAACTCGAGAGGTGGAAGATGTTTTAAAAAAACTAGTCTCCGATGAATTATTTATGGAACGGAACAGCAGCAGTGAAGGCAGAATTCCAACTACCTCCAAAAACCTGTTTGTTTTTTGTTTTTTTGAAAGAATAGAGATGCTGCTTGTCAAACTCTGAACATTTACACCTCTCCGCTCCCTTGTGCATGTGTGTGACAGTCATGTGTTGTTTCCAGTTAGCGTTTGATCAAAGATAGCGGATGGTGCAGTGTTGTTCTGAGAAGTTCATTAGACTACCTGAGGAGGCACAGCGCTGGAACATCTAGTCCCTCATCTTCGTGATGAAGGAAAATCTGCTAAATTGTTTTATTGCTTATTTTGTTCTCAAGAAATCTTTGTTATCTCCGATGAATAACGCCTATTAAATCATTGGTAAAAACAGACATTGCAGTAAATTCTGCAGATTTCAGTCCTGGAAAAGAATGTGATGAAATCCAATGTGTTGATAGAAAAGACTCGATTGCAACAAGGATTTTAAAACTAATCGACTAACAACTGAAACTTGAAAAAATATGGTATCCAATCTTCAGAGAAGTCTTGCAGTCCAAAGGTGTAATAAAACCTAAAAAGAGTCATTTCCAAATTCATTGCAGGGATCTAATGAGCAAAACAGCCCATTTATTTGATTTTAGGTTGGTGTATGAAAGCCTTTAATTTCCTGCACATTAGTGCTGCACGATCGGTCTGAATATGATTGAAATCGCAATATGGCCATGTGTTGTATCCAAATCACAGCAGCTGCCATTTCTGACAAAGGTGTATTAAAGTGTATGACAGCAGCATTATAATGAAGCGCTGTTGTGTTGCAGAGACGTCCTGGCCTATGAATCTTGTTCTTTAGATGTAAGAAGTAGGGATGGGTCGTTAAAAGACTTTAAGGTGTATCGAGTTAAAAAAAAAAACATTTTTTGTGTGTGTTTCCTGTGTAACAGAGTAAAACTGTCTCGGTCTGTGTGTTTTGCTCCAGGTGTGATGCCAAAGAGGGGGCTGGATGTGAGCTCCTGTGAGGTGTTCAGGTTCTACAAACTGGTGACAATCAAGAGTCTCATAGAACCTCTTTCCATGATCGTACCCCGCCGGGTGAGAGCACTTGGACTCACTCGAACCTCAAACATCAGGGGATATGAACCAAAAGCTTAATCGATTTCGGAGACCTGATTTGGTGTGCTTACTGTACATCTGTCTGAATGTACTGTGTGTGTGTGTGTGTGTGTTTCCAGTCGGAGTCGTACCAAGAAGACATCTATCCAATGACGGCTGGAAACCGGCCTGCTTTGACTGCAGAGGAGTGGCTCAGTGGCATCGATAAAGGTCAGAGTTTGTGTGTGTGTGTGTGTGTGTGTGTGTGTGTGTGTGTGTGTGTGTGTGTGTGTGTCTGTGTCTGTGTGACATTTGAAAAAGATGGTGAGGTGATGGGGGATTTACAGTTTTTCTCTTATTGTGAAAGGCTGGAGGTGAACTGCTCCAAATTCACAAGCAGGATGCAAATATACCTAAAAAACAAACAAACACAATTACAAATAATTCTGGGTTGTTGAACACTTAATGTTGTAGCTGGTCTTGGTTTGACTGATTTGAACTATTTTGTACTCTGTCACGTAGCTCCCTGTCTAACTTCTGTCTTCCAGGCCCCGTGCTGATGTCACTGAAGCCTGGAAGTCAAGTAGCAGAGTCGTATTCGGAGATGAACAAGGAGAGGGGGAGCCTGCTGGACAGCCGCAGGTCTCAGAGCAGACCGGGCATGCTACAGCTGGCGTACATTCAAGACCAACTGGGAACCAAAGACGGCAAGGAGGACGACAGCCGCACAGCGGACGACAGGAGTCGGACACCCATCAGCAACGGAGAGGACCTCGCGCTTTGCTCTCCGCCACGGACAGAGAATGAGGTACTGACTGATTTACAGTCTTTTCTCGAGTTCATACCCTTCTAAATCTGTGACTGAATGATTTAGATTCAGAATCGGCATCTTTTTGTTAAAATGATGAAATAAACATCCCAAACAATCTTCATTGATCAGAAGGTTTGGGCGGATTCAGATTCAATCAACAACTTCCCATTAATCCCACCAGAGGCAGGCAGGTAATTCCCTCTGAGGAACATGTCCATGAGAATCTGAAACACTTGTTGCTTTCTATGTGGCCTGAGAGGCAAAACATAGGGCTAAACAAACACAACATCACTGCTGAGAAAGTGGAACCACACAGTCGCTGAGCCCCCGGTGTGGTTCATTTACAGATGAGTTTCAGATCAGCAAATGTGATGAACTGATCAAAAGCTAACACATTTAATTTTTTATGACCACAGTAATGTTGTGATCTTTAACAGCTCAATTGTATATAATCATATTAAAGCTTAAAAGCAGGGAATGACAAAACCAGGGTGTTTTTGTCAAAGGGTGTCTCCCTCCATCTCTAATTAAATTGAGCCCTCCATGTACTCCAATATATTGTGTGTGTTTGTTTCGTCCACAGCTGCTTCTGAAGTTCCACAAGCAGCAGGAGGAGATCCGACGGCTGAGGGAGCTCGTCCACCAGAGGGACGTGCGCGTCAAACAGCTGGAGCTGGAGATAAAGAACATCAAAAACTCCCAGGCTCAGAGCTCTGACTTCTAACTTTAAGACTTGTGGAGTCGCCTCTTCACCTCCTCACGCAGGAACACACGCATTACTGTACAAACCTCCCTATTTTCAAATCGCTACACTCGTCTTCGTGTCAGCTCTTGTCCTTTTAATAAGCCCGGGGAATTCACTACACAGGGGTGATTTTTAAACCTCAACTTTATGTTTGCGTTCACTCTTGTCGTTCTGTCTGTCCCACACAAAGGTGCACATTACTCTTTTCTTCATGTACATACACTCGAACACTGAGTCCAGCCCACCTGTGACATGTTTCCAAAACTCTTTGCACCTGTCCAACTTCACCACCTTTTTCTTTTTGTACGCTTTCACAGCTATGCAAGTCCATTGTAATTTTTAGCTTTTTTTTTTAAATTCTCTTTTTAGCCAAGAGATATAAAACAAAAAGGATGTCTGTGCCTGTCTCGAGTCAGTGATGCCTGCGTGTTGATCGAGAGTTGTTGCAGGGGAGGCGCAGACATCCTGTGTGATTGTGAGATAACGCTGCATTTATTTTCTAGGCTTGGTGATTGTTGTCCCCCCCCCAATATTTAAACTACTGTAAGTGGAGATGCCTGTGGTGTTTTTAATGTACGCGTGCTTGAATGGGAATGATCGAAAATGATAAATATCATGATCCCCGCTGTGTTTTTTTTTTTATTTTTTTTTATTTTGTTTTTGGGTTCTATTCAGTGTCATTTGTCTTTATTTTTGAATGACTGGAAAATTGGTGGGAATCAATCAGTTTGACAGCAGCTAATGTGTAAGCCAACTCTGTACCTGATGCCGCGAGGGATTCTTTTGATCTTCATTTTTATATTTATTTTTGAAAAAATACACTCAAAGAAAAATACCATTTAATCAAGTACTTGAATTGGTGATACAGCTTGCAAATTACATAAAAACTGCATATTTGCTTTTTTTTCCTGTTGTGGACTCACTGTGATGAACTGATATAAAGCCATTGTAGAGCCGGAGTCCTGCTTATCTGCTCGGTGAGTTTGTGATCCGCTAGCTCTCAGCTATGTGTGTGTTTTCCTTAACAGGGTGTCTTATTTCTCTCTGAAACACATTTGTATTTTTGATCTGCGACTGTAGTGGAGAGGAGGAGGATTTGAACACCTCACATCTCTTAATGAGCGACAGTATGATTCAGGGTGACAGATACGGTGAGGACAGTAGTTGGCCACATGTTTAATCCTGTGGCAGCGCTCCCTTCCAGTTGCTCGGATGATTTATTTGTCAATTGTTTGAATGATTGGATTAGACACAGACTTTCCTTTCTGAATTAATCATCTATTAAACAGTTTGCTGGCATCTGTATAAGAAAATATTATACTAAGATTGAGTTCTAACAAAAAATAATTACTGACAGAACATTTTCTTACCTTGAAAACGATCTCCACTCATGGTCACTTGAGCTGCTTCCACATTCAAGATTTAAGCTTAGCTTTAAAGGTCCAGTGTGTAGGATTGATGGGTATAAATGGAATATAATTTTACCAGAAATTGAATATGATAGTCATAATTATGTTTTGATATGTGTATAATCCCACTGAAACTTAGAATCACCACGTTTGCGTCGCTTTAGAACAGGTGTCACTAACCCTATTGAGACTGAGAGCAACCTAGAGAGTAATATGGAGGGAGACTTGTTTTTATAATCTTATGTAGGATGTCCAAAAGTCAACTGATTGTGGAGGGCGTTGTTCTCTCAGACCGATAAAAAGGTGAAGGTAGAAAACGCTAAAATGGGTTGGCAAATGTCCAAGTTTCACACACTTACACTTTTTAACTCCAGGACATGGACGAGTTGCAGTCGGTGTTTGGGAAGAAGAGGCACTAAGTTAAGACTGTTTTTTTTTTTTTTTTTATCATGTCAAATTATTCAGTAATATCATGATATCATGTCACCACAATGCAGTGATTAGATAAAGAATGAATGCAATTCAGAATTTTGGGGGGGGGGGGGGTTGTATTCTTCCGTAAGAAAGATATTGTGATGCATCATTAGATGTTACAGATGAATCGCTGTAATGTGATACTAATGTTAACATGGACAACGTAATGTGAGTTACAATGAAATTCCCACCCCTAGTTTCCACGGTAGTCCAGAACCAAACACTGGCTCTAGAGAGGGCCTTTGATGGTTATTGCATTTTTAATGGCCACCTTAGGAGAGAGCGAGCAGAGGGGTGTAACTACTTGATGCCACTAAATCCTACACACTGGACCTTAACACCAACAGGGATGAGAAGAACAGGTACAGATATGTGGAAAAATGCTTGTTAAAGGATGGATGGAGACTTCCAGTGTGATGTTTGAGCTTTTGTTAAGAAACCCTCCGTGTGAAATTATGTAGTCTGGACGAGGCTAGTGGAACAGAAGTGAACTCAACAGGAAGTGAGTCTTTAACTCTATTAATGAACATCTTACTTACATGTGACAGGGATCTCATTAATGTTTTGTTTTTAAATGCTAAGCTGATGATCAACCTCAAAGACTTAACAGTAAAATGTACACACATTTACCCTGAGCAGATGGTGAAGGCCATCCTTCGTGACACACGGAAGTGTGTTTTCCCTCAGGGAACTCTTGAACGGCGTTCATAGTTTTGGCCGCGATGCAGTCGGGACAGTTGACTTTGACCGAGAGAAAGCGTTCCCTCGTCTGTCATCTCCACGCTGAGGCTGCCGAGTCTCTGGTTGGCATGTAAATATGCATAGACGTCACAGAACCGCTTGCATATGTTAGGCAACACAGACAATATTTGTTGAACCGAAGATAATCAGTCGGATACGACACAACAAACCTTGCATGCTTGTATCTACAGTATATAGTCACAGGCACAAGCTCCATGATGATTTTCTGGATTTGGCTCACATTTCATGGCCACTTTTGAAAGAAGTAACACATGGAAACTGCCACACTGACCCACACACATACAGACACACTGGCCTCAATACAATTGTGAACCTTTTGACCTCTGTCAGGACGGTTCTAGCACAGCCTCATCTCTGGCTGACTTTTGTCCTCTAACCACCGACCGCTTTCGGTGGACGAGTCTCAGCACGTCGCCACAATGTGCTGCGGTCGTAACAGAGTCGGCCAGTGGATGTTCTCAAGGGCTGATTTGGCTGCTTGTTCACATAACTACGGACTGAAAAATTGACAGAATGTGAAAATAATAACAATTTTGATGATATAACGTCTAGACAGCTGGAGATTTCTACTGAAGTTAGCTTGTTAACCAACTAGCCCCGTTATGTCCCTGTCCAAAGTTCCTGTGCAGGCAGTTTAAACACCAACACCTCCCTTGACTGCTAGCTGCACGCCTAACTTTCATAACTAGCTAACGACGGCTACAGTTAGCAGCAGTAAGCATTTACTGTATTGATATGATGCACCTCTTTTGTTGAAATAGACATAGGTCAGTTCTTACATATAGCCCCTTTTAAGGTGACAGATTGTACCACGGAGCCATTCCAACTAGCTTAATCATGTCCATGTTTCCCAAAGAATGTCTTCAAATTGGCTATATTTTATTTTTATTTATACTTGTGACTAAAGTGAGAAAATATTGTTTAATTGTCTGCTTACGTTAGCTTTGGAATTCACTGCGTCATGCAGTTGATGCCACACATAAATACTGCATGTCTCCAGATAAATAACAATAGCAGCCGCCATCTTTGAGCCCATTTCTTCATCACTATTTCATAGTGAATGAATAACAGCAGAGTTTGTGATCTGTTCTCACTCTCTTAACTGTTACCACATATTACCTCCGATGGAACCCCGTAACTTTAATATTAAAGGAGACCTATTATGCTTTTTCATCATTTTCCCCTTTCCTTTAATGTGTTTTATAGGTTCTTATCCATGTAAAAGGTCTTCAAATTTAAAAAAAAGTGTGCCAACGGGAGCTCCTCTCTGCTCCTGGAGTGCCTGAAACGCCTCATCAGTAGTCCCGCTTTTAATTCTGTGACTTCTTGACATCACCACGTCACACGTTTGCATAATTTACACCTATTTTCACAGTAGAAGGGAAGAAAACTGGACACTGAAAACACAGCACAGCCAACTGAAGTCACGGTGACCAGTGCTGGCTCAGGTGTGTGTGACCTGACCAATCAGAGCAGAGGAGGGGGGCCTTAAAGAGACAGGAGCTGGAACAGAGTGTCTCTTTGCAATGGACAGTATGAGAAAACTGATGTAAACCTATTCTAGCAGTAACCCAAAATAAAATTATGAACCTTAAAAAGAGCATAATATGTCTCCTTTAAATACATTAAAAGTCACAAGATAAAAATAATCAAATGAATGCATTGTGATATTATATACATTTACCAATGATGTGTGACTAAGATATTATTAAAACTCAGCTCATTATTATGAAATGTTACTTCACCAATCATTTTCATAACTGAATCCTTTAATGATGTCACCTGAGTTATTTCAACTCAGGCTTGGGGATAATGTGCTGGAATATCTGTGGAATTTCAAAATAAATGGCATTTACTAGTTAACAAAAAGATGTCACTGAATGCAGCATTTTATAGCTTGACCCAGTCCACGGACCAAAAGTCAGGATGTTGTGACCCCTGACCAGCTTCATGTATGTGCAATACTAAATTGCTGGAATAGCCCTTTAACTTGATGAATGATTGTATTTGATCCAATATTTGTGTTTTGTGGTGATATGACACTATTTCAAAGCTACAGTATGACACTTCAAAACATAACTTTACTGCCAGCTAGATCAATAAATACCGACTCATATTATTGGATATTTGTGGTGTACCACCTTGTAAACTTGTGCAAATGCAGCATAGTTACACTATATTTGATTATTAACAATAACCAGAATGGAGTTGAAAAGGCAAGTTCTTTCTTCATGAATCTTTTTCTTGCCGATTCTCCCGAGTTTTCTCCTAAATGAATCATCATCGCGTTGTGGTACACTGATGACTGCCTTGCTGTTCCAAAACTTGTAATAGATTATCATCATTCTGTTGCTCTTTTATGAATGTGGCCATGTCCTCAGAAAAAAAAAAAAAAACTCAACAAGCCAAATGAGAACGTTATCGATCCATTCCAGAGACCTCTCGGTATTAAAGCATGCACATTTCTTATATTACACTGGAGCAATAATGTTGCTGCGGACTCAGCTGTAGCATTCACTGTCTGATCTAATAAAGCATTTCATTAAAGGGTTGTTGCTGGGTTCATGTGAGCCTCACTGTGCCTGCATTTGAATGCAATTATTGTGATGTCTTTAAATTGTTGAATGCTTTTAAGTGACAACTAAAAAAAAAAGATTTTCTTTAAATATTGTTTCTAAAACGTGCAAAAAATATATTCATCACATGAAATATAATTAAACTTTTCTGAGAAATCCATTTGTCTCTTCTCTAATAGAGCAGAATATTGCCCTGCCTAAAACAATAAATTGAAGTAAAAAGCATTTTAACTCAATTGCACAAACACATTAATATTTGAGCAGAGGTTTCTGTGCCGCTTGCAGGTCCTATATATCTTCCTCAGTTAACGCTTGACTGTTTTGAGGGTCTGAAGCTGCAACATGTGGAGCGCCTGACATTTTTCATCTGCACACTATCGGCTGGCTTGTGTTTAAAATTCAAACATGGGCTCTAAAGGGAGCAGCCACAGCCACAAACTGCTTTAAAAACACATTATTGTTCTTCAAAAGCACAGTAATGCACTTTGGTTGCCATTGTTGGGCTTCATATAAAAAAATAAAGGCGTTTCAGACTCTCTGAGTAACATTACCGCATCTGTAAAGTGAAAAATGACATTTTGTTACAGAATGTATTGTTCACTGCAGGCTGCTCCAGCATTAAAGCAATAGGTCATTCAAAAATGAAAATTCAGTCAGTACATACTCACTCCCATGCTGATGGAAAGTCGGGTGACGTTTCGTAGTCCACAAAACATTTCCAGAGCTTAACAGCATTCTTCTATGTCACTTAAACCTTTTCTAAGCTTGTGCATTTCAGACTGGGTGCACCCTAATGTTTTTAGCTTGGGTCACGGGGAAGGTTTCTGTTTTAGAAGGTGTAAGAAACATTTTCAAATCAGTGTGGGATCTTAGGGCTTCTAAAGACTTGGAATAAACCACATCAGCTGTTGTTGTTTTTTAAAACCTTAAAACAGGTTTCAGAACTACGTAACTTCACAGCATGGGGATGAGTAGATAATGCCTGTTCTCCTTTTTGGGTGAACTTTACCTTTAATCTTACTGTAATGGGGAAAGCTCCGTAAGGATAGGTCTGAAAACAATTACTTACAGGCTCATCGGCGTTTTCAAAGTTACTGGTCACTGTAAATTACCTGCTCCCCACCAACAAGTCACAAAATGGAGGTTGACTGTTTGACAAGTTGGAAAAGACAAAAACAGATATTGTATTTTTGCCATTCCCCCCCCTCTTCCTCAACGCACTTTTTACACGCTTTCCTCTGCGGCCCTATAAAAGTTATTCACATAAAACGACCAGGAAATATTTGACTGTTCACAGCTCATAGACATAAAGCCAACACATAAAGTGGCTGGGAACCTGTGCTCATTTTTCCTGTCCATGATGGCTGCCAAGTGATCCCTTGATGGTGGACAATGTCCACAGTCGACATTCTGTGTAAAAATACAGTTAACACATCACATTTTTAAAAAAAAACAATAAGCCCATTTTAAAGCCTTTTTTGTGGCCACTACAGTGGCCAGCACATGATGAGAGCATAACAGCAGGGGTCGATGGGAGAAAGGGACCATATGGCCACTATTTCATCCCTTTTTGTACATTTTTGGGTCACCAGAAAAGCAAGGCCGGACAAGAGAAAAAGCACAAAATGTTAACATTTTATTTACAAAGTTGTTTTTTTTGTCATACAGAAAGTAAAAATGTAGCTACAACCTTGATTTGTGCAACAGGCGGCCACACTAAAAATCATGGCTCGCTGGTTGCACAGCTGCTATAGCAATAATTTTATTGGGAAAAATAAGGAACAGAAAAAAAAAAAAGACAAAATGAGAAATAATAAACCCAACAACAAAAAATAATTCTTCCAACGAAATATTAAAAGCACAGACCCAAAACTAGATACCAGTCCCAAAGTCCTCACACGGGAATACATAAAGAGGGATCGACAGTGAAATTGTGGAATGCTGAGTGCTGGGCTGCCTGAGAACCTCGGGGGCCGTGGGGTGGGTGAGGTGGAGGGTGTTGGGTGGCTCTCAGTTCCTTGGGGTGGGGGGAGAAAAAAAGAGGGAGGGCAGCTCCACTTGGCCCACCCATCCGGTACAGTCTTGCCCCATAAAAAGAGCTCAGAGCTGGGGGGGGGGGGGAGATAGACGTGGATTACAAAGCGAGTCGTAGGAGGGCGGACGTTCGGGTTTGTGGGGGAGGAAGGGTAACTCGGTAGGCTCTCGTTTTCAGTTTTGCTCTTAATCGTCGTCTTCATCATCGTCGTCGTCGTCGTCATCCTCTGGGTCTCGCTTTCTCTTCTCGCCTTTGCCAGCTTCTGCTTCTGGGGGCAAAGAGGAAATCTGTGTCATGTGGTGTGTCAGGGGTGCCAAGACGACAAAACTTCAATTTAAGGAAAAACGGTGAATATGAAAAAGGAATATTCCATCTGCAGGCATCAAAGCAACAACCCAACACCCTCAACGCCCTCAAGTCAAGTCAGAATCACAATATGCAAGATTCCCACAATCTATATATAGTATAGTCTTTATGTTTAACATTTCTTAGAAATAACTCAGCTGTTTAACATTAATTTAGTGTATATCTACTAAAAATAGACCTCCTAGTTCTCATGCTTTAATTATTTCAGAGAAAGAAAAACGTGTATTCATGAGCACATTCAAAAAGAAAAATAATAGGGACACACGGTATGTATTTATAGGATCTTAAAAATAATGATATAATAATAATTTTTAAAAAGATAATAAATAGAGCTTGTATACGAAGCAAGATTGCTTTTATTGACAGGTGTAGCATCTACACACTCAAAAACAACAGGTGATGTTTTGCCCTTTTCAAGTCTGGTATGCAATTCTCCAATGAACATACAAAAGAAGAGGAGGGAGAAGAACAACTGCAGCACACTGGTGTAAAAAAACAAAAACAAAACATGATGCAATATGCAATATAGGGGCTAAGATAGGAGGGAGAAAGTCTACAAAGTTGTAACACATCAAATCTCATTGCTATGGACAATTGAATCATCCACGTTAGCTCACTACATCTAGATGGTGCTCTGAGGCGCCCTGGCTGAGAATGGCTGCTCTGGTGTACTCTCAGGAAGTGTGGGCAGTGTTTAAGAATGGACACTATCAAGTTTTGCTGCCCCTACATGTTATAATGTTACATGATCAGCAGCTCAAAATAAACAGTGTCAGATATGTATCTTCATTATTGACATTTTTCAGGATTTAACTGGCCCTTCTCTCCAATTTAACACTACAACCATGTCAACTTTAACATTCTTATTTCATTTTTGACTGATCAAGTACAATTATCTTATTCCAGTTATATTATTATTAGTCGATGATGTAATCAGTGTAGCGGGCACTTGATAAGTCACTGTGAACTTTTTTAACTCTCCTGCATGAAGCTTCCTCTGTAAACAAAGCCACCACCAGGTGTCATATTATTCCTGATATCGACTTTGAATTACCAAGTTCACCATGACACCATTAAATGTACATGTACTCAACTCTTTGTACACAATTTACTAATACCTGCAGCTTGTGTACAAATAAATGTTAAATCTAAAGGCTATTATACCTTCTGGGTCATACTGCCTTGACATTAATGGCAAAACTGCTTAGTGTCCAACTGCAATTTTAGTACATTTGACTACTGACCTTTGACCACCCACACACACATTACTACATAATAACACAAGGGCAATATGATAGTATGTACTGTATAAAATCATTTTTGCACTGTCACTCTCAATAGGTCTGAATACCCACTAACAGAAATATGGTTTATATGATTTCGGACTTAAATTTTGAGCGGCAACTGCACAAAACACTTTGAGTTAGTAAAATGTATTTTTATTCATTTGGTTTGCCATCAATGCCATTCTTTCCTTGTACTGTTACATGAAAAAGGAGCGTTGTATATATGTTGAAATATGTTGATTTTTAGTTGAAGTGATTTTGATATGTGAAGGGGCATTTTAAAACAAAGGTAGTGTTACATACCGTCGTCGTCATCATCGTCATCGTCATCCTCTTCATCCACTTCCCCATCCTGACCGAAGTCTTCCTCCTTGGTCAACAAAAATTTACAAGTTAAAACAAAAACGATACATCTGAGCACTTTGTACGAAATGTTTGTTCAAATAATCCCCGTCAAGCTTTTATCTTTGTTACCTCGTCTTCTCCGCTGACCTCGTCGTCATCCTCTTCTCCTTCTACCTCCTCCTCATCTTCCTCATCATCCTCTTCCTCATCAAAGTCCTCCTCCTCTCCGTCCTCGTCTTCCTCCTCCTCTCCTTCTGCAATACAGAAAAACCCCAACAACGATCGGTAAACCACAAACTACTTATAAACGTCATTTTTAAAGAGAGAGAGACAACAATTTAAATTGTGTTGAATCAAAGACCAGGCAGGCAGCAGTCATGAGGGCGGCTATTGTGAATTTAAAGGATAGCGTTACAGCAGCAAGACCGGGAAGCCATCTAAGAGATACTGGGAGAACTTCTTACCTTCATCTTCATCATCATCTACACCGTCTCCGTCCACCTCTCCGTCAGAGTCAGAGGCTTCCCTGTCCTCCATGTCATAACCATCCAGGTAGGTGAGCTGGGGCAACAGCTTGAACACACTCTCTCTGTAGTCGTTCAGGTTTGTCACTTCACAGTTGAACAGGTCCAAACTCTTCAGGTTATCCAGCTTTTTCTGTTGATCAGATCAGGTAATCATCAATTAATCTGCTGATTATTTTCGTAATTACTCTTTCAATCAAAAAAAAACATTTCCCAGTACACAAAGTGACACCTTCAAATTTTATCTTTTATCGGACCAACATCCAAAACCCAAAGATCATTACAAATTACGCAGAAAAGCAGCAACTCTGTACACACAAGAAGCTGGAACCAGCAAATATGTAACATTATTGCTGGAAAAAATGAATGAAATGAATAATTGGTTATCAAAATAGTTAGAGGTTGTTTTTCAAATAGTTCTCGAAAATCAGTGCGAGTGAGTATTAATCACATGTGTTATTGATAAAGAGGGTTGGTTCCAGTAAATAATTCAGTGTAACAACAAAAAGTTTGAATTATTGATGTCCAAATAAACAGAAAACAGGGCTTAAAATTAAAAACGTGTATGCTGCTTTTAAGCTGGGATTTGAGAACAGTTAATGAACTGCAATCAGTCTAGGGATGTTAATGATTAATCATTAAGCTATTGATCATCGATAAGAGTTTGATGTACAAATGGAATGCAGACGGGCACAAATACATCAAAACATATTTGGTTACAGATGACAAATTCTCGCTTATCAAATATATCAAAATAAAATACAAACTACTGGAATGGGAAAGTGTATTAAAATACACAATTTGTCATTTAAAAAATACAAAAGAACATTATATACAAACTGATGTTTTTACCGATTTTTACCTACAAATGGGTTGAATTTTGTTGAACCAGTTGTTGAATAGCAATTAGTCATCATTTGTATTATCTAGGTTAATATCTAAGGAACTTGGTATTCACTTCATCTGTTCTTTTAACTCCTAATGGTGCCTCCTATAGATCAATACAATGGTAAAACAGTTCTCTAATGGGAAAATATCCACCATATTTCATAAATTATCAATGATGAACCAATGATTGATCAAGTCAGCAGACTATCAGTTAAAGAAATTGCTACTAATCAGTTTGACATGAATACAGCTGCATTCATAACAACGGTTTGTATGGATATTCAAAATTCTTGTCTACTCATAGTAAAGTTTGCATTAACATAAAACAAGATATGGCAACACAAAGCACAATGCATGTGGCATCCTCAGACTAAATATACACATTGTGTAGGCATGCAAATAGTTGTGCATGCCGAGTGCGCACGTGAGTTGAATCATACCAATGGTTCCAATGTGCTGATGTCTTTCAATTTGTTGCCACTCAGGTTTAGATGTGTGAGGTTGGGTAGTTTCTCTGCTAAAACATCAAGGCCGCCGCTGATTCTGTTGTCACTCAACTCCAGCTGAAAGACAGAAGAGGGAAAACGTTATTCCAGCTGACACCGCTGTCCCTTTTCAGCTTTTACATGGAAGTATGAAATGTCACTTTTACCTTTTTGAGTTTTCCTAGTTTAGGCAGGTTGGAGACTGAGATTAAGCCAACATTTATCAAACTGAGGAACTCCAGGTTGACGAACTCAGCTGTGAGGCCTTCGATTTTTCCTTCGCTTGATCGACAATTGTCGAGGACAAGTTCTCGTACCTGAAATACATTTAAAATATATATTATACCTCATAAAATCACCACTGTTTTGTGCACTGGGCGGAACTATCTCATTATTGATCCATAATTACAATTTTATATAACACAAACAAAATGTAATATTATAATTATATTTTAAAGAGTGTAAAAAAAATGTGAAACAAAATTATGTTTATTGCTTGTCAACTTAAACATCTTGAAAACACGCATTGAAACAACACCACCATGGCGTGTTAAATGGGGGTGGGGTGGGTGCAGTTGTTCGGCAAAATGGCCTTTTTTACTTTGTGTAAAATAATCAAAAGGCGTTTTGTAGATGGTGTTAAATATTAGAAAAACAAGTCGCCTGAAGGCGGAGTTACTTTCAGTCAGTTAAAGCCAACACTGGTTGCGCAAATCGGTGTTGGACAAAAAAAATTTTAAAAAAAAACGTTGCAAAAAAAGTTGTTGCCAAACGTCAAAGATCACGATTTCTCAAGTAAAACAGCTCAATGGACACCTCGTCCCCGTCTAAAAACACTTTGAGTCGCTGTGTGCTTCACTTGTTCGGCCACGAAGATTAATGAATCGATTCGTTTGGATCGAGGAAGAGCAAAAGCGGCAGCTTCCCATGGCCTGCTGATGCAGTCACTAATGACAAATGCAATGATTTTTGTGAGCTAGCTTGCTACACGCTAGCCATTGCCCCTTTTAAACGCTGCCGTGCAGTAGAGGAGCAGCTACAGAGGTCTGTCTGCCCGCCATTAGCCAACCCAACAGCAACGGAAAGGATTGCGAATACACCCTTAGAAAAGATTTTCTTTTTTCCGTATAACCAGCTTTCATTGGGGAAGTGGAATATTCTTTTGTCGTCGAGCGAACGACCGATATTGCCAGTTTGTTACAGGGGTTACTGCATCGTTTTCAGGTCGAAGTGGCGAAGGAAATATATTGAGAACGGAAATTTAGTAAAAACAAAGATGGAGACAGTTCCTTTCTCCCAGAGCTTCAAAGACGACAGAATGACAACATGGCGATTCCTGAGATACAGTATGCAGTTCTCTGAACACTTCAATGGCAAAAAAGTGCTGCTTAGAAAGAGTAATTATCGTGGCTTACACATAACCTTTGTCATTTTTCGATGTTTCATTAGTTTTATTTCGTGCATGAGTCGAAGGGGGGAAACGCCGACCGTCGAGTTTTGGGCTGCCCACGCATGAAGCGCGGTGCACCGGATCTCCCGTGTCATTCAGGCAGCAGGCTGGCTCGGTTGATGAAGCCGGCTAACAAATCGATCCGTTTAGTTGCAAACGATGTCAAGTTTGATGACAACGACGGGAAGAAACGCACGCTGTTGTTATATGTTTTAAGTTTACAACCGTGGTGTATATTTTTTTAGTTGTCTTTGAGCAGTGTAGCGATGGGGGTAATATGGCGGGAACAAAAATACTAAGTTAGGTAGCCTGCTGTCTAATTCTGACTGGGAAATCATCCGACCAGCAGACTTCATTAAATAAGTATGCAATGTTTAGACGGGCACATGCAACGATATGGAAAAAGGGGGGCTTTACAGTCGCTGCTGTACTAAGTGTGCAAGCTATTTTAAGGGGGGGAATAAACCGCTGCACACTCCCTTTAAAAAAAAAAAAACCTAACAACTTACAAATCGCAACAGCTTTAAACGTGGCTTCAGACAAAGCACCATTACAGGGACAGTTGGCTTTTTTGGGGGGGTGTTGTTTGAGTAGACATCAACCGGCTGAGCTCACGGTGAAATGGTCAAGGTATGGATGACTCGTGAATCAAGTGACTGTTTTTTTTTTGTTGTCGCTGCTGAATCTAGCCGTTTGATATTAACGTACTCTAACTGAAATTTCAAGACATAACTCGTGATCGGGCCCCAGTTTAACTACACGTTTCTTTTTGTAGCAAAACTCTTTGTTTTGTTTTTCTTGCACGAACGCATCGGAGTTGTAAAAAGGAGCATTTGTAATACCAAAAAAAAAAAAAAAAAAAAAAAAAAGCGCCCCATTTTAGCAGTTATGCTAGCAGCAAACATGGCTTCCCGAGGACTGTATTAAAATATACCACTATGTGAATGCCAAAACGCGGCGCAGGAGGGAAAAATGTCCTCATCTACCAGCGTAAAAAGAAGTTTACTAATTGTGCTACCACGGTGGAGTCGAGCTGGATCGTGTGTGCACCGCTGACCAAGGAGGCTGCGAAACGGTTAAAGCACTGCAATAATGCCAGCAAGCTGAGGAATCGCCGTTTCAAAGTAACGATTGAATATAGCTTTTCTCGTCTCGTTGCCCCCATACGCCCAATCCCGAGCAGTATAAAGGATTAAGCGTGTTGTGCGAGTGTTTTTTCCGCCCTATTATAAACGAGAAACATAATCTAAAAGCCCATGTGGTCACCATTACGTTAGCCACACAGGTCACTCGGCAAAGCAAAAAAAGTAGCAGGCAGGCTAGCAAAAGGCTAGCCCAGAAAACTAAAGGGCTGGTTTTAAAAAAGCACGACTCACATCAGACGGTGTCCTGTTTCTTAGCTCCAAGTGGATCCTCTTTTTCATGTCCATCTTGCCCTATGAAAGTTAAACTTTTCTCTCTTGGGTTTTGGTGGGATCTTCAGTCCAAAGGCAGAGATGCCCTAATGGAGGGAGAATATAGGACTGTATAATGAACTGAGCCAAACGCTAAGTTAGTCGGAGAGAGGAGAAACCATGGAGGGAAACGGGACTGAAACAAAATATATGCTCAACAGCGCCATCTGCGTCCAGAACCGCCCATCGCCTCCACAAAGGCATTGCAGTCACAAAACATGACGCTGCCCCGAAACGGTGCTATGGTGCAATTTATTTCTGCAAAGGAAACTACTGTACGATGTATGTAGTGAAGACGAGGAGGCTTTTTGTACGTGAAGCCACTGTTATTAAAATAAAAGTGTGCAGAACACGTGTTTTTTACAGTTTACCCCCCAAAAAATAGCACTCAACCAATTAGACGTCGATAAAATAGGTCATATGGTTTTACTTTTGTTTATCTGCTTAACTTAATAAAGTTTCATAGCTTTTAAAAACGTGCCCACGTTTGACGTCGCATTGGCAATCGTTTCACATCAAGCGTGAAAGTAAGGCAACTATCTAACATAACAAGGAAATCCTGTTTTTTTTTGTTTTTTTTTAGTTTGTAATGTTGCTCAAACCTGTTGCCACCTAAAGCTAAAAAAAAAAAAAAAACAAAACCCAAACCTCTCCTTTTTTACATTGTAATTGTATCCCAGTCAATTAAAATGCCGAATTTTGTATTTTTGTGATCAATAAACTGCACAATGGATAAACAAAAAAATGTGTTGTAGTTTTTGGCTCTTCAGTGTCACTTTATTTTAACCGTTTTTTTTTTTTCCTTTGGACACATTGCAAGAAAGGAGGGGTGTGTTAGGTTTGCAGTAAAGAGAGCATTGTATATGCATATGGAGGGTATGGCAACCCCCTCTAACCCCACCCCCCTGTACTTCCTGAGACGCCTCAGCCTCCAAGAGAGAGGTCTGCTCAGTATGAATGGTCGATTTCTGCAAATTGACACATGAAATCAGCAATAATGCTCTGTATTTTTCTTCACATGAGAGGTTTTTCATGTTCAGTTCAGTAGTATAGTAAAGAGTTAACAAATGAACAGAGTATATAGGCTGTAATGCTTTATGTACACCATTCAAGGCACATTATTCAAATAGTCTCTCTGGCCTTGTGTGTTTAATATATATATGTGCATATAAAGGGTTATTAAGCCTGTGATTGGTAGTTGAAAAGACACACCAGAAGATGGCACTGTAATATCTGCTTTGACATTCCTCAAACTTGAGTTTCATTGTGCAACAGTAGGGTGTGTGTCGGTGTGAGCGACAGACAGCCTGTTATGCTTCTGGCTCTAACAGTAAGATAGAACAGATAGTAGTCTGTCATGTTGACCCTCCAGGTAGTTTGAATGAGTGTGTCAGTTTCTTCGTTTAACAACAGGACATCTAACTAGAGCTGCAATGATTAAATGATTAGCTATCCACAACTTGGTTTATTGCCATATTAGTGGTTGATTCATTGTTTTTCTCCCGCTATTTTTTTCAAAGAAAATACTCTGATTACAACATCTTGAATGTAAATATGTTCTGTCCTGTCTTATATCTTTGGGTTGCGGTGAATGGTAATTTTTCACCATTTTCTAACATTTTATAGACCAAACAACAAATCAGTTAATTGGGAAAACAATCAACAGTTTAATCTAAAATGAACGTGATCATTAGTGTGAGCCCCTCATCTAACAGTGGGACAGTTCGATCATTTCAGTCAGTGTGTCCCAGAGAGCATGAGGTTTTTGAAATGACAAAACAGGTAAAGCTGCATGTTTCCCACCCATAAATCCATCCGTAAAGAATGTCCTACATACATGAACCAGACGGCAATTTACACTTGATGCAGAGCTTTTTCTGAGAAAGTGTGTGCGAACTGCTAGAAGCTCCTTCAATACAGATGTGAGTGAACTCAACCAAAAGACCCTCAAAATTTCCCCTACAGAGCTGGAGGCAATTGGCAGTTGAGTGTTATTTACTCTGTTGGACAGCTTCTCTCTCTGAGTGGCTGAAACGCACACATCGGGGCTCAATGTGCTGCGAGAAGATTGAGAACACACCCCACCACAGCAGCTCTCCATCTGTGAGATAAGATGGGTATGCCCCTGCTATTAGAGGGCAGGATTTCTTGCTGCGTCTGATGGCGTTTCAACATCGTAATCTATGTCTTTACATTGTATTTGTTAGAAAGAAGACATATTTAGCTTTTTTTGTTGCTGTTGTTTTACTGTTTATTGATGATTATTATTTATGTTGACAGGAACCCTAGCACTTTGGAATACTGACCTATATATATCATATTCATATCTTCATTTAGGGTTGTGTGCCTTACATTAACACTGAATAGATCACTTGTATACTTAATTCTAATTCTAGATCAGTAATCGTGTTTATTCTGTTACAGAACAAACTAGACTGGCATTCAGTAGAGCGCATACCTCCCCCTAGGCCAGACAGTTCCCTGAAATTCAATCAAGCCTGATCAAATATCAAAATATAACAACCTATTTAAATCCTCAAGATCCCAATTTTTATTTGGATACACCTAAATTATAAAAAAAATGTAAAAAAAAAAAAAAAAAGAAAGAAAGAAAAAAAAGAAAACAACAAAAAAACAAACAAACCAAACCAAACCAAAAAGTAGTGCTAAAAAAACGTGATCTGTCCCTATGCAATATGTAATGTAACTAAAATTATTATTAGAAAAGTGAAGAAATAACAGTTTTGACTGCTCATGAAAGACATCCCTTCGTTGTGTTGCAGAAACAGTTAGACAGCTAACCAGCTAGCCTCTTTATATCGCAGTAGGTTATAGTCAGATGTTGAACACCAACACTCCCATTGTGCTCTGAGCTAATTAGTTAATGCCTGCGCTGCCTGGCTAGCTGAGCCAAGTAACCTGCTGTTCTCTATTTGTTATATTATAAAATCGACAGGCGACCAGTTCTTACCCATCGCATCTTTGGTAGGGTCTATACTAGGCCGAGACCCGTCCTCCATTAAAGTCTGGTGGAAGTCTGCTCCGGAGTTTTTGTGTAATCCTGCTGACAAACCAACCAACCAGCAAAGGGCAACAAACACGCTGAAAGGTGTGAAAACACAACATCCATGGCGGAAGTAGTGACAGTTGATGATGATATTTACAGGCAATGCTGCAAGAAAACATGCTCTCATACTGTAAACCATTATATTGCACACTGGTGCTAAACTACAAAAAAGCAAGCTTAAGAAGTAGCTCATTGATGCTTTGAGAATATTATTTAACAGACCTCTATATCATAGTGCGAGTGAAGTGTTCGTGGCTGCTGGCATTCCAGGCTGTTTTAAGAAAACTTGTGAAACAAAGTAATCCACAGTCCAGCAGCATTAATCAGAATCAGAATCAGAATCAGAATTCCTTTATTAGTCCCGCAGACGGGGAGATTTGTGCGTCACAGAATAAACAACTGATACAAATCGTCCACAGGCTTGTACAGGGAACCAAGAGAGACAGGGACGCTCTCATTCCTCATGACATGTTACAATCTGCTCACATCTGATTGATACATTCAAATTGCTATGAATAGTTAGAAGGATCCACTTTATTGTCTCGAAAAAATTAGATAATGTTGGTTTTATCAAACACGAGGTTTAGCACTCCATGCTACCAATCCTGGTGTTGGAGACACTGATTACACAGATACCTCTTTGTAAGACACTCATGTACACTTTCTTCCTCTTTTAAACTATGATCTGCTTTTTGCATGTAATCTATTCAATCGATGGCTTGTCCTCTCCTGGACCCTGAGTCTGTAATAAAGTTTGTACTCAGGTTTGCCATTGCTAAGCAACAGCAGTATTTTAGCTTTCACTGTCAGCCTGTAGCACGCAAATTAAAAAAAGAAAAAAACCCTTCTTGATTAAACATTTGGTCACCAGTTACATAAAACAGCATTTTCACACATGATCTTTGAGTCTATTAACCCACTTATACATGTATTTCCTCCTTTACCACATTTACTGTACATGTTTCCTCCCTGTCACACACAACTTACTCCAGTCGCTTCTCCCTCTCTCTCTCTCTCTCTCTCTCTGAGTGCCATGCCAACTCCTCCAGCTTTACAAATATGATAAGAGCAAAAGCTGCAAGAACTCTTCCAGCACTATGGTAATGGTTAACCAGATAATTCACTTAGGGGTGGGAATAGAAAAACAGTCAGACGTTATTCCGTCCTCTGTGCTGTGCTCGCCCCGCCGTCAATGACTTGAATTCATTCATAGCAGGAGTCAGAAATGGAGGCGACGTTGCAACAAGAGAAACAGGAGTCGGAATATGTGAATCCAAACGAGGACAAAGGTTAACTTTTAATGTTTCTTCTCTTCTTTTGAAAGCAGCCACTTCAGTGTTTTCGACTCAAGAATGTTGAGTGAGCTAGCTATTCATTTGCATACAGTGTGGTGTCTTAAGGTCAACTCATGCAGGAATATTTCAATCATCATCTGAGCTGTGTAATAACAAATAAGAGGCAAGTCTTAGTCGTCAATGTGTAATTATATTTCAAGTCTTATGGAAAGGTTTCTGTCAAAGAGTTGCCAGGGCGTATCCGTCTTAAACCACATCTTAATACGCCATCAGTCGCTCACATTTGCCTGTCATGCGTGAATAAAATGCTGCTCTGCATTTCCTTGATTTCATGCTGCTCTTGTTAAGATAGTTTCTTCTGAACGGGTATCTGTTTTATAGGTGGGATCGGCCGACGACTGAGGGACAGGGATCTTCTCAGGAAGAGAAAGGCTGAAGCAGAGGAGAAGGAGACTAACCAGTGGGTTTTGGGGTAAATTTTTATAGAAGAGCACAGTCAATGTTAGTGCAGTGACCTACATTTACAGCTATGATCAGTTTGTGTTACCATCAGAGACGATTTCTACAAATTCAGCTCAGACAGCAAATAATTGGTCTGATGCAATGGAGAGAGAATGGAAGATTTTGGCATTATAAAAACCCACTGCACTGGACAATGTGAAAACATTATCAGCTGCTTATCACTCGGCTTTATATTGAATATGGAGCAAGAGGAAACCAAAGGTTGCTCTGGTGTTTCTATTGACGCCCCAGATCCAGGTCAAGGACTTTGTACTATTAGCTTTGCAGGAGTATCACAAAGAGCTAATATCAATGTCCACTGTTGTTGTGGTTGATTGCAATTGTTGTACTCGTTCAGGGTGGAGAGCCAGAGGAAAAGACCGAGGGCTGCAGGGGACAAGAGTGGAGCAAAGAGGAGAGGGAGGCCCAGGAAGAATGAACCCGCGCTGGAGTTATCTGTCACGCAGGAGGAGGCAGCAGCGCCTGAGGAAGCTCCTGCGGTAGTGGTGGTGTCTGAACCCGCTGAGGTCATCCCCGATCAAACAACAGCTGCTATGGAAGCGCCACCAGTCCCTGTCCTCGCTGCCCCTGCTCCTCAGCCAGTGTTTGGGTCCCTCCAAAACCCCCTCTTCTCCCCAGCTCCGTTCATCTCGACCCCTGCTCTCTTTTCACCCTCAGTTCCTGCTCCTGCTCCCGCCAAAGATCTAGATAGGGCTCCAATCCCTCTCCAAGACTTAGCTCCAGCTCCAGCTCCGGATGATGTTCCAGTCCGCACCTCAACCCAAGCCCCTGATCCAGCTGCAGCTCCTGCTCCTCCCACAGCTCCTAGCCAGGTGGGGGCTCTCTATGTAGCGGCACAAGGCAGGGAGGCTCCTAACCAGGTCCTGATTGAGGACGTGGGCCCGGACGAGGATGAAGACATCCCTCCATCTCAAGACAAAAGAGTGGACGAAGGTAAAAAAAGAGGACATTTGGACTTTTTGGAAATGTTGAAACATGAACCTTAATTTTGACTGTTTCCTCTCTGTCTGTGTTTTTTTAGATCTGAATGGGACACCCTTGATCAACTTACCTGAACAAAACAAAATGTTCTCAGTTCCCACCTTGTCCTCGACGCCTCCTACGCAAGAATATCTCCCAGGAAACTCATACTAATTTTCTAAAACACACATTCAGATACCTCTGTGGTTCACAAACAGAGAAACCAGATGGCATCCTTTTGGGTCACAGTTTGCGTCATCTGAGTATTATTCTGGTTAGTGTGCAGCCCGTCGGACGAAGAGAACAAACATTTTGAGCATCTGCATCGCTTATTTGTCAAACTTATTAATTCAAACCAAACCTTTATGCTTATTTATTCTGGTTTGTGCTTCAGGACGAAGCTCATGAATTCTGTTTTGTATTTTACACTCAGCAAACAGCAAATTTTGCCTGCTTTTATTTAAAAGTAAATGGTATTAATCAATGGTAATTATGTATCTGTAATTGTGGATTTATTTGATTCAATTTTGTAAAAGTTGTTTTTTCACTGAATAAAGAACACAGCTTATAATCACCTGACTGTGGTCATTATTACCTGTGTCGCCAGCAGACTAACAATGTAAATGAACTTTTATCCTTCTATTTACTATTGTTACTACTACAAATTGTTGATTCTGCTGGTGTTTTTGTACAGGCTCTAAAGAGACATACATTTATTCTATGCTTCAATTGTATAGTTTTTGAAGATCTATCTGCCTTTGTAACATCAAGTGTGATGTTTTTTCTCTCTTAGATTTAATTAAAATTAGCAGAAACGATGAAGACAAATTTGTTATCAATTATTACCTATTTCAGTTTCACTGATATTATCTACATTGTATTTATAGTGTCATATGAGCCACATGTCTTTACATTTTTACATTTCAGTAGTTGTCACATATCATAGTTTAATGCACATATGTTTGTTCTATATTTTTACATTCTCTTATTTCTTATTGTCTATTCTATATGTTACAGTTTGCTATGGTTGTATTTCCATGTAAGCAAAATAATGTCTTTTACATTCTAAGTATTTTACATTATGAAACACGACTACAATAGATACAGCGACGCACTGTTTGAGTAATTAAAATGACTGCACTGAAAATTAAAATTGGCACTCAATCATAGCGTGCATACCTCTGGTAAGGCCCAGTCGTCCCCTTTAATTAAATTAAGCGTAATCCAATATCAGACTCTACAGCCCTTTATCACTCTAACAGTTAAACCATCCATAACTAACATGAATGTTTTAACAATAATGTTTTGTGGCCTAAGAAACTTCCCATAACTTTCCATCAGCTTGGGGGCAAATAGATTATGACTGAATTGTCATTTTTGGGTGAACTTCTTTTTTCATTTTGTACCTGGGAAGTAGTGTCAATTGAAACCCCATTCACCCATACTATCACCTGTAACTATGCATTGTATTCAGACATGTGACTCAAGTCATTATTTTCTTGGGCAAGTCAAGTCAGCTCAGGCCACAGTTTGTGTCATGTGTCAAGTCGAGTCCAGTCCTGAGTTAAAGCGAGGGTGTCACGACCTGTTTAATAATGATATCACTGGCCACTTTATGCAACTGGTTCAAAAGGAGAGACGTTGAATTGTACTTGTATATTCTAACCGATAATCAGTGAAATTTGATAATGATAATTTTATTAAGGCATATTCATTTCTTCGTTTCTTTAGTAAAATAATATCATTTATTAGAAATAGAATTTATTAGAAATACTGACACTACAAATAATAAATAAATCAAATAAATGAATAAATAAATGGAAACTGAACTCAATCAAATGAACACAGATAAGCCATTCAAGTCATCATATCGAGTCCAAGTCATTCATTTTCCAGTCCACACCTCTGATTGTATGACACTATTTCATATGATCTTATATTTTGCATGTAAAATTCAAATCTGTTGAGTTAAGTTTTTCAGATAAATGAAACAGATTAGAGTAACAGTACCAAAGGTAATTGCACATTACTTACATTCCTCCACTGACTTTACATTGTTGGGTTTGCATTGATAAATAAAGCTTTATCGAAATAAAAAATAAAAAAGTAAACGTCACTCCTGACTGCCCTCTGCTGGCCCGCAATGTTACTGCAACTCCACCAGTGTCTTCAGTAATATTCACGCGTAATTCATTCGTGTTAGCTCCTTGTAGTGTTTTCTGATTATATTACCTTTTAAATTGAACATTATGGGGGATGTGACAAATCAACATGAGGCCACGCTGCTCAGGTGGTTCGTCTGTAGTCACGTGGAGCACTCAACAACAGGAAGTGTGACGTCTGCTTCCGCCATCGAGGATCTCGCCCCACATGTGAGATCTGCGTGGGGTTTGTTTGTGTCCAGCAGCGAGCTGAAAGTTGGCCGACTGAGACGTGTCTGTCCTTTGTGTCCTCCTGTACACGATGAGTCCTGCGTGTGACTGCTGCGGCGAGCACGTCAATAAGCTGAATCAGCAGGTTTCTGTGATGAGGAAGGAAATCAAGAACCTGAGGTACGTTCACAGGAGAAGGTATGGATGCACCATACACATCTGGAGCAGTTCGTCCCTTTAGATATGGTGCTGATCAGTAAATGTTGAGTGTTTTCCTCTTCTTCAGAGGCGCCACCAATATGTAAAGCTGCTGTTTAAGTTCTTTTGTCATGGTGTGTTTACTTGTCTGCCCCTCTCTGACAGGCAGATGTTGGACAGTGCAGCCAGAGCTCATCGCAAACACATGATATCCATTCAGGCCGCTGTGTCAAAGGTTGGACTCTGTGAACCTGCTAGAGGCCAGACACCACCACCATCATCACAGGCTGCATTAGAGAAAGGTAATCATCATTTGTACAATTATCAAGTCAACCCACTGGTACTAAAAATAAAGACATTTCTGTACAGGACTACCCGAGAACATCTAAAGTACATCCTGCTATTAATACTCAGTGTTGTTGGACTTCATGTCCCTTCATCACATAAGACAAGGTTGAACTTTAATCATTCCATTTGAGTCTAAGGTTACATTTAGAGATGTTGTGATGCCATTTTTCCCTTCCCTCATACATGAACCCCACATATGGGCAGATACCAAGCAAGATCCTATACCAGTGAGTTACAGCTGAATGTACTAATTTTAGTTGCTTGCTGTTTAGGGATATTGGCCACCTGTGTAACAGATCTGTTGGTTACACATATTTGTTTGGGATGCTCCTTGGAAATAGCAGCGTTCTTTTGTTTTTTAAAAGAATAAACTGTGTTTTACCAGATGGGTGCACTCGTTGTTACAGATCCCTGCATCAGAAGCATGTCCAGAACATCACTAGTAGTGACATCTTCAAATATACTTGTTCTGTCTGACCAACAATCCAAAATCTAAAGATATTGAATGTACACGATCAGAGAAAACAAAAACAAATAAAATCTTTGACTATGCATAATTCCAGGAAACATCCAGACGGTCCCGATTGGTTACATCAGTTCCTGTTTCTCGGTGAAGAACGGGACCCCCAGACAGCCCACCATCTGTGGCCCCTCCAGGGCAGAACTGCGCATCCAACAGAGTGTCTTCAACAACCCTGAGCACGCTCTGGTGGGCCTGGAGCACTACTCCCACGTCTGGTAGGTCATGACGGTCCTCTTCTTGATTCAGGATCAAAATTACCCAAAATCTTAGCAGAAACTGTTATTGTTGGTTTCTAAGATGATGATGATAACACTGCACTGTTTGAGACACAGCACCCCGCCTGTATCTTTCAAAATTGATTTTTAAGGTCTTTTACTTGTAAAGCTTTAAATGAACTTGACTCTCCTAACTTGAAGCACTGTGGAGCTCAGTGCCACTGCATTTGAGAATCTCTCACAATGTTTTTAAGAGCAAGTGAAAGACCTATCTTTTAATCAGGCTTTTTATTTGCAGTGATCTTAACGCAGTAGTTTCTAATGATTTGTTTTTACGTTATATTTATCCTTGGTATGTTTTGATGTAACATTATATTATGTCATTGTTGTAATCTCTGGCACGCACAGTTAAATCTACTGGTTTTAACTTTTTGCTGCATGTTTGTATTAAAAGCGCTTATATAAATAAACTTGAGTAAACTCGAAAGTGTTGAATTGCACTGAAGCTTGACTTGAAACTTGTTACAATGAGTTTTCATTGAGACATTTCAGTCAACAGTCCCCTCAGTACACTGTACACAAAGCACTGATTTCCCCCACTAGTCAAAAGCCGCCTATGCACACATAGACATTATGTATCAACTGTTCATGTCATCTGATTATTTCCTGTATTTGCCCTCTACAGGATCATCTTTCTCTTCCACAAAAATGGACACCTGAGTTACAAAGCCAAAGTGAAGCCTCCCAGACTGAACGGTCAGAGAGTCGGTGTGTACTCCACGCGCAGTCCGCACCGACCGAATGCTCTGGGCCTAACTCTAGCCAAACTTGATAAAATTGTAGGTGAGTGTCATTAACAAAATGTGACTAATTGTGTCTTTTTTAGGTCATGTGTACATAGATAGCTAAACATGTCGCCATGTTTACTACAAACCCCAATTCCAGTGAAGTTGGGACGTTGTGTAAAATGTAAATAAAAACAAAATACAATGATTTGCAATTCCTTTTCAACTTGTATTTAATTGAACACACTACAAGGATAAGATATTTAATGTTCAAACTAATAAACTTTATTGTTTTTGTGCAGATATTCACTCATTTTGAATTTGATGCCTGCAACAAGTGCAGTAGAATTGGGGTTTGTAATTGAGTATTGTTATATCTGAGTGTAGTTATATTTTCTAGAAGTTTTTATGTGACTCTGCTTGATAAAAGCAAATACATCCCCAACTTCATTTTCCAGGTGATACAGTACATCTGTCAGAAATTGACATGATTGCTGGAACCCCAGTCCTGGACATCAAACCTTACATCCCGGAGTACGACTCCCCAAACACCAGGATGGACATGGACTCAGAGCCTTGTGATTCAAACACAGACCAGCCAGGTGGAACCACTGTGTCACTAGATGAGTCAGCAGAGATGCTAAACCTCCAAAATGACTCTGAAACAGATGCTCAGTCAGACCTGAAAAGTGTCCTCGCAAGAGAAACGTCTGAAGCTGACTCACCTGGAGTCTGTGCTCAGTTTTCTCTCCCCAGACACCTCCACAATGTGCTGGAGGACGTCAAGACATATGTGACCCAAGGTGACCTTTTTCAGCCGAGGTGTGAGAGCAATGATCAGGTTTCAGACTCAACCAAAAGCAAACCGCAAGAGTCGTCGGTGGAGCGCCCTTGCTATGGAGAGGAGGCTTACAGCACCATCGCCGGCTGGATCACAGAGCCTCCTGTCGGCAGTCTGGAGGTTCGATTCACCCCTCAGGCTGAGAGGGAGCTGGCAGAATTCCTTCCAGCACACCGGTCAGGTAAGACAAGAGTTTCAATGTGCATTGTACTATAATGAATCCAGGGTGATGTTTTAGTTTTCTCCACAAGAGGGAGCTGTTGCGAAAGAGATGAATATGAAAATAGCTGCTCTACATGACCACAGGGCCCTCGGAGAGTGACAGACCCAGGTTCAAGTTCCTGCGCAGCCCAGAGGAGGCTGCAGCCGCCATCAGAGGGGTTCTGTCAGCAGACCCACGGTCAGTCTACAGGAGGACACGCTGCAGAGACAGACTCTTCTTCTTTACCCTGGACACAGCTGACATCACCTGCTGGTTTGGAAGAGGCTTTGCTGAAGTGCTGCAAGTCCGGCCTGTTGAGCAAAATATTGCCCCAACATGAGGAACCGTCTCATGCTCCGGAGGTGGAAGGACTCTTTCTTGTGTGCAAGGAAACAAAACGAGAAGCTGTCAAATGTTGTTTACCTAGACATTTCCAGTGTCTCTACAGGTGAATGTGAAAAAAATAGTCAGACATATTAAAAACCACATGTTTAAATATGCATAGATTACATAAAAGACTTTTGAAACAATGCTTCTTAATTTTTTGTCATTTTGTTTATGTGCTCTAGTAGTGGAAGCTATAATTGTTCCAAAAAACTACAGTATAAAAGACTTACCCATTAACAGCATACACCCTCATGATTTAAAAAGTTGTTTGCAAGTTAATCCAGAAAAACTTGATTGATCCCTGTGGGGGAAACGGTAACATACACAGATCCCCTACTGGGAGCAATACGACATTTCTGATTCTGCTAGTGTCGAGAAGTAAATCTCACAGTATAGTTTAGACAAAAGTTGTTTGTCTTTTCCACTTTCAATTATCTCTCTTAATTTGGTGAAAGTAACTGGCCCTCTATACACAGTGAGATTTAACCTGAATGGTTATGAATGAGTAGATTTTGGTGTTCATATTCATAAAGTATTAGTGGTAGATCTCCCTGTATCAAACAGTTGCTGTAAATGATTTTCCATCTGTTGCTTTACAGTGGTGTGTTTTTCAGTCTAACAGAGGAAGGGAGCAAGAGTGGATGGTTGGTGAATAAAGGACATTTTTAGAATGAAGCTGTTGTTGGATTGGGAAATGAGGCAACCTAAATGAACAGGAGGGTTAAATGTCAGAAAATCATTTGATGAGAGGAGTTAATGACATATGAGACAAATTAAATGGACAAACAAGGCCTCAAAAGCAAAAGAGAGGTGTTTTTTGTTTTGTGTCTAGGCATGAAATTATACAGAAACTAAATAAGATATAAAAAGGAGAAAAGTTATAGATTTCTCAATCAGGAACAAAAACGCCCTAGTGTAGTGACAGTAACTTCCTGCGGGGGGCAGCAATGTGTGGCAGTACACGGTACGTCCGCCCAATGTGTCATAAAACAACCGAAGAAGAGAAACGGACCAATCACAGAGCTGACATTTGTGTTTTGAAAGAAACGCGGTTGGGTTGATGGCAGCTCAACGCTTGGTTTGTTTAACCTGTTCTTGTCACTTTTGCTACCCTTTTTGAAGTTGGCTGTTGAAAGTTCGAAGGTAAATGTGGTTTTATCTGATTTCAGGAGCTGCTACACGCAATTCATAGTTTTCTTGGGTTAAAATAGTCATAATGTAACTGTGAGCTGTGTGTACACTGAGTCGAGTTAACGTAACTTACGTTAGCTAACGACCAGCGTTAACGCTTTTACAAATAAATTATTTGCTTGCCTACACCCCTGCCAGCGTTATACTTAGCAACACATTGTATACTAACTAGTGTTGTTTCATACATCTAAGTTATGTTTGGTTAGTTTCCAACGCGTATTCATATGTTAATCACAAAGTAACTCTCTGTCAACTGATACTCACATGTAACGTGATGTCACTTGCTTCTAAGCTAGTTTAACGTCATTGTCCACCAATCAGTTTTAACCAGGTTTTCTCTTAAAACACGTTTAATAGGGAACTGTCTATCTTGATTTGAAGTCGTAGTAGGAGTTTCCCAGGACTTCAGAGTAATGTCTTCCAGGAGGTCAAGTGGGGAAGGCTTGGTAAGACTTTTTTTTGTCTAATAGTAATCGGCATGTATGTTGTTAGATATGACTGAACAAGCTAATGACATTTTGTTTGTCTTCTGTTAATATTAGCCTTCAAGCAAACGTGCCCCTCTGAGAAGTCTGGAGAATGAAATGCTGCATCTGTCAACTCCATCGAAAATCAAGTCAAAGTCACTGATAAGAGTGGTGGGTCAATACTTATATTTGGAAATTCTTCTACTGTTTGCATTGTTTTCCTGACTTTTTCTTACCCTGCTTTCATTTTAATCCACAGAATGATGTTCCTCTCTGTAACCCAGAAGCATACTCCCAATCTCCTCCATTCACCAAATTGATACAAACCAATATTTCCAATATGGATATGACAGCTGCTGAGACAGCTTGTGGATTTGGAGATGTAACATTTAAATCCTTTATCTGTCTTGGTGGGGAAGTTCAGATTACAGGTGCTTCAGTGTGCACTGAAGAAAGTATTATTTTGCCCAAGGATCAGGCTATGATTAACACTAGTGAGACAGAAGATTCGGTTATCTCTGACAGTATGATAGTTCAGTCGTGCTGTGACCACATAGAACACCCCTATCACAATCCTGCAATGAAAGATGCCTCTCTGGTTGATACCAACGCAGCATGTCTCTGTGAAATTTCTGATGCTACTCTGGCGTCTGGGGACTTGGCTGATAAATGTGCCACACAAGATTTCAGCGCTTTTCAGCAAGATGTCACTTGGAAATCCTTTGTCTGTGATGGCACTGAGGTGGAAGTTTCTGATGTCACCAGACTACAAGATGAGACCATTCCTCTGCCCAAGGCACAGCTTGGTGAACATTTGGAAGAAAACAGCGTGAATTCGACAAATCTCTTGGACTGCAGCCAAATACATCAAGCGGAACATGCAGATCATCCCTACTGTAGCAGTCAAAATGGTGTTTGCGTCATCGCCTCCGTCTCCTCTGAAACCATAAAGGGTTCTGATGAGCCTGCTAATGGACTGAGTGATGTAACCTTTAAGTCATTTAACTGCACTGGAGGGGAGATTCAAATTTCAGATGGCACCAAACTTGCAGATGAGACTGTTCCTCTGCCAGCTGACCAAACCTGCAGTGAGTCAATGAATGATGGTATTGATCCAAGCATTTTAGCTGGTCACCGAGATGTGCAAAATGGTGATGATCATTTAGATCACCCATACTGTAATGTTGAAAGTTATCCATCAACCCAAAGTGGCAACTTCAACATTACCCAGGAACCATTACCATTCAGCCTTGATGCTGTGGAGGAGGATAAACAGATACGGTTGGTGGTACCTGATAGACCGACTGACACACAAAAGGGTGTTACAGTCGGCTCTTTCCTCAGTGCCAGAGATGAGGGTGAAGATTCAAATGGAGCCCAATTGTCTCAGAAGACCTCCACTCTGCCTGATGACCAGGCTGTGATCAGCCAGACCCTGGATGACAATGATGTAAATATTTCAGTTACACAGGATCAAATTCAAGATGACTACGAACAACCCAACAGCTACGTAGAAAACAACAAGATTGTGGTAGATAGTGACCCACCGGCTATCACGACATCGTCCCTGACCAACACCTCTGTAAAGTCACCGGGTGATAAATCTGTTCACTCTCAAATGCAAGAACCATCAGAATATGACTTGCCGTCAGTGCCTCATGAAGCTGAGTCTTCTGAATGCAGCCGTCTTGTGGCCTCGGCCACAGCTCCTGTACCTGTGGCAGTGCATCAGGACCCTGTCTCTAATGTGCACCTCAGCAGTGAACCCCATGAATCCAGTGAGGCAAAAGACGGTACTCTTGGTTCACATGGGAATGAACCAGTTCTTTGTGACTCGGCAGACATAGCCCCTCATCCAGAAAACCTCCCTGAAGTTTTCAAAGTGCTGTCAAGATGCCCCTCAGTAGCATCAGCTTTGCAGTTTGGACTCCTCAGTCCTGTTGTTCGGAGAGCCTCTTTATTTTTATTAGGGTCTAATAAGGATCCTCCTGCAGACCCATTTTTGGCTGATGATTCTGCTCTTGAGGATGAAAAGAGCTTCTTAGCCCCTCTTAATGTCAACCCTAGTGGGTTGTGGGCAGATCACTTGGAGAGTCCCATGCCACGTCCTCTGTTTAACTCTACAGCACTCAGTCGCAAGGCCCAGCCAGGCCCAGTCGATGAAGCTGATGTGGATGTGAGCCCTTGTGCAATTCCTGAGCCTGAAGTGGAGAAGCCGGTTCTGGATGTTCCTTCGGTTCCAGATGGTCCCCTTCAGCAGCAGCTCCGGCAGATGGCAGAGTTCCTCTTATTAGTGACAGGAAAGATGGATCCTGCTGCTGTCTCTGCTCCAGTTCCGCCTTCTTCTGCTGTCCCTATCCCATCGGCACAAGCTACTCCTACAGAATCCCACAGTGTCTGTGTGGGCACCAGTCCTATGAAATGGGTCGACCACAGTGTCAATACATCTGGCCAGTTTGAGAGGAGGAGGGTTTTCTCTGTGGTCGATTCCTGCACTCTGACTGACCCGCTCCTGTGGAAGTAAGTGTAGCCTTTGGATTAGTTATTCAAAAAAAATGATTCATGATTCAGCTTTCTGAATTTTCTGTGTCTGCCTCTCACTGTTTCTTTCTCTTGACATGCTCTCAGTGTACCTCCAGGCAGCCTAGAGAGTCTTCCCAGACAAGAGCTGGAGCAGAGGTTAAGATCCAGTATGATCATGGTGGAGGCTTTGGTGCAGCAGTTGACTGCAGCCAGGACACATGGCTGTCCTGCTGGCCCAGCCCCTTCAGACCTTAGGGAGAAACTAGTGCAGACAGACCACACTGAACTCAGTCAGGTGATGTCACAGTCAGATTTGGTTCATTTTTTGATTTAATTCTTTCTATGATGACATCATAAGTCTAGTTTATCACTGTTGATTTTTCACAGAGGCCACATTTTCTGTTCAATGGATTATTTGTTATGTATTTTATATAGACCTCGATGCACAGAGACCTATATTTGGAGGCTCTGAACAGGATTGGTGAGTTGGAGCTGGATGGAAGTTCTCTACAGAACCTCGTACAGCGCATGCAGGAAATGAGGGTCACCATGGTGAGACACAATCAATAACAAACATGTTCTATGTTGCAAAATTGCTGAAACTTTATAGACTCAATCCTCTAACTCTGATAACTGATGAGGGTCTGTCTTTGTCCCCACAGACATCTTTGAGTTGTGACACGGATACTGCTCTCTCTAACATGAAGCAAATAGCAGAGGATGTCAAAGAGGATCATCAAAGCCTTGTTTCACATGTAAGTTAACACATCTTTCATATCTTTGCAATCAGTCACAGCATGATTTTATGTAATTATCCAGTGGGTATGAAATAGTTAATGTGTATTTTCCCTGTGCTGTTCAGTATGGTCAAATGAAGTCTCTATTAGAGAAAACGAAGAAGACACAGACAGTAATGATGCAGAAGGTCAAAGATGCTCTTGTCCAAAAAGATGACATGAGAATACAGATGGAGGAGGCTTTCACAACCAAGGAGGCGGTAAGCATGGCAACAATATTAATTGTTAATGTGACCTCAGTAGTTCAGTGTGTGTTGTGTCTAGCTTGATGACTAAATCCAGTCTTTTGTTAAAGTGATTCTATTGCAGTTTACAACACAAAATAATTCAATTATTTTGAATTGATGAAGCCAGTATTTAAAAAAAACAAGGATATACTTTTGTTATGCTTTGGTTATGAAAAGATGAAGCAATTTTTTTTTTAATAATAAAAAAAAAAGAAATTCACAGCCACTTATTGCTTACATTTTTATGTAGCTTTCTGTCTTACAGAGAATATTCAAACTGCCTTCTTAAGCTGAATACAATTTCGTAGCATCTTTCCCTCCAGGAGCATCAAATGTGTGACTGGTTGTGTGTTTTCAGGCCTTCAGTGCAATGGAACAGCTGAGGACACACTGTGCCACAGAAATCTCACAGCTGGAGAGGATTGTTGGGTCTCAGGAAGAACTGTTTGCTGCCCTGAACGAGACTTACTCAGAATTGGTAACAGAGGACAGGCCAAAAACAAAACATCTATTCAGCATACATTCAACAAATGAGTTTAATCTCTCTTTTTTCCTCCTTTTTTTGCCTACTAATGCAGGTGGCATTAAACCAAACCCAAACTGAAACGCTGAATTCTGCATCTGACATTTTGTCAACAACCAAAGAGGAGCAATCCGATTTGATGAAAGAAGTATGTTCAAAATGTTTTTTTTTTTTTTAAGAGACTCAGATAAGATTTTTAGCCTTGTTACAATACCTTCACACATTATGCAGCTATTCCCAAAAGTCACAATTGGAAGATGCACCGTTTGCAACTAACTTTCTTTCTTTCCAAAGTCTGACCTACCTATACTGATTTTGGACGATTCCTATTTTCTAAGAACTAGAATTGACGGCTTACACAAACATTTGTGTGTCCGTTATAAAACATTGACTAAAAAAACCCCATAACTTTTTCAAAAAGTGCACCAGGTTACAAGACCTTCTCTCACTCCAAATTCTTGGCTACAGCTCTATTAATTAGGGCTGCAACAATGAGTTGAATTACTTATTTGTCTTTTGAAAGATAGTTATTTGTCAACTATTTCATAAATAGTTGTTTCTTTAATGTTAGGATTTCCTGCTTTTTTTGTTTATGATATTAACTAAAGAGTCTTTGTTTTCAACATTATAAAGCAATTTGAACACTAAAACCAGCACCAACAGTGTTTTGTTTTAAACCATTTTATCTAAATTGTAGTTGTAATGTTTTTTTAAATCCAATAATATTTCTGGTGCTTTCATGTGGTCATCTTTTCACAGCTCTGCACAGTCAGAGGCCTTCTGCAGAAAACTGTTCCCATACTTCTGAAGCTCAACCAGAAGGCAGCTGCTGCTCTGAAAGAGAGGGACGAGCATATCACTGCTAGAGACCAGGCCATTGAAGAGAGAAAGCAGGTCAGATATTTATGATTTAATATGGACACTTGTTTTTTTAAGTATGATGATGGCTGTGAACTACAAGGATGACTATTTTTTAAACTTCAATGAACTCAACAGATGGAAGAAGAATGGAACCAGACTAATTTGGATCTCCAAACTGCCAGAGAACAGATTGGTGATTTAAATCTGCAGGTGACAATTCTGACCTCAGGTAAAACACTGAAATAAATATTTGTATTTTTATTTGGGTATTTCATTCCAGCTGTATAAACAGTCAGTGCAGTTTGCTTTTTTATCAGCCTTACATATCTTTCTTTTCTTTTCAGAGATGGGTGTGCTGCGTCAGAAGCTAACAGAAAGAGATGACGAGAGAGGTCAGCTGGAGAGGAAGGTGACAGAGCTGTCTGCCACTGTATCCTCCACTTTGGCCTCCTACACCTTCCTGGAGCAGGCCTTTGCTGCTGAGACTACAAAGTATGACCTCCACAACATATAAATGTGTTAATCAGGAAAAAGGGAAACAAGCAGTGTACTATTAAAACATTATTATCAAGTGAGGACTTGTGACACAAAATGTCATTGAACTGCAGCAAACAGGTGCTAAAAATGTTTTTGTTTCAGGTTGCAGCAGTCATGGAAGGACATTCAGCAAGCCAAGGACAGGGCAAATGAGTAAGTGTTGACAGTGTTTTTGTTTAATCGTTAGTTATTAAAGACAGTAATTTCAGCATTCAGCATCTTAGTGAAGACAAAATAGTTTGAAGAAATGTTTCCTCCTTTCCTTCTGACGTCTTTATATCACTTGTTAACTTTACACTTATTTAAAAATGCACTGAGACCCATTTAGTAAGACAGTAATAACATGTTAAGAATGGGACCCATAGACAATATTGTTTTCAGAGAGCAAAACTCCCTGCCTCACATAAAACCAAGACAAGAACAACACATACCTGAAAATGTTGCCTAAATACCGAAACTAATGTCACTACCTGTGTTTTATTCTGTCTAGGCTGGAGACGTCACTGCGTCAGTCGGAGCAGAATGTGAGTGAGTTGAGTCAGGCTCTGGCTCAAAGTGAGTGGCAGCTCAGTCAGCTACAGTCCCTCTCACAGTCCCAGAGCGTGGAGATCCAGCAGCTCCAGGAGCTTTGCGCACAGCTCAGCAACGTCCGGGAGATGAACGAGGTTAGTTTCTGTTTCCTATATACAGCGTGCATTTGCAGTGCTTTTTTTTTTATACACTTGACCTGGGATGTGTCTGTGATTTAGTCATGTCTGAGAAGACCAAAGCATTTGTTTGGAAGAAATGGTCTTTCTTTATTTTTATTTCATTTTATTTTTTTCATGTATTTACCCACTCTGGTTATGGTCTGATTCTCACTCCTCACACACTTTTACTTTAAGCCAACATGGAGCTGAACAATTGAATTTGAGCTTTTATGGCAAACCTTTTCAACAGATTTTGTATCCTCTTTGCTGTCTTGATTGGAAATCATTTTCTGCTCTAAAAATCATGATTGGAGAGAATTTGCTGCAGGCAGCGGAGCTCTGTCAGCTGTTTCGAAGGCAGGACAATCCATTTAAGGTCTCATTCAGGTCCAATCAGGCATGATGAAAACAGCAATCCTTCCATTTATTTAGGGGGCGGTTAGTGCGTGAAAGATGCAGTGGTGCAGATCACAGGGGCTACTGAAGAAATGCAGCGACTCTGTGCAAAAACTTGAAACGGGATCAACTTTGGAGAAACACAACTCAGTGTGACACTGTGGTGGCCAAGCATATTAGCCAGCGATTAGACTGGCTGGACAAAGTCGTATTCGTACTCAATTTACAAAAGTATCACTATAAATTAATCGTACTTGGTGTTTTCCACAAAATCAGACTGATGGCTGTCCAACTAGGGTGCCATTGAGCATGCGCACCTGAAACTTCCGCCGACCCAGTCAACTAACGTCCGGTTTAGCCCTGAGCAAACTTGAATTGGGATAAAATGTAATTGGTCGGCTCTTCTAGACTCTCTAACTTTTATTGAACCGAATTGCCCAAATTCCGACTGTAAAATGAGTCGTTTGTGGGTGTTGTGAAGCTTTGATTACGGTTTTACAGATGTTTTCACAATGTTAGCTTGTGGGAAAAAGTCCCTAGTGCATTACATGATGATGTAATGGCCTGGCCACAACAAAAACTGTCTTCAAGGTCTGCTGCTCTTTGTACTGCAATAAAATGAGTTGCTGTTTGAGAGAGTGTGGTAAAGTGAGCTGCTGTCTGATTTTCGTTGCGCCTGGTCATGGTCCTAGAGCAAAGTGAAGGTCCTAAGGTCCTTTGTTGGTTGTTAATAGTTGATGTGGTCAATAACTTCAAATATCATCTCCTAACATTCATGAAATCCAGAAATACTGTACTGGAATTTCTTGAATTTTGACTTTACCATGTCAAAAGATCTATATGTTATTCTGACTTTAACCTTTCCCCAAACTAATTACATCATAGGTTAGTTATTCCTGATGTCTTACTCTATCACAGGTACACATTTGGTAAAGTAGAGAAATCTCACTTCAAAATCACCTCCAAAATGAATATACTCTATTTACAGTTTCCTAAACATTTTTCACTGGATTTCACAAAATGAAAAAAAAAACAAAAAACATCCTGAAGAACTTTTTCACTTGATTTCAAACATGAAAAACATATACTAATAAGAAATGTTTTCACTTGGTTTCACACACAAATATTCATGTTAAAAAATATTTTTCAATGAATTTAAGAAAGGGAAAAAAGGGAAAAAAAATGTACTAAAAAAAATTTTCATTTGGTTTCACACATGAAAAAGATTCTACTTAAAACATTTTTCACTTCATTTCACTCAAACAAAATTCTCCTAAAGACTTTTTTACTTCAATTTAACAAACGGGGGAAAAAATCTACTAAACTTTTTTTCACTCGGATTCACACATGAAAAAAATGTGTGAAACCAAGTAAAAGGAATGTGGAGAAATGTCACCTCAAAATCACCTCCAAGATTAATAAACTCTACAGTATCCTGACCTTTGACCTCATGTCAAATCAATTCCTCCATAGGGTGGTTCATCATTGTCTTTGCATCTTCTTCTGGATGTCGTACCAAATGTATACCTGTGACAGAGTAACATTTCACTGCAGCAATGTGGAGAATGTCAGAATACTGTAAATAGATTTTATCGTTTTTGGAGGTGATTTTGAGGTGACATTTCTCCACATTGCTCCAGTGAAATGTAATCAAATGTGTACCTGTGATAGAGTAAGACATCAGGAAGAACCTATGAAGGAATTAGTTTGGTGAAAGGTCAAAGTCAGAATAACATACATCTTTGGACTTGGTTTTGACCAAACCAAAATTCAAGATATTCAAGTACAATATTTCCGAATTTCATGCATGACAGGAGATGACATTTGGAGTTACCGACCATAATTAACATAGTGAAATTAATTGTGAAATTCCAACAAACAGGTGTAGTGGGAATAATTGGGTTTAATAACATTAAGGAGGACATCAGAGTAAACAATCACTTGGATTTGTCTGATCTAAGAGTTTTTTGCTCCCAATCCGGGAGCCTGAAACTGGACCCTATCCAAATGGAGTTCACTGACCAAATGATACTCTCACAGTTGTGTCCTCCAATTCGCCGCACAGCCCTGCAGTTATTGCCACAGCACCTGATTTGGCCCGACTACAGTCAAGACTTGTATATTCACACAGCAAAGGCTGCTGTCATCGCTGGATTAGTACATTAGTACACATTTCTGGTGGATTTCTGGTTTTAATTTCCTGTTGTCTCTGTGTGTCAGTTCTTGCAGATGGAGAATGAGTTAGCGAGAGAGCAGATGTCTGAAAGTGAGCGTATGCTGAGTTCTAACTTGCAGGGGCTCCGAGAGAGGAACATCCAGTGTGAGGACCTAAAAGAAGAACTAAATAAACTTCAGTAAGTTAAAGCTAACATCTGTTTGTGGGTGACTTTTTATACTTTTTCTGATTAAAGCTGACAACCAGTTAATGTGCCATTATCCAGATTTAGCAGATTGTTGTTGGGTTGACAACACCACTGATCACTTATTTACTTAATAAACTTGTTTGTTGCTTATAAAGTTGTTTGCAGTATGTAATATATTTAATATATTATGTAGGATTATTTTGTCGTATAACATGCCATGACTGTAATAGCAAATATCTGTGTGCATGCAGCTGTATTAAACTTCAACAATGCTAATAATACTTCAAATTGTTTAAAAGCTGTTTTTATCTGTATTCTGCTACATGATAACTTGTCTGTCTGCGTACGTACGATGCAGGCTTGAGAACAGGAGTTTGAAGGAGGAGCTGGAAACCACAAAGTTTAAAGCCAGTGCCACTGAACTCGAGCTCGGAGACAAACTGGCGCAAACAGGCACTGAGATTACTTTGCTGCATCACACACTGCGAGGGCTGATCAATGAGCTACACACTGCTCTCAATGATCAGGTAAGAACTACCTAAAGCAGAACGTACAGATTTCACTGTCTTTACATATGTTTATATTTGATTCAGATATGCAGCATGTAAGGCTTTACTGTATTTGTAATAAACTGGAGGTGAAGGTGGAACCACTAATTTTGTTAAGTTATCAGTTATGTTTTTCAAGATTCTAAAAACTTTTTTTGTGAAAGCAAGCTGAACTAAATTGGATTAACAAAAGATATGTGAAAGTAAATGGACTGCAGAGGAAACCTTTTTTTTTCATGCAGGCTTGTATGTTGTAACTTTTTAGAAACAAGACCAACTGAAGGATAAAGAGTCTCAAGCAGTCTTCAACGTAGAGCGTCGGCACCCCTCCTGCTCCTTTGTCGACAGCATCATGGTTGCATTAACTACTGAGAAGGAAGAAAACGCCAACACAGAGACGCCTCCAGGACCAGGTACTGTGATACTGTTTCCAGAATGTAATAACTGTCCGGCATCTCAGTGTTTACAATCTTGAAAGGCATTTTGAAGGGACCGTAATTGCATGCCTACATTTCAACAATCACCACCTTGAATTCAGCTTAGAGGACTTAAATGCCATTTACTGACCTCTAAGTTGTTGTTCACTATCTCTTCAGTCTCCTCAGACGTGCCTGAGCCACAGTGTGAAACTTTGTTCAGTGAGACGAGTGCCTTCACTCGCATTGCAGCCGTCACCCCGAAAAAGAATTTGAACACAGTAGAGTTTGAGCCCGAGGATGACGACCAGAACAGCTTAGCAACGCTGTTCATTGGCCTGGACAGCACCGTCACAGAGCTCAGCAGCACCCTGAAGCTGGTGCTGCAGCGTAAAGATGCCCAGCTAGAGGAGCTGCACAACAACATGTAAGTGATTTGGGAGGGAAAAAAAAAAATCATGAAGAAATTGGAGTTATAACTAAATAAATTTAGGACCCGAACTGAAAATAACTAAAATTATTAGATGAGTTGCTAATCATTAATCATTATTAATCATCATTAAACTGCTTTGTTTAGAAAATATTAGAAAATGGTAAAGAATGCCAGCACAATGGAGCAAAACAGAAAATTATTTTGTGGGAAAAAAGTTGGGAGGCAGAAAATGTTTGGTATTTTTTGCTTGAAAAAATACTTAGAAGTCTGGTGTGTAAGATTTAGTGAGATCTAGCAGTGAGGTTAGAGATCAAAAACACAAATGGAGCTCTCTAGAGCCAGTGTTTGATTTGTCCTTTCTTGGCTTCTGCAGAAACATGTTTGGAAGAGGACCCACACTCTCTGCAGATATAAAAGAATAATTCTATCGAAAACCCAACAATTCTTATTTTCAGGTCATTATACACTAATGAAAACACAACTGTTATATTCCATTTCTGCCAATGGATCTCCCCGAATCCTACTCACTAGATCTTTAAACAGTGACTTAATTGAAAGAAAATGAATCGACTAACAATCCCACTAACAGTTATTTGTATTAGGAATTTGGCAGCTGATAATTACTTTTCTCGATTAATAAACTTTTTTTTGTAAAAGACCATTTCATCCAATCTTAAGTTCAGTCATTAACTATTCATAAATCCAGGTATTGTTTCTAATTCCACAAAACATTTCTGGAGCTTCACAGCAAACCAGCTTTGCAGCATTCTCCTAAACATCTGAAGTAGTGGGGGACTTGTTTTCAAATGTAAAAAAACAAGAACAACATGTTCCATACATCTTGTCCAGTGGAATCCAAGTCTCTGGAAGCCCTGACTTCCCAAATTGATTTGAACATACGTTAATTACACCCTCAGCACCTTTAGTTGGCAGTAACAGTGAAGATTTTGTCTTAGAATGAATGTCCACCCAATGTCTCACCATGACGGGCTGAGTAGATAATGGCAGAATATTCATGTTTTATCCTTTAAGCCAGGGAGGATTTCATTTAATTGCTTGTTTTAGCCAACTGATGGCTTTAAAAACCAAGATTATATTGAATTCATTATCTCATTAGACAATAATAGACGCTAATCCTCACAATTGAGAAGCTGGAGCTGAAGAATAATTCATGTCTTTGCTCAGAAAAATTGACTTAGTAATTTATTAAATAGTTTCAACAGTTGACTAGATGCTCAAGCGGGGAGAAAAGCAGATGCGAAGACGACTCTGGAACATCAGCTCAAAGATAGTCTGCATTTTATTCAAACAACATGCTTTGGTACAAGGCCTTCATCAAAGTTTTGTTTTTATGGGGCCATAGATAAGTGGACATATTCAGTTTGTTAATACATTTGATATATATTCTCTAAAGATAAGTGAAATTATTTTTTTATTTTGAGTTTTCTTTGGCATTTTACAAATTAGTTTAGAAAAGAACATTGTTTGTTTATATGAGCAAAATGTAAAACTTAAGGTGATGCCCGTTGATAGGCTTCTTGTCCAGCATTTTCTAATGTGCGTGTATTTTTTTTTAATTCCAGCTGTGGCCTCCAGGTGGAGCAGCAGGCCGCGAACAACAGACACCAGACTGAGTTGTTTGAGCTCAAGAATCAACTCAGCCGTCTGAACAGCCTGGCTGAGAGGGGAAATCAGGCACTGCAGCAGAAAGCTCAGGTAAGAACTACTGGACATCTCTATGGCAGCTAATGAAATTCAAAATGGGCACGGCTGAGAAAAGCACTGAAACATTCCTGTAATGATGTTTCTATTCACACAGGACGAGAAAACTGTGGCAAAGTTGATGTCAGAAGTACAGGAGACCCAAGAAGCTCTGAATAGACACAAGGCTGACAGTAACGTAAGGCGCAAAGTCCTTATTTATTAATGCACTATAAAACACCCAGACCACGTTTGGCTTAATGTCACAATTGTTTGCAATAGATATATTTGTCACTTATTTTATGAAATTTGTCACCTTTTTTTTAACAGGAATTGCGAAAAGAGGTGATCGAGCTTCGCCGTTCACTCCAGCAGTCGGTAGCGGAGTCTCAGTTCCTGCGGGAGGAGTTGAGAAAAGCCGCTGGCCAGTCAGCTCCTCCAGCACATTTCATGGAAGAGAAGATTCGGTTGTTGAAAGAGGTATCGTCCTGTCCTTCTATAGTGAGCATTGTCAGATGCAGAATATTTATTAGAACCCTTTTAGGCGATGATTGAGAAAACACTTTGGATTTAATGATGCTCACTTTCTCTAACACGGGTGATTTTTATCTGCAGGTGGAGAGACTGAAGTCGAGTCTGCAGGAGGTGGAGCAAGCCAGAGTTAAACTGCTCGAGAGAGCAAAAAGACACGTAAGAATTGGCTGCATGTACTGAAGTAGTCACTGATATATTACCCAGTACATACCACCATGTTCGTTAATCTGCTTTTAATGAGCTCATTTTTATACGTTACAAAAAAACGGTCTTATGAATGACGATGTAATCCAGTATGTTCACAATGTTGTTGTGTCTCACACAGCAAATCATCCACCAGACCAACCAGCAGAAAAGTGAGAACGAGCTTCAAATGTTGAACCACATGATCAATAAAGTCAGAGAGGTGAGAGATGCATTTCATATTGCTTATTGTTTCATCCTAATTTATCCTGTAAATACTGGATGTGTGTACATGTTTAATGAATGTTTTCCCCACACAGACTCTGCTGTCTTTGCCAGATGTCGTGAAGAACAGCGAACAGCTCCAACAGCTTGTTGAATACATCGGCTGATGTGTTTGTTATTGTCACTTGCATTTATTTTATTTATGTCTGTTGTGTTTTAGCTTGTTCTGTTAAGTGTTAATATTTTTAGCATGACTGAAATAAAACAAGTTGTATTTGTTAAACTTATGGTCTCTCTCTCTTTTTTCACACATTCCAAGAGTAATGGCAGTGATGCAGTTTTAAAGTCTTTGAATGATTTGTGTCAGTTTGTCGCTTTTTTAAAAACACATGCAGACAATATTCTGAAAATATTGATGTGTGTTACTGCAAGCTGCTCAGAGTTCTTACCTGTATGCATTTGTGCACCAACGCAGAGAATATAGGGGTCCCATGGGTCCTTGACACCTTGAATTTGTAAATTTAACCCAACGTTTGTGAGTAGGCTGTCTTTATATGTCTCCCCCGCAGTTTCTGCAGTCACTGCAGCGGCACAATTGAAAAGCGTTCACATACTCGAGCCTCTTTCTCTTTTTTTTAATTGTGTCTGTGAGCTTCTGTAAAGCCTGCCAGTTCTCATTAGAAACATTTGTAAATTTAACCCAACGTTTGTGAGTAGGCTGTCTTCATATGTCTCCCCCGCAGTTTCTGCAGTCACTGCAGCGGCACAATTGAAAAGCGTTCACATACTCGAGCCTCTTTCTCTTTTTTTTAATTGTGTCTGTGAGCTTCTGTAAAGCCTGCCAGTTCTCATTAGAAACATTTGTGTTGTTGTGACAGTAATTAACCTTTTATCTGTGAGTCAAGCTATTTCTTGTTGTCTTTTTCTAAATTGTCCTTGAATTTGTTAATATCAGATGATTTATTAAAATAGAGCAGATTGTAGTACTGATACCTGAACTACATTTCTATCAGACATAGAACTTAATTTAGAAAATAGCCAGGTGAGCTGGTAAGACATTTGATTCATCCAAGATAGATACTGTATAATCACAGGATGAGTGTGCAACCAATATGCAAGTGGCTTGGGTTTGATTCCAGCCCATTTAGTTTCCATCCATCTTTGTCCACTTATCTGGGGTCAGGTCGCACTTTAGTTTATTTTTTTCTGACGTGAACGTAACAGGAACAGTTTTCTGCATGTTTTCCCCCCTCATTCTCCCCAATTTCCTGTCTATGTACAGCTGTTCTTAAAAATGCTTAAAAAGCCCCTTGCAAAAAAAGTGTACATTACTTAAAGCTGCTTCAGGTGCAATAATAATATTCGAATTTAACCTTAAATGTGGCTGGATATGCTGCAGATTAAGATTACCATACTATAACTGTGCAGTCATTTTCTAAAGCTGTTAACATTAATTAGGTTTGGTACTGTTTGTGTCCCTTGTTTAATTATTAATTATTCTATCCTTTTCAGCCTGCCCTTGAACCATAACCAGAGTCGATGTTTGTAATGCAAATACTCTTTATAATCACCTGTCACTTTAATCTTGAGTGTAATTCTAACGATAATTAAACCTTTGTCCTTTTTAAATGATTAGAATCTGACTCCTGTTCACTACTGCTATCGCTAAATCCTCACAGATTTTAAGATTTGAGCTGCACTCAAGAAAAACTCAGATTCTTTCAACTAAGGATACAGACAGCGAGTCATATCTGTCAACAAAGCTTCTTTTCTGATAGAAAGTTCAGTGTCTTCCTCGCTATAATGAAGCGTCTCCTTACTAGTCCCATCTTGTCGGATATGCAGACTTTACGTAAAAGGAGGTTTTTTTTTTTCCTGATGTGGCGATAAAGGACTCCCACTACTTAACTTGATAGGCTGAAATATCCAGTTACGAGTCAATTCATTTTCTTGATTAGCGGATCTGTGTGGTAGATTAACTGCGTCTGTGTGTCTAAGTGCTGCGTTGATGTCTGGGCATGATAATTGAGGCCGGTCATGGTGACTGGTAATACCGCGGCTCCAGACACCACTTTAAACCAGCTGAGCTGAAACGCAAAGAAGCACAAGCACAAAAGAAACAGATTTTTTGGAGGGAATAATTTGTTCAGGGTGTTATATGTCTTGCTCTGTAGGCTCTTTTGTGTTATAGTTTGATTATAGAATTGTATGAAAAAATTTCAGCTTTGCACATTAAAATAACAAAAAATATTATTGTGTGACATTTTGGCGCTTTTGCTATAACTGTAATAGCAATAATACATCAGTAATTTAAATTAAGTTTTATTCTTGAAGAACAAAATGCTATATAAATCTGTTTATTTCAAAAAAAAGGACCAACCTGTTATGTATTTTCACTTAGCGACAAAATACATGCAAATACACTAAAGCCGATGTTCTTCATACAAGCCACTTATTGCAAAGCCTATGACCGTGAAGCACAATAATTTATTCAAACATTTCAAAGTCTGTCACTTAAACGCACCGGTAATGTAAATTATAAAAACTTGCACATTCAACTCATGACAAAAACAAACAAAAAAAAAAAGCACACAACTGCACACAGTGTTGGATGAACTTGACTCTCTCATACGCCACGAAGAGGCCTTGACATTAAACTCGTTTAAAGCATCTATCTCAGAGTAAATTACCGTCGATACGGAAAATGTGTTGGAGGGTTAATGAAGTGAATCACAGTTGTGTCAGGAGAGGTTGATTTTCATCAGACTGTTTGTCTCAAGGACAGAGAAAAACAATCATCTCTGGCTCACTCAAAGTCTCCGATGTTGTGTTCACCAGCTTCGCGAGGCGCTCGGCTCGAGATTCTCAGCGGCTCAGATGGCAGACACAAACCTGTCCATATTCCCTGGATATGTGGGGTGTCTCAGGTAGCCCCCGGTGTTGCCGATAGGACCCGCAGCGCTGCTATACTGGGAGAAAGAGCCCAGCGGCGCTGGGGAGACCCTGCCGTAATGGTCCATGGCCTCTGCAGGCCCGTGGGCTGAGGAATGGAGGCGTCCTGCCACTGCGTATCCCTGGCCGTGGCCCTGTCCGTAAGAGCTCTGGTGGTGTGGGTGGCCGTTTGGCCCGGAGTAGGTGAACCCGGGATGTGAAGAGGAGCGGGATGATATGGCCCCTCCGCATGGTTGGTTCTGGAAAGCTGGGGCTCCCAGGCTGCAGGGAACGGATTCACTCGGATGCCCCTCGGGACTGAAGTTCCGGTTGGGCTGCTGCATCACCTCCGGCCCTGGACCTCCAAGCATGCTGGCTGGAGTCGGGTGCCCTATGAGGTTATTGATGCTAAACATGCGGGTCTGACCAGGTCCAAACCCAGGAGGGGATGAGGAAGGGTAATAGGCAGAGGTCAGCTGCTGCCCGTAGGGTGGACTGACTGTCATGTTGGGGTAGACAGAGTTGGGATATGAGGCCGATCTGGCAATCTGGACAGGAGAGAAGACTGGTGTCTCATGGACATATGAGGTGTAGGTGCTGAGGTCACAGCGCTTAAACCTCTTCCTGCGCCTCAGGAAGCTGCCGCTCTCGAACATGTCCTCTGCGTTTGGGTCCAAAGCCCAGTAGTTGCCCTTCCCCGGCCGCCCCGGCTCCCGAGGGATCTTGATAAAACAGTCGTTGAGAGTCAAGTTATGGCGGATTGAGTTCTGCCACTTCTTCGAATTGTCTCTGTAGAAGGGGAAGCGCTCTGTGATGAATTTGTAGATGCCCCCTAAAGTCAGCTTGCGGTCAGGGGAGTGGGCTATGGCCATGGAAATGAGCGCAATGTAGCTGTAAGGGGGTTTCCCTCGCTGGAGAGGTCTCTTTCTCCTCCGACCTCTGGGCTGCTCCTCAGTCTGCACTGGAGGGTTGGAGGCAGATGAGGTGATGTCTGCCGAAGAGTCTTTCTCAACTTTGACCACTGGCATTGTCATGGGCCGTTTAAAAAAAAAAAAAAAAAAAAAAAAGTCACGTAACAGAGAGATTATAGAGCAAACTCACTGCAAGTGCCGCCTGGTGTTAGGTACTTCCACAGTTTAGATGAGGATCCCTGGGGAGACGGATTAAATCCTGCACAATGGAAATCAAAACAAGAGATCAGCCCAGCGCACAATCATGCCAGATCTCAGCACAGTGTTTTCTAAGTAATCACTGTCTCTGAGTCCAAATCCTGCAGGTCTTCAAGAGAGAATCCTGTTTCACGAAGTGTTGCCCTTAGTCCCCCGAGTTGATTGTCAGGTTAAGTTGAAGAGTTAAGGTATGAGTGCGCCAATCCACAGCGTTGAAGGTGTGTGTGTGATAGAATGAGTCACTCCGTGTTACCTGAAGAGTGTATTGCCTCCACCTGAGGGCCACACCCCCTGAAGCATCACATGCTCTCGACATACCTCTGCTTTATAAGGGTCTATTGTTCATGTTCCACGGAGTCTGCTTGCTCTGTGGTGGATATTTTATAAGTTTTTTTTTAAGTTATTTGCATAATAAATATCCAAACCAGAATCAACTTTTTTGATCAGATTTTTTCTAAAAAAGCTTTAACTGTTGTTGAGCAATAAATACATGCACCATGAACTGTCAGCGTTGACCTCTGATCACATATTTTAACTTAACTATCAGATTTATTCTATTAACGAGTTCTTTAAGTTCACGGACCAGAACTGTCCAGACAAACGTTTCCTTTTTGATATTCAAATCCTCCTTTAAAGCCAACCTCAGTTTATTTAAAAAGGTCCAAAATGGTCCATGTTGTTTTGACGTTTAACACTAAAAGACCTCTTTAGTGGTAACTTATCCTACGCGTTGTTTTTCTACCTTGCTTCCTTGTTTGTTTTGTGCCAGTGGTTGGACAAGCCAGCTGTGTTAAGAGATGTAAATGTTTTCCAGACAAAGGCCTGCCTGTGATTTCAGCATGCAAAATTTAGGCCATCATCATAATCCCTGGACGCAACCCGAGAGACAGGAATAACCAACCCCCGACGAGGAAATCGCTCATTGAATTGGTTTTGATTATGAATGTCTTCTAGGAATTAGTGCTAATACTTACCGGACAATAGAGGTACTTTTTTTTCTGTAAATTGGTTTATTTTGCACACACGTTTGATTTCAAATCACCGAGCCCATTCGTGAATAGTCTAATCTGTGAAAAGTGCTGCTTCAAAGATGACTTTAAACACTGGTAAATTCCACCGGCACCAGTGACAGAGACGACGCTGACGCTCAGAGCAGCTCTGGTGGTATGAAGTGACTCCACAGGGCTGGGGTTCACCACCTTAATCACTTAAACAAACAGAGGGAGCAACACGGCAGCACACTCCCACCGCTCAACACCAGGCTGGGGTTAACACTGCGGGCATGTGTCAGAGCGGGAGAGCCTGGTGAGAGAGCCTGGTGAGAGAGCCTGGTGAGAGAGCCTGGTGAGAGAGCGTGGGTTTGCTCAGACAAACAGCCTGATGAAAGGTTCAGTCCTGTGGGGAGGGCCGGGGGATGTGGCTCTCAGTCAATGGGCAGGACCTGCAGCACCCTGTTACATGATGGGCTGTCGTGTATGATGCGTTGACACGAGGTAAACACGAGAGTCCACATACCTGTTGGCTTCAGTTATTTATACCTGCACACTGCGAAATAAATATCTTTTTTATACCAAGGTCGTGCATCACAAAACAGAAGAGAAACAAAGACAGATGTTATAAAAAAAAAGTATATAATAAACTTAAGAAATAAAATTGCTGGATAATTAATACTTTTTTATAATATATGAAACCCTTCAAAGTTATACTATATATGCAGAACTTAGACATATTTCTTTATTCATTGCTATTCATGATGATTAGATTAGATAAGGAGGGAAACACTCAGCTGCAGTACAGTGTGATGATTGATGTGATATCGGTCATGTGGTCAGACTCAGCCACTGTTATAAAAATATTATGACTGCATGTTACTAATCACCTTTAGTTAAACACGGCTTCTCTTTAATGTGCACAAAGACAAACTATGTTGTCCGTTTGTTTATTTACACGTTAAAAAAAACATTTTCTTTTACTAGATCCCAAATATTGGATTTTGACGAATACTTTGTGTTTATTGGTAATCTGTGAGTAAAGTGGGATTTGCCTGAGGTTTAACATGTGTGGAACCAGGGAAGACTGTGTGTGTGTGTGTGTGTGTGTGTGTGTGTGGGTGTGTGTGTGTGTGTGTGTGTGTGTGTGTCTGAGTACACACAGGGCATGCAAAGCTACCTGACACTCGTGTCAATGAAGGAGACTAGGAGAGAAGCAAACGCATGTCACTGAATCACAGTGGATAGATTTCTTTTGTATTTTAAAATTTTTTTTGACTGAATGTAAGTCATTTATCGTGCAAACCACACTGTAAAATCTGACATAGTGGCTTTACTCAAAAAAAGAAATAATTATTACCTCAGAAATATAGTCGACTAAGTAAGGTAGACTAATCATTTTCGATTGTTACAACTTTTTAGCTCATATATTTAAATAAAGTTAACTTTTAAAATGTATAGTGTAGCTGAAGAGTCCGTGGTTTTACTTTGAAAATATGTGAATTAGATATCTTTTTAAGTTGAAAACATTTTGAAGGGGATTCTGAAGATGTCACAAGGGGTTCTGGTCATTCGACACCTTTTTTTGTGAGAATATATAGAATATTTAGAAGATGGACACATTTATATAACTAACTCAGATTGAATGGAGATATAATCATGAAAAAAGTAGTAAGTCAAACTTACAAACTTATGAGAAATGCCACTGTAATTGTTTCCCTTGTTAAATATTTGCAAAATCAAATTTAAAAACACAGAAACAACTTGAGTGCAGCACATTTCGAAACACTTGCGCCATTATCTAAAAACAACTCATGCCTGTTGTTAGAAAATAAAACAACTTTCATAAAGTACATATATTTCTAATTTATGTCTGTCAGGGTGTAATATATTGTGAATTTAAGTGTTTGTTCCTGAACTTTTATTTTTATTTTTTTTGGTTGAAAACCTGACTTTTTAAAAAATCGTTCGCATCTCTTTTATGACGTAGGGACACTTTGTTATCCCAAATTATTTTTGAGGTGTAGTTATTTTAAATACTGGGCACAGCGTGATAACCTCACTCTTTACCTTTTTCTTGAGAAAAAAAAAAAACAAGACAAACCCTTCTGTCATTCCTTTTTAGAGTGACTGTAACTGGTAATGATCGTAATTGTTGCAGGGCTGCATACCTTTACACTGTAAACCGTGACATTTTCAAAGATGGCTATCGCACCTTACAAAATAACAAATTGATGCAGTAAATATTTTTTCAATCCGACGATGAGGTGTTCGGCCGTGCAGCGCACACAGAACAGCAGCGGCAGTGATGGTTTATTTAATCTGAGCGTGATGTCTTCACATCTAATCAATTCAAATTTGAACTTGTCAGCTTAAACAGACTGTTTGAGCTGTGTTTTTAAGACTCAGTGCAAACATATTGGACATTGCATTAAGTTAATGCACTCTTCTCAAAATGACTGTAATAATGTGTTTGATTTTGCGGTCACCTCACATCACCTCCTGACAGATGTGATGGACATGCAGTGTAGTGCTCAGTGGACCTCACCCTTTTGGCTAAGACTGCTTTGTATGCTTCATGGCTGTGAACAATTAGTGGTGAGTAATTTCTCAGGTACCCGTTGTTACTGGAGCTCAGGCTCATAGCTGCCATAGTTTGCTTATGCTTCATGATTTGGCACTCGGACAGCATTTACTGTTAATATTTGTTCATGAGCTTTTTATCTCCGGGTTTGTGCAGGCGGATTAATTATATGAGTTATGCTGCTGAAAGGTGACTCTGCTGTCAACATTTCCAATCAAGAGCATTCGATAGCGTGTTGATGTGACTCCAATGATTGCCAGGTCGTGCCAAAACGGGCTGTGTTGTGTAACCTGGCAGGATCTCGTTTTCTTTTCATTTGCAGGACAGGATAATGTAGGTAAATGCCGTCGCTTTTGTTAAGGGACTGTAAGTGAAGTATGATCTTTTCCTAAACCCAACAGAGTAACTGTTGTGCCAAAACCTAACCAAACCACAACCATTTGAATAGTCTAAAAAGTCTTAATAAGTCATGAAATGTTTTATTTTCAGAGTCTAACTGGAAGTTTTATATTACATATCTTTGCTAACTTGACCGCTCTTCACATCAGAGCGTGGTGCGAAGAGGATTGTTAATAAGCAACTAGCATTTTTCATTTGTGTGACGACAAACGACAATACACAGAGTATCAGCAAAACACTAAACAGATGGATGCATTAATATATCTCACTTCTGATGCAGAGCTTAAAATAAGGATATGATTACAGTAAAGACAAACTAAGTCTTGCATCACTATTGTTATTTCTTCCAGCCTCTGTGCATCATCTTCAATTTCTGAACCCTCATCTATTGGATTGTTTTTATCTGTCTCTATCTGCTGTAAAATAGCTGCAAACTGACTCTTGCTTTTGAAGTGCTCTTGGGTTTGGCATAACTGAGTATATGTTAGGGCCCCCACAGCTAAGGGCCCTGGAGCCATGCATTGATGCCGCCGTGAGAGGCCTCCACCTGTCCATCACAGGGCAGTGTGGAGACGCAAATGACGGCTGGAGGCCGGGACAGCTGCACAGCAGAACAGGGCTGCAGCCAAGGCAAATGAAGAGCTCTTCACTTTGTGTCTCACATATACTTCTGGCTGTGCCAGAGAGAAACGGCTCTCTCCAAACAAAGACAAACAAATTAGATATTTGAATTTGAACACTTGACTTTAACCATTTGGTGACTGCACATATACTGGTGGTGGATGACTTCAGTACTGATTCTAGGTGAAAAAAAAAGGAGGGGGGGCTCATGTCACATTCAGCAGAAGCTCAGAAATAGTTGAGAAGAGCGTGTGATGGACGATCTTGAACTGTCGCTGCTCAGCTGTGTACTAAATTACATACAACTGGTAAAAATGATGTGAAGATGCAAAAAATTGCTCTGGCAACTACTTTTCATGTTGTAATTAATGTGTATTTTCTGCAAGGATTGAGTTCATTATCAAATTCAAATAGAAAGCAAATTTAATAATAATAATAATAATAATAATAATAATAAAATTTTACCAGTGGTGCCCTTCACTGTACATTTAAATGACTCATGCAAAAGAAAATAATTTGAGATTTAAAGTTTTTATATTTGTTTTTACTTACTTTTTGCTCGATCTTTGGTCTCCACCACCACCTGAATTTTTTTTCATTATGTGAAAATTTGTCTAAAGAACTGCTAAAAAAACCCCCAAATATAAACCAAAAAATGGATCATTTATTTTTATAATAAAAAATATTTAGAATATTCTAAGAAGTTTCCCTTTATCAAACCGTGGATATCAGGTTGTAAGATGGAGCTTTATAATTTCTTATTTGAATTTGAATGTACTGCTGTTTATGTGTGTGTCTGTGTGTGTGTGTGTGTGTGTGTGAACGCTGACCCAGTCAGGCCACTGTGGAGCAAATGAGGGCTTCGTGTTTGCATTAGCAGCTGCAGGGGCTTGCTGAAGATGCAAAGTTCTGACGGTTGACTTGCTCCAAACTCGGGCCAGTTTACATAACTGAAGCGCTGCGCTGCCCGGGGGAGCCTGCCGTTAAATCACTGTGTGTGTGAGTGTGTGTTAAAGTGTGTTTAATAAAGCTGCGTTTACACCGCAGGAACTTTCCCCAGGGATGAGGAACCTTTAGAATTAGTAGTTTCGGGGGGGGGGGTGCATTTTCCAAAAGTACCAGAACTTTAGGGGTTGGGCTTGCAGCTGCTGAACATCTCTGTTTTTTTTTTTTTTTTTAATGTGCAGGCATCAAGCAGTTTTGTTTTTTTTGTTCATTGTCCTTCATCACATCGCCATGACGTCTCAGAAGAAGACATTCAACAGATAGACTGATGGACAGAAAAAAAAAGTTGTGGTGCAATGGACTGAAGGGACATTTAAGTTCCTTAAATTTTTTTTCCCTACTTTTGAGTATGGCCGTTTGCAGCAGCAACTAGTTTATTTCTGGGATCAGTGGACCGTCTCACTAAAGGCTTTCTGCAGGCTGCCTTACTGGAATGCCTTCCCAAACAGTTCCACGTTAATTGCCGCCTTTATGAAGGTGAATCAATATGACCTTCATGTTAACTCAAAGACTCTTATTTGATTTCAGGGTGTGAACAACTCACAGAGCTTGAAACAGCTGTGGGCTCTGTCTCTTGAATAACCGGTGAAGCTAAAACAACAAGCCAGTGACTATTTCCTTTTTCATTCCAGCGTGATTATTGCACATTTTCCAACGATTTCTATGAAAAGACACTAACACACTAACAATGTGCCCGTTAATTTCTCAGTACTTCTGACAAACAATCACTCTGCCTTTATGTAAGTCCTGATCCACTAGAGGCACTTATCCAGGTTAGATAATCTGCTGCATCGGAGCCAGAAGGACTCCATGAGTCAGACCGCGGCACTTCAATTAGCGCTTGTCAACTAATTATCACAATGACAAAAAAAAAATCGACGCTTATTAGCGCCGAGGGATTAGAGGTGTGAATCGAACACTGACAAAAAGGATGTGAGAGAAATAATATCTTAGCTACAGTTATGAGAATATTCCTCTGCTTTGTTTATATATTAACAAATCTCTATCTGCAGATTATCAAATTACCCACGTTAATATCCCCATTCTTAGTCAGTTGTGGATCAGGTTTTGTCTGTGTGACTAACAGAGAATGACTCACCCCTCCTTACCTGATAGAGACAGTATCTCTATCCTGCACTGTTACACAGATGGCAATTATAGTCATGCCTGGTTGCGAATGTCAGTGCATCCATGTCAGTTGGGCCCTGTTAGGATCTATGTGTCAACACCTCATAGTTGTCTCAGCCTGCACAGAGCCCGGGCAGCCGCACATGAGCATTTTTACCCATGCCCGCACCTGAAAGGAGCCTCAGTTGCACAATAGAATCGCACGTTAGGATGGTTACAGGAGTCGAGCGCTACCCTCCTTATTTTGTTCTACTTCATTAGCACGGATTCATTTCTCTGTCTGTGTGTCTGCCGTCTGACAGCGAGGCAGAGTAGGAGGATGGAGGTTGGGGGTTGCGGGTGGAGGGGGGTCAGCGTCAGAGGAGATGTGTTGTTACCACGCAGAGCTCTCTGGGCTTTGGCAAAGCATTTCCCATGAAGCAAAGCTTTCGCTGTTCTTTCTCTCTCGAGTTATGCGGCACAGCCCATTTTGAGTGTGGACCCACGCAATTCAGGCTGCGAAGTTGGTGTCATTTAAGGTTATTCTGAACAATCTATTCATTCAAAAACAGATATTTTAAACAGGATATTTTAAATGTAAAAAATAAAACCTTTATGCATTAAAAATGTCTAAAACAACGTAACATTTGTTGTAGTTAGCTCAAGTTGTGTACTCACATTACCTCAAACGTTCAAACCCAGAGAAATCCATAATTTTATTCAAGGTCATGGCGCGTCTCATGAGTGCATGTGTCATCGTAACATTCAGGATAACATCGGATGATAAGTCAGAAAGTGAGGAGGGAAGTCTATGAATGCGACTTAACATAACGTGAATAAAGCGGCGTTACCCTGTCTGTGGAACATTTCTGCCTGTGCAGTTCTTCATCAGCAGTTTGGAGAAAAACTCCCATGATCCCACGCTTCTTCACAGTGTCAACAGATGACATCTCTTGTTTTCATTATTTTGATTTAGTGACCCATCACGGCAGAAATTACATACTGTATGTGCCGTTTTTCCAAATTAAAAGTTCAACCTCTCTCATGAATATACTCTCATTTACTGTCTTTTTGATGAGCAGACAGATACAGCCCACAAAATAAAGCTACAGCACTCAGCTAGTTAGCTTAGCTTAGCGTAAAAATTGAAAAGCAATGGGAAACGGGGGAGCCTGGCGCCATCCAAAGATAACAAAATTCATTTCAAGCACGTCTAATTACCCTCTCATTAACATGTTCAATCATGTTTGTTTATTCTCTAAGAACTGTGAGAAAGAATCATCACATAAACCCTGTTAAAAACACAACCTGACATTTTTACATGTTTTGAAATGAGCTATAACGTGTTAGATATGAAGCTTTGGAGGTGTTGATAGGTGGATTTTGGTATCGTTGGACCAGGATAGTTGTTTCTCTCTGATTATGCCGCTGCTGGCTGTAGCTTCATATCTACACAGACATTAGAATGATATCAGTCCTCTCACTTAACTCTTGGCAGGAAAGCCGAGAACAACTAATCCTTAATGCTCACAGCATAAAGCTAAAATTGATTATTGTACTTGTAGATATATTAGAGAGATTAAGAGATCATTTAGAAACACAGTAACATTACTTTGCTACCAGCAGGTAAACATGAGGTGTAATTAGATTTATTAAGCTCTCTGTCGTCTTGCCTGTGTAAGCCTGGCACTCTGCCAAACCTGTATCTCCATTATTGCAGCAAGAATCTGCGCTACAATTTTTTTTTTCTTCATCTATCTCAGTTTGATCATAATCGCTACTTTCGTCGCAGGCATTGCTGTTGTTTGGTGATACACCTCACTGCTTTTGTGTGTCACTGCTGACAAGCTTTCACCGCCACCCAAATCCTCTGATTCCTCAGCAGGAAGATACAGGTATTCATCCAGCTTCCACCGATATCCTTGAGCACAGCGTTGTGTTTTCTCAGCTGTCAAACCCCTGACATGTCTTTTTAAGCTTGGCAGATGAAGCGCTTGTGGAAAGGAGCTTGGCTCTGAAAATGCATGTTTGTCATTGTATGATATTGTACATGTTCTTTTGTGTAATATGAAGAGATGATTGATTTTTTTATATAAATGAAGCATAAACTGAAGTCGATTTAGCAGAACAGTACCTCCTAAAGCGCGTTATTGTTTTCAAGCATATTGCAGCTGCGAGACAAATGGCCTCCGAACACACACAGATGTTAACATAGGAGTCATAATTCACAATGAAATGAACACGATAAGCTCTGTAAGGCTTTACTTAGCAATATGCTAGCATGAGCATAATGTAATGCTCTTAATGACGATGCTAACATTTGCTAACCAGCTCAAAATGCAAACACGTGTATAGACAAACTTTGACCTTGTGATGGCGCCAATCCTGATGGGGACGTGAATGTCTGAACAGAATCTAATGGCGATCCATCCAGTCGTGGTCACCATAGTTGTTGTTGTCGTTGTTCTTGTTAGCCTTTGTGGACAATCAGTGACTATTTTTGACACTATATGGCAAGTTGCACATGTCTATGAGCTGTATTCATGTGTATGGCTAAAAATCTTTGTAGACTTCTCCTTTCGAAGCCTTGAGTTTGGCATCTCGGCCGCTGGCATCCTTGCTTTTTGGAGCCAGAAGTGACCTCATCTGACGAGAGGGTGGAGCTGGGTAGGACATCCTGACTGGATCTGACTGTGAACCCGAGAACATGTCATGGTGATCACTGTCAATCACAAGCTAGCCACGCCCTCAAGTATACCCTGCTTTGTTGTGTTTTTTACTTCAGTGGGACCATAATTTACAAAATGAACATCAGGTTGTATGGAAGAAGACTTGAAACTAGTTCGATATTTACCGAGTCTGTATTTTTTTTTATCTAAATGTGTCCCTGTGCAATGTGTTCCCGCAGCAAACAGATGTTTGAATGGCAAGTCTGTGAACTTCAGAAGCAACTACAGCGACTGATTGAAGAGATATGACCGCCTAAAAAAGAGATGGGAGGAGCAGGCCCATGCTCTCAAACACTCAAGCTTAAATCAATTGAATAAAAATGAAAATGGCAACTACACGGTGTTGTTACAACACGTTTCTGACTTTGAATTTAATCTCGGACGACCATTCTCATTGCACTTTTCCAGGTCAGACACTTTTTTTTTCTCCAAGTTCAGACTGCAACGGCTGTGATCAGGTCAGCCAAAGAGAAAAGACATTTTGATATAAAATATTTGTAGATGCCTGAAGAGATACCAAGCTCTGCTTTTTCACAAGAGAAAGATAAAAAACAAAAACCAAAACAAAAAACTGCCATCTTTGATGTGCTTGTGTGTTTTCATAAATGATTATCTCCCGTCACAGTAAGGAACCACAGGCAGCTTGGTCCGTTACTCCACTTTGTGTTCAGTACTTAGTGTTTGCTCTGTTTTTTTTTTTTTGTTTTTCTATATTGGCAGAGCAGGATGAAGAGTCTGCTTCGGTTGCTTTGGGAGTTAAAAAATAAATACATCTGACATTGTGTACACACGGTGGATTCATTAGTCATCTGCAATTAGTCGTCTATTTATAGTTCCGACTGTACATTGTTTGGCTGCATCGTGTGTCATGAAGACTCGGGCACTTTCCATCTGAGAGAGACAATGCATGCAGTGACAGTGGTGGCAAAGCATCTCCATGCGTGACTTGACTGAGACTAGAGCATGACCACTCAAACAGGATGTGGTGCAGAGCGGTCCACTTGTGTGTGTGCGAGAGGCAGTGCTGGGTGTTGTAAGTCTCACGCATACCTGTATGTGGGTTGTGCAGCGGGAGGTTGGCCTTCTGACTCAGCCTCGCATGGTAGCCGGCCAAGTAAGACAGAAAAGTGAGAGAACTCTAGACTGCTGTGCGGTTTCTTTCCAGTGCCACCTGTGTGTCTGTTACTGTGGGATTTGTAGCTCCTCAATCACTGACACATGTGGATTATCTGTACTTAAGGCAAAAAGCTAGTGCAAGCCACATCTTGTGTGCAAGCAATCGGGCTCTCAAACCCAACATATCTTCGGCCTTTGTGGGAAGAATCTTCTAAGGATCTGCTACTAGCATAATTGCTGTAATGTGACCTTGGAAAGAATGTTATCTTAGTGGCAATTGTAAATTTTAATACACGCATACACATACCCACACGCCCCTGAAGCAGTATTGTCTCAAAATCTGGTTTAGACAGAAGCCTTATGTGGTATAACATGGAGGCTTCTGCTTGGCAGAGAGAGCCGGGTGCAAGCGCAGGTTAAAGGTAGATCAACCGTTGAGGAAACATTACGAGCGAGTGTGTGAGCCGGAGGGGGGGAGAGAGAGAGAGAGAGAGAGAGAGAGAGAGAGAGAGAGAGAGAGAGAGAGAGAGAGAGAGAGAGAGAGAGAGAGAGAGAGAGAGAGAGAGAGAGAGAGAGAGAGAGAGAGAGAGAGAGAGAGGAAATACTGAGGAACAATACTGATAATCTCCCTCATCAGATACCTCCTCACCTGGGTTTCGCTCTGTGCAGCTGCAGGTGGATGTCTGCCCCAGAGCAGATATTTTCCTTTTCTTTGTTTGGCTTTCACTAATGTTGTCATTGGGTTCAACATCTGCGCTGTCTTACATTATGCACGTTATAATATTTATGTATAGAATAACCTTGACAGAGTGAGAGAGTTCACAGGCAAAGTGAAAATGTTTTTTTTCCAAGGACATCTTTGTGTTCTAAGAGATTATAAATACCCGATCAGTAATCTATCCGACTGTCATCTCTACGAGGGAAGGGTCTGGAGCCCGAACCCAGCCGACACTGAGTGAGATGCGGGCTACACCTCGGACAGGTTGTCAGTCAAAACACAGGACTGACACATAGAGTCAGACAGCCATTCACACCTACTGCAACTCAAAGACCCCAGTGGAGCACCTGGAGGAAAATAATGCAAAAAAAAGAAAGAAAGAAATACATATTAAAGCTTTTCTGATACAGTTGTAATGTACGGAGAGTGAAAACATTTAAGGTCATACGTGGGGACCGCTGGTAATCTGTGACCTTAGCTTTGGGTTGATTTTTAGGAGTTAAACCTGGATGACTATATCAGTGCATCAGCAGCCTGCAAGAGAGAAAAGTCAACAGTGAGATTGAAGTGAACGAGAGGTATTGGCTAGCAAACACCTGTTGACAGATGTTAAAACCGACTGATAAAATGATTGAATGATGACTTAATTTCACAAGCCGTCCATCACAGTCTATCAAGCAATTATGTATTATCACTTACATTTATGGTTTTAGTACAATCACTACAATCATTTCTTTTTTTACTTCAAAATAAAGTGGTTCATATTTTTTAATCTGGCTAATTTACTGACAGTTTGATCATCTGAACACTCTTACTTACTTCTTGCCCCTGTCAGACTAAGTTATTGCTCTACGTCTATGTGTTGCGACTGGAGACAAAGGTCAGGACGGAGAGGTGTTAAATAAAGACCTGTAGGTTGGATAAAAGAACTGAAGATATGCAGGGCAGATGACTCAAAGGGGATTGTTTTATTGACAACCTAACATGCTATGTGACTTATTAACAGACTGAAACACTATTGTTGAGAAAGATAAGTCTTAGCTGCTCGACAAGTTACTCTAGATTCTTTCAGAGCTACCAGACTCTACTTTCATGTGTGGGTGTCTTATGATGAGGCAAAAACTGACCAGAGCCAGACGTGGTGGTAGAGAGTGGCTTTCTTGGATGCAGGCTGGATGTCCTCGGTCTGCAGCCATACGGCAGAGAGGATGTAGCTGCACAACTGACTGAAAGCAAAGGCCCTGAATTGCGTGTCTGAGCATCGCTCAGCTTTGCACGCCTGTGTGCAAACATGCATGCATGTGTATTTGTGTGATTCGGGGCTGTGTTTGAAGGTTGATAAAACTCCAGCAGCCATACTCCGTCATGCATAGAGAGGCTTCAGTTGCACAATGGCAGAGCGATGGGTGTGACTATCTCCGGGATTAAAGAAGGAGAATAGATCCAGAAACGGACAGGTTCCACTGCCTCCCTCGCTCGGTCTGCACCGAGACTCCTCCTTAACACTGTAGAGGGGAAACCCTGACACTCTTAAATGTCATGATGTCTGGAGACTTTATCAGGAGTTATGTTTATTATGGAAGATAAATGTTAAATTCTACTTTTAAAAGGTGTCAGAATTGAGCCTTTGTGAGCTGATGAAACACCTTTTTTTATTCATTCAGCCCTCCACCCATCCACCCCTCAGGTTAATTGATTTGTTTGTGTATCAACTTTTTGTTTGGGACAGCATTTGAATGGACTGATGGATTTGCACACCAAATGTTGTCCCATTGTGCTGTTTTGCATGCTGTGCGGCTGGTCCTTAACCTGGCACCATTTGTCATGAAAGCCCTTCTCTCTGGTTCACTGTTGGCTCACACTTAAAAACCTTTTACAAGCTAAACCACTGTGGAGAATTTATGACCAGGAATGAGCTACACTGGAGTTAATGTGCTCAGTGCTGCCAAATAGCTTTGGCTCATATACCCGCTCTTCATAAATAGAGGGTAAGCTAATTGTTTTATCAGAAAACAAGATATAAGTTCTCCATTAAAGACTTTTTCCCTGAACAGCAGCGTCATGAACTGTCCTGAACCTCATATACTAATCGTTACTATACCTTTGTTAACCTCAAAGGTGGATTATTAGGCATAAAATGTCATATTATTATTGTTTACATCATTTTATACATCAAACAGTCAAACTGCTTTGACATTTTTCCCACTTTTTTTGGGTCTTATAATTTCTGTCTTTTTGTATTAATTTGCACAATTTTACATCATTATGTGCTCTTCCATCAAGTGACGGGCGGAGAATGAAGGAGACGGATTTAACAAATTCTTGCTTTTGTCACCTGGTAGATTACACAACAGTGAAAAAAAGGGTGTAAGTTCCTAGAAAGGGGAGAGGACATAGAACGTTTCTGTTGAAGGTTTTCTTGCGAGGAAGGAAGGATTTTACACCAACGAGGAATTTGTCATGTTGGGGAAGGTGCATACCGAGACATAAAGTGTGAATGAGATAAATAAAGATGAATAAAGATGGAAGAGCTGTACAGGAGTGTGCAAAAGTTAAAGTTATAAAAATGTACAATTGGACATTTACATCTAACAGTATCAAATCCTATGTTTCCCTTAAAGAACATGGGTTAACTTGAGTTCATGTCCACTACAGCCCCGGATCCTACCAAGACAGAAGAATGTGGCCTTCATCTATGGAATATAGATACTTTTGTAGTTTTTCTGGATATTATCTGTCAACAAGGGCCAGCAGTAAATCTCCTGTTCTTGTTTCCTGTGTGACGTACCTCATTAAAGCCTGTAATTAAAGTGAAATATGCAGGAGACGATAGTTCCCTCACAATCATCATATGATGTACTTCAAACGACTCTTTCCCTTTTGGATTCAACATTTCACCGTTTTGAGGAAGGGCGCCACACCAGGATGAAGGATTCCAGCCTGTAAGCCTGAGTGACAGAGACCCTCGTGGGAGGACGGGGGGGGGGCAGTTGGAAGTGAATCCAGGGCCGGAAACAAACTTCACTCTCCCTCAGACTGACAGACGAGTGTGGCGTCAGACCTCCAGAGACCCTCACGGTATGATTAACAAATATGCAAGAACACACAGACACACAGACACACACAGACACACACTCCCTGTTGGCACTTCCACGCTCCTCTGTGTCCCCGCCTGCGCCCTCTCTGCTCCCTCACTCTGCTGCTGCCATATAGCTGCCTGACCTGTCTTACTGCCTCGTTTGTCATCTCCAATCACTTGCTCTTTGAGCGGCTCTGACAGACAGGGGTATTAGCTGCCTCTGTCTGGTGTTGAGAGCTGGGCTTTCCTGCTGAATAGAGAAACTATGTATGAACGCCACAGGGAAACATGTAATGACACACACTGACACACTCCCACCAACAGCTGCTCTTCAGATTGCACGAGTGTGTCTGTGTGTGTGCACTTGTGCCAATTCTCAGTGATATTAACTCTTTTTCTCGTTTAATATCAGCTTTCATGTCTGCCCCCACTACTCCTTATTTTATACTTTAATAAACTCTATCATGTCTTCTTCACTGGTGTGCACTGTTGAGTGTGTGTAAGAGGAGGAGACGCTTCTTATAGTTAAGTTTTTAAGTCCTATAATGAAGTGATAGTATGTTTTTATTATTATCAAACAGTACAGAAAGTATCAATTAATGCAAATATGCAAAATGTCCTCCCTCATTGTCATACATTATGTCATACAACTGAATTTTTATTACAGATGCACTTATGTGAAATTAGTTTATTCTAGCTATTTTATATGCTTAGTATAGTATAGAGTAGTATAGTATGTAAAAAATCCATCATACTTTATAGATTTTTTGCATGTTTTATGTGTTGAATCTTAATTTGTGACATAATTACACACTGTAGGTTACAATTAAATGCAGTGGAGTAAAAAGTGCAGGAGGGTCGAGGTATTAAGTGTTACACAAAATACGTGAAAAAAAAAATATTTTGTGGTTTTAAAGCAAAGATGTAATTATTAATAGTTTTACCACACTGTGTTTGTGTGCTGTACATATACGTTGTTGATTTGACTCGCAGCATCATAAATATAACTGCTTATTAGTACAAGTGATCAAATATTAGCTCCACCTCAGTCAACATTTAAATGTTTATACGTCAGAGGTAATCATCCAGTAATTCAATATAAAATTATTTAATTCAAAGAGTACTTATACCTGTGATACTTTAGGTATATTTAGCTGGTAATACTCTCTCCTAAGTAAGATTAGTAATGCAGGAGTATTTTAAAGGGGTATTCAACATTTTAGTGCTACCTCTAGATCTGATGCTTTATAACCAGTCAAATATGCAAAGCCAAAGAAATAAATATTGCAGATTAATACCGTGCCTACCACAGGTGCTGCAAGATTTATTGATATTTTATTTTTATGTTGTAAAGAGCTTAACCCTTAGGCTACTGTGGTTCACTGCATTACAAAACACAAGGTGACATTTTCTCATATTCTCTAATATTCGCAAAAATAGAAGTAATAATATTCATAATCAGCAAATAAACCCCCCCCCCCCTTAAATTAAATGAGGGATGACATGATACAGTTCAACAGCACCCCAAAGGATAGCCTCCATATAAGATCGACACGATGCTAAAAGAAAAACTAAACATTATAACCTTCAAGATTTAGTCAAGGATTTTTGTTTTTTTGTTTGTTCCTAATAAACTGGCCACTGTGTGTATTTGTTATGTTGGCAAACCATTAGGTGTTTGAGTAGATTTTGAAATGATGTTCCATAAAATTTCTGCGTGGAATTAGACGATAATTGTCCAGTGATCATTTTTTGAGGTAATTTTTAGAGTTTGTAGAAACATAGTTTTTCTTTAAATGCCTGTTAAGAATACAACCAGTAGGACTGACAGTGTGAACAGTATCTTTTATATGTGTGAGTAGCAGTAGAACCAGTTTGTAGTGTGCCACAGCTCGTGGGAGGCACCTGAGTTTGATACTTATTGTTCCCTCGGCCACGGTGAATGTGTGGGACATGTCTGTAACCGGTGTGGGTGTCTTGCGGTCTGCCGTGGTTTGGGGTTGGCCAAAGAACAGATGCCAGTCATGCATTAAGAGCTGTGGCTGATTCAAGTGTCAAACATGATGGAGTGGCTGAAGAGCCTGCCAGTTTAAGCTTGCCATGGTTGGCTAGCCGAGCGGCTGACTGAGTGTGCGGCTCCTCGCTCCTCTTTACACGCAAACTAAATGAATCGTTGAATCCATTCTGTGTAGACGTTCCAGTTAAGCTTGATTTTTTTTTTTTTTTTTTTTTTCTAGAGGCAAAACCTTCTAAACTTTGCTCACAAATAGCTTCTCTGATTGGAAGATTTATTTTAAAATGCACAGAAGCAACTGATACACAACCATTCAGCTGCTACATGTTTGAAAAGATCTGTGTCAGTGCTGGTCAAGGATCATCTGGCGTTTTTGTTAGAAACGTTCAGCAGCTACGTCAGCGTGTAACACCGGACAGACGGGCAGACACAATGGCTGTGAGGGATTTCTGGAAAACGAGCTGGTGTCTCTGTGCTGCAGCATCCGAGCCGGCCACCCACCAGGAGAGAGGGTCTGAGGAATGCTTTTTACTGGATTGCTTGTCTTGTCGCACCCCCCCACCCCCCCGATCCCCTTTCTTCCTGTTTGCATCAGTCTGTGTGTGAGTGTGGGCATGTGTCACAAACGCCACCATTACATACATTACCTGGAAGAGAGGAGTGTGTGTTTGAGCATGTGTGGACCGCTGACTGAGCGTGTGTGTGTGTGTGTGTGTGTGTGTGTGTGTGTGGGTGTAGTCAGTTTGTTTTTGTTTGCCTGGACGTGTGTTTTCCACGTGCACTGTGGCCACCGGTGTTGTGGTTTTGTAGTTGGTGGTTCCTTTTTGTTCTTCAATCCATCTTCTTGACAGACTCTTCATGGCAAGACTTCACAAGAAGGCCTTTTTTTTTTTTTTTTTTTTTTCTTACAGTTGGAGCTGAAACGATGAGTCAGACCGTGGGAGCAGGGAAAAACATGTGGCAACTATTTTCTATCTTATCATCGATTGCTTAAAGGGGAAAGGTCTATAAAGCCCTTTGTGGTTGCAGGGGAAGCTGCACGAAAACTGATAAGTTGCCTCAAGTGATGTCACTTGAATCAGCGTCAGTGGTGCAGGTGGAGGTCACTCCCAGAGGTGTGGTGTTAGAAATGATTTCTGCCGTTGGTTAGCAACTCGAGGCTAAATTAGCACACACTGCGCCGATAAAACTGTCAGTGGTCGAGTTGCATTGTGGGTAAAGTAAGCACCTGGTTGAAACTACAATAAATTATATCTCTGGTTCTGATGTTTGATCCTATTATTTAAATAATCCTGAATCAGATAATATTCTAGGAGTGAAATGATAAATCAATGGGATATCTTTTAAACAGGCCTGCCAGAGATTCAGCACTTCCAGCTTTATATGTGAATATTTGGCTTTCTTCATCCTTTATGTAAATGGATATATTTTAGCACTGGACGCTTGGTCAGAAAAAACAAAACTGTTTGCATCAGAATGGGCATTTTTTCAATATTTGCCCAAGAGCACCTCGCTGCAGACAGACGGTGAAAAATATTATCAGAATTATTTTGTCAGTGAAAATAGTCGTTGCACTTCTATTTAAAATTTTATCCAATTGTGAGTCTAGACAGATGTCCTGTTCAAAACTTTAACCCTGAATCGAAAAAACTGAGAATTTTGTTGTTGTGGTATTTGTCAAAGAAATTACAAATGACCTTTAATTTTTTGATTAATGCATTAGTGTTTGTTCTTATAATGTTAGAAAATAATGGAACATGTTTCCAAGTGATGTCATCAAATTGCCTGTTTTTTTTTCTGGCCAACAGTCAGAAACTCAAAAAAGAAAAAGAAAAAGAAAAGCAGCGAACAAAGAGGCAAGAGCCAGGAAAAGGTCAACTAATCATGTAATTGACACACTGATAAGTCTCTAACTCCATGAGTCGCCTCCTCTTATCTTAAGTATAAAGTGCAAGAAAACAACATATGTGGAAAAGCGAATCTTCACAATGCAAACTATTTTTTGTACTGGAGCCACGAACCCTCAGATCTTTTTCTGTCTTCAGTTATAAGTAGTCCAGTCGTTTCTTCTTGCCTTCAAATATAAAAATGCCGACTGCAAGAGTCGTATTGCTCTAAGCTAATGAACTGCACACTAACCTTCCACCTAAACACACTGGTTTGACAGAAAGGCTCAGTTTAAATAACATCACATTCATGGATCTTTGGCCGCCGTATGATTACTATCTTTCCCAGTGATCGTATCCGTAGGAAAAGGGACAAATGACTCAGACTGTGGAACACCTCCTCGCCACTCTTATAGCTCAGACGTATGATGGAGTATGTAGAGAAAAAAGGCAGAAAGAAAAAGATAGAAATACCTATTATTATCTGGTATCCTTGTTTTCTACCCTCTACACTGAGCAGTGTGAGTTTGCCACCACTAGAGGGAGCTTCACCACAATGTTTGACAGCAGCAGCAGCAGCAGCAGAGTGAAGGAGGCTCTGGCAGATGCCCTGCACAGTTTCATAAACAACTTTTATCAGGAGACGCCCTATATCCACAATATCTACCTGTACACATATGACAATGCCAGGAACTGTAGACTGCGGTTATCCTGAGTGTTTGTAGATTTACCTCACATGCACCACGTCAAACAAAGTGCAGGCTATGTCTATATTTGCAGTTATCAGTGGAGCGACAGGGCACAGGGTGTGTGACTGTGAGGGCAACATGCTCTGATGCTGTTCAAAAGAATTCACTGACCCCAATTAAATTACTAATGTCAACAGGGCAGAGCTGTTTGTGTGTGTGCGTGTGTGTGTGTTTACACTGGTGTTGTCACAATACTGGAAATCTAACTTTTAATATGATACCATGTTTGACATCTTTGGAAAAATGTGTTAGCCCTGGAGGAGGAAAAGTAGCTACTTTTGGTGAGCATGACAGCGGTGTGTGTGTGTCAACTCCCTGCAGGAGAGGAGAGTGGGAAAAAAAACACGTTTCAAATATTCAGAATTGATGTGTATCGACACTAGCATGTGCAACTCGTGTTTGTGTGTGTGTCGCAACGATGAGTGAGACTTTGAGGTGAAGCTGGATGCATGAAGAGAGGGTGTAGCCAGATTTGACTGGTGGTGACAGATTATGGGTGGAGGCCAAAGGTTGTCACTTCATGTCAGATGTTAACTGTCGTACAGTTGTGACTTCCTGTTTCCACGTCACCAGCTCTTTTTATCCGATGAACAAAAGCAATGCTACTATATCATCACAGAAATTTGCGATGACTTGAATAAGAAAGCGATTTATAATTATCATAAACTCAAGTCATGCTTAAATACCTTAAAATGACAGCTTCAAAATCATTTTCATGGTACTGTGTCAAATTGCCAATTTCTACATTCTACTAATGTTGCTTTAACTGAGTGACTTCTCCAGCTGATATACTGCAAGGTGGCTGTGTTTTGAGGACTCAGAATGTGCTTTAGTGTTTTGTATTCAAGTTGTCTTGAAGGTGAGAATTTAGTACAAGGAGTGAATACTGAAACTGTTGGGACAATTGAGCCAACTCAAGTGTGATATTATGTAAATAAACCATAAAAATAATGGGAAATAATCGCAGTTCCTGAACAAAATGTTAAAACACAGTCTTCCTGGAATCCTACAGGAATGTGTCTGTGGCACCTAATTTGTGTTTACACTATACAGTACGTTCTGCGTTAGTCATACTACTTTATATTTTTAGCTTATAGCATTATTTCTTAAGTATTCAGGCTACCTAAGCTACAAATGATATTTGTACATAAAAGTGAAAAAAAGCCTAGGTTGCATTTTGCTGAAAGTTTCATTTTAAGTTATAATATGAAAACAATATGACAGCTAACAGTGATGAACCTACAAAGAATTTATCCCCTGAATCTGAAGTCCCTCTCAGATTTATAGAGCTTCATTGTGAGTTTCAGGTGATTGTTTAGCTCTGTTAGCTCTTTGGTCACACCTTTACTGCTTCAGCAAAAAAGCTCTAAATAACGAGTCTACACTACTCGATCAGCAGCAAACAGCAGAGAGACACAGTTAGAGTCTAGCTGGTGAACTTAGTGGAACATTTAGCAGCTTAATAACCAGATATGGCCCTCAGGAGGTGGTGGAGACCAAAATCAGAGTTAAAAGAAGTGATCTAAAATACAACTATTAATGTTGCTCAGGAACTGCTGAATGTGTAAACAAGAAACGGTTTACTTAAACCTAAAAAGTCATTGTGACAATGTTAATATGTGAATGTTGTTCACACTATGTTTCCACAACCCCTCAAATAGCCAATAAGATTAATGGCAGGTTAAACAAAAGTCATTATACGACAAACAAAAACAAACATCATAAAAAACAAAAAAAACCCAACTACTCCATAATGTAAATGTAAAAGTCCTTTATATATGGAAAAGGGCCCCTGTCCATGTGATATTAACATTTAATATTAATTATTTCTGATGCATTCATCTGTAAGTAGTTTATATTGCAGATGGTGGAGGTGGAGCTAGTTTCACCTACTTTAATCTGCAATGTTGCATCATATTTTTGTTCAGTAATCACGTTTTGTATTTAAAACTTAAATTAGGAAGGAGTTACTTTAACTGTCAGATAAATGTAGTGCAGTAAAAAGCACAATATCCTCCTCTGACCATGTGGAGAAATGTTAACAATAATATGGAAATATTTGAGTACAGTGGTGCAGTACTTGTACTTTACCTAAGTGTGCATCTTTACCAGATTTACCTTGTTAAGTCCGTCAACTGACTTACAGTGATTATTACAGCTCTACTGTAATTCTTTGTTTGTACAGTAAATGTTGTACAGTGTTTGCATTTTATATCCCAGCTTACACGTGTACATGTTTCACTTCTCTTGGAGCCTTTAAGTACTTGAAGTCTCAACTTTGATAACGTTGCACCGACAGGATTATTAAGATGCTTCAGTCGTTGTCGGAGGTACAAAGGAGGTTTTCTTACCTGACCTATTTTGTTTCTGTTTGGATTCTTGCGAGAGGACATGAAAGAATCCACCAGGAAAATTAATAATGCATCTAGCTTCTTCATGTGTTTGCCGTGCCAAGTCCCTGCTGCGTCTCCTCCATGTTCTGAAAACAACAGCTAGAGACAGTGGTGAGGTAAACTAGATGGTTTAAAAGATGATTCGTAATGATACAGATTGGGTTTTAAATCAGAGTTCTACCTTGCAGGGTTTGAGGTGTGCACATCTATGAACAGAAAGACTACAGGTCAATAACTATTTCTTGGTATTTATTTGAATAAATTACATTGACTTATCACATTTGTTTCTTTACATCAAGCATAGAGTCTTAGAATCCAGTGCAAGAATAAAAGAAAGCCGAAAACGGAAAACAAACAAACAAAAAAACAAAAAAACAAAAAAAAAACAATCCAAAGACAATCATGTGCAGCACAGAGAATCCCTCCTTTCACATTGCTTCTGGATAATATACTGTATATATACATCTATACTGTATGTGTATACTTTTGTCACAGTTACAAAAATAAGATACGTTACTGTAGATGCGCGACTATACACACAAAGGTGAAAACAAAACACAGAAAAGCTGTACAGTCCTCATTGAGGGCAAAGATACACACGATTGTTAAAAAAAAAGTGAAAGAGAGAAAAGAAAGCAAAAGGATTTGTATCGCCTTTTAAAAAAAAATAAATAAATACATGACCTTCGAACTGTATCATTATTCTCCCCAAAGTATACTGTCTGTTAAAGTTGTGCTTCCCTTTAAAAAGAAAAACACTTAATATGGGATATCGGTTGATTTTTGCATAATTTATCGTAATTCCACTGAATATAATGAATTGGTCCTTTGATTAAAGAGACATCCATGTTTGTTTTAATGCTGAACACTGTCAGAGACAGTATATCTTCAATACCTCAGCCCCAGAGGTCCTCTGCAGCCCCGTCCCTGTGCATAACACGTACAGTATGCAAACCCAAATACGCACCCCTCCCCCGAAAACACACGCACAACATTACAACAAGATGGGCGAAAAAAAAACAAAAACAGTATCACCGCTCGTGCAGATTGTTCTGCAGGAGGGTTAATACACCGTCGACATTGCAGAGAACGAAACCCCCGGGGGAAGTGTTCAGCTGACTGAAGCATGTACTGTAATAAGTGAGGTTGGTTGGATCTCTAGATTATCAGTACATCAGTTAAGGACGGGACAAAAATCCCACACTACACGCATACAACCAGGGTCAGGGACAATTTTACATTATAGCATTTATTATTTCTGAGACATGAAAAAGGGTAAACCAGCCGCTTTTTAGTCCACATTATGTCGGAGAAAAGGTTGTTTTTTTTTTAGTGTAAGTTGCATCATTTCAATTAATAAAACATTTCCACCGAGACAAAAAGAAGTAATTTCTTCATTCCGTTCAGCCATTTGTTCACTCCTGGCTATGTCTAGTTTCATCTTAATCAATGGCTTATAGACAGCTAAACTACAGAATACTAATTGGTCTAGTAGGGATGCAGCAACAAAAGGAGCTATGCCCTCAGCTGCAGAAACAACAGTTTGCCCCAATGAGCAGTTAAGTCCTATAAGTTTATATATCACAATACATCAACCATTTTTCACACAAGCTGCTGATAAAATACACGTCGGAGGATTGAAACGTATGCACCAAAGTTTTTCTTACGTCACTTTAAACAGTTTAAAACTTCACAACTTGTGTTTTTTTTTCTTTTCTTTTTTTTTTTTTTTTCGCAAATCATGTCATCACTCCACTAATCACTGGCTCAGATATGTAATGTCACATACTCAAGAATACAGTTCCTCTCCTCTTGATGAAAATACCAAAGAACGTAGAGATTGCGAGCTTCACCCTGTTGCATCAAACTGATGTACCAACACCGCGATGTCTTTAAGTCTTGAAGCTGAAACCGGAGTCGATTCATGTTGTTTTGTTGGGGTTTTTTTTGCATGTAACTTTGGTATCTAAATCACCACATACGAGCAGTCACGCGCACATGTCGATATGTAAAAAATCAAAATATAAAAGTACGATGGGTAAAATCCTGGTTGTTAGTTATCAGCTAGATGTATATGCCTACAACTTTTTTGTCAAAACTCTGAAGAGTTAAAAGGTGAAGACGACCTTTGGAGCACGACGGGGGACATGAGCCCCGAAGTGTGCCGAGGGACGATTACCGTTTAAAAAAAACAAAAAGGAATATTTCAAACGAAACAAAATCAGCTCAACATATTATCTTTTTTTAATAAGAGAAAAACGTTAAACACTTGAAACCATGCTTGACCTAGAGTCTCTAACAAACATGAAGCACGTGGACCGATTTTTTTTTTCCTAGTATGTGAGAGAAAAGAATCTAACTACTGTAGAGGTTTTTTTTCCACAAAGTACAGTGAATTAGATAAAGTGTGATTTTTTTGTAAAGCTCCTCTGATAAACTTATGACGGACTGACAGCCAACGTAAACTGAGACAAAAGCCGGGACAGAAATGGATAAAATGACTACGGAGGCCTGAAAAGGGCCTCCTGGGGGATAAGGGGAAGCAACGACATCAATGCAGATTTTTCCCTCATTTCTAGTTTTTTAACTCTCAGTTGGTGCATACTTGCGCTAATTTGCGGTCGACCTTTGTTCGCATTTTTGTTTTGTTATTGTGTTGTTGCTGTTTTGACTCCTGTAAAGCGGAGTGCAGGTGGTTGGTAGGAATGTTTAGGAGAAAGGTTACTGGGAATACCGGAGGCAGAGGGAAGGAAACCAGAGGTCAGGATTTGCCACCTTTGCAGACATGGCTGGGCGCGGTGACGTCCTAGTGGGGCAGCGGCACCAGGATATCCACATAGTTGATGGGGAAGAACCCGGAGTTGCCGTGCAGCATTCCCTCGTACCAGTTGTCATCGATCTTGTTGGTCAGGGTGATGATGTCGCCTTCCTTGAAGCCTAGCTCACCTTCGTTCTCTGGGTCGAAATCATAGAGTGCACGACAGCAGGGCTGGTCCATAGGGGCTGGGGCGGGTGGGGGCAAAAAAAAAGGAGAGTTAGTGGAGAGAAAAGGGGAGATTGGACGCTGCATATAGATTAGAGACGTAATGACACATCACAGGAAAAGCTTGTGAAAGGCTCACCTGGAGACCTGGCTGAAAGAGAGAAGGACGAAGGGGGAAGGGGCAGAGAGGAGGAGGAGGCGGGAGGAGACAAAGCAAAAGAAAGATAACATGAGCATCAGTGACAGGAAAATAATAATGAGGCATTCAATGTTCAAAGGAAGTGTTTCACATTTTGGGAAATTCAATTCAGCGATTTCTGATGGATGAGAGGATCAATCCATCTGATATCTGTCTGTTAAAGTTGCAGCCACCAGCTGACGAGCTTAGCTTAGCATAAAGACTGGTAACACAAGTAAACGCATAGGGCTAACTATACGGAGCTCATTTGCCTCTCCACTGAACATAGTGAATTCCCTTTGTGTTTCTGTTTGTACCCTTTCTCCTTGTTATTCCACGGGTGTGAAAGCACAAGCAGAAACAGCCACAGCGAGATACCAGATGAAGAACTCTTACTGCGCCTCGGCAAACAGTTCACATCCAACGGATAACAACTCATTTCACCTGCCGTGCCGTCTGATGGAAAAAAACACTTGCTTAAAGTAGCGGGGGGGGGGGGACTTTTATTGTGAAGAATTTATAGGAAAAGATCTGTGTGTTTTTTCCACAGTTTCACAGACACTGCTGTGACCAGCTAGTCACAGCTCAGGTCAGCCTGCTGCTTTTACATTTCATCGACTCAGGAGACGCGTGTCATCAGCTAAAGACACAAGTTCAAGCTGGTAGCCCTGTTGTAACGGAGATCCTGTCGTGCTGGGTTGACGCACCAAGTCAAACTGAGTCGAGCACACGTGGCATGAAAAAGGCTAATAACCTCACGCGGCGCTGTCATATCTACTGCGCTGGAGACGTGAACTGTCTGGAGACGCTTCTCACCTTTGTGTCGCTTGTCGAAGTTTGTATCATTAACTGTTACACCTCGTGGGCACTGGAGGAAACACAAGCCACCTGTCAAGTACCGCGCAGTGCATGAGAGGATCCAGAACAGTGCCAAGGCAAACGGGTTCTGTCCAGTGATAACTACAAAACTGACCTCCAACACTTTTTAAACTCATTAATCAACATGCTATCCTACTTCTTTAATCTGTACCAAAAGGAAGTACAAGAATGAGAATTCACCCTTTGACTGGGACTACTTTTTGGGCTTGGAGTAAAAGGCTGAGACTCCAGAAGTCTCGTGCAAATGCACTGTATAAGAAATTGAAGCTGGGGTTAGTAAAAGTAGAGAAAACCAGCAAGAGTAAGCTAGATTAAATGAATACCACACCCTCCCTTCAGGCTGCCCTCCAAAGAGAACCAAAACACATGGTTGCTGTCGCAAGCCATAGCAAACTATCGCTTGTCTCATGTAAGAAAAACATCTACCATTGTATCAAAATGAACTACGAACACGGCTTCTGTTAGTACTCACAGCTGTCAAGCTAGAAATGTACCACGACCCCATATACACCGTCTCCCTGTTTCCAGTCTTAATGCTAAACTAGTAAGAATCGCCTATCTTAGGATATAATTTCCCAAAATGTCAACGCTATTCCTTTTTTTTTACAATAAAGGAAAGAAAATTTGATAAAAAAAAAAGAATAAATTAGTGACAAAGGAGAAACTGGGGGTTAGACAGAAACAGCACTGCAGACGAGCTGCACTGCTAAACAAAAAATGCAGACAAAAAAAAAAAAAAAATACTTCCACAAAAGTTCATTTAAGGAAGGATTAAAATACGAGTGATAGAGAGACTTTTGCATCTCTTCCCAAGTCACTCTTGCTCACCTGGAGATCTTGCTGCAAAGGGGAGAGCAGAAAACAAAAGTTGAACAGAGTGTTCATGTTAAAAAGCATTTTCTCGATGGATAAATGATGACTCGATGGGCAAAGTACAGAAGGCGCGTCAATGTAAAAGGTCAAAATACAAAACAAGGAGAAACCACATGTTCAACGGGTTGAAAAGAGCGGCCGACAAACAAAGAGACAAGAGGGTAAGACAGACCGGAAGATTGACAAGTGAACAAAACAGAAACAGCAAATGCTCGTCCGCCGGTAAGATTCGCATTGTTACTGTTGGTCTCTTTGCACAGCGAGCAGACGGCACTTGTTTTTCTGCTGTTTGCATCATTCGAGTTCAACACTGTTCTCGTAACAAAGAGACAAACAGAAGGAGGAATGGACAGAAAAAAAAGAGAAAGTGATGGGAGAGATGTTGTTGTATCTCTCCGGAGATTCACTTTCGTCTCACCTGGAGACCTTGCTGCAAAGAGAGGGAAGAGGGGGGACGACACGAGGGGAGACAGAAAAAAGCAGTAGAAGAAGTTTTTTGAATGTTCAGTATTAGTGAAGGGATTTTTGTTAAAAGCAATGAATTCATGAGCACACAGATGGGGAAATAATATCAACAGATAAGTTTGACCTGGCTCACCTGGAGACCTCGCCCCTGGAAGAACAACCAAAAATCATAAGGGGGAAAGAGAAGAGTGCACAGTTGTGTTATTCAGTTCTGGACTGATGGACTTTCTGTTTAGTAGGTGATAACTGATGTGTTGGGAAAGAGCTGGGAAAAAAAGAAAATTAGCAAACACAGCAAATACACTGTGAATTCTCAAATATTTGTCTTTCTATAAGAGACAGGGCTTTTATTTATAATCACCTCTTTCACAAGATCTGTCTTTGATAAAAAAAATCACACTTCTTTTCTGCTATTTCGCAGTTTTTGCCCCCTTAATTTAGAACTAATGTGCATCAGGTGTGTAAGTTGTTGTGTATTGTTGTGTCTAGCTTTCCTTATACATATTGTGCGCACTTCTTAAACAATTATCAGTAAAACAGGATAAGAAGTAAGAAGTTGCTAATCGGAAACAAAGCCAGGTTGTTTGCCATCTATTAGGGAATGTGGGAATTAAAAGAGGTAATCTCATGAGAATATTGGGGAAGACACTGACAGCAGAAACAGCAGCTTCTTTTTCTCTCATGGCAGAAACTGCTGATGAGTTAAATCTTTTACAAGTGAGATCTTATTTTGAAAACCAATTAAGCACCCTCTTCTGAAAAAGGCAAAAAAACCAAGTGTAAGTGTAAAAACTTTTCTAACATAATACTTCAAAAATTGCACAGAAAAATACGCTGATGGAAGCATAATGAGACTTCCTGTTTAAATAAGGGTCAAACCCTCTGATTGGCTCTCCAGTTTGTAGTGCAGATTTATCATTGTAGCTGTTTGAAACAAATCACAGTCCCTACAGGAGGTTTCATATAAAAAAGCCCTTTGGACTTGTTTTGAAACATCTGCAGGAAATGTTAAGTTGCCGTGGCTTGATATTAAAAAAACGATAGTCAACCAGTGTTAAACAGTAGATGTTCTACTGATTAAATGACACCATACTCATACCACACGTTATATAGCATTACTCTAATGTTCCCTTATCAACCACCTTTGTCTTCTTTGCTTTTTTTCTTGGCCTTTATTTGTCACATGACCCAGCAGCTTCAGTATTTGGCTTTTATTTGAGAATTCACAGTAAAAATGAAAACACAGAATGAGGGATTTTTAAAAGAAAAAAAAAATATCATGAATTAATAGAAAGCAGTCCAGAAACTTTCCTTCTGGGAGGCAAATACTCCTGCGTACTTTTTAATTTTTTTTATGGTTTTGCCTTCGAATTAGTTGCAGCAGAAACTTCTGAGGGTCCCCAGTCAGATATCACACCGATACACAGCACCAGGAATAGTTTCTGGACATGTTTCTGAATAATGAGCTTTGCAGTCCGGGTCTTACCTGGAGAGCGAGCACCGTGGATGCCTCCATTGTGGTTCTCACTGATAGAGAAGTCCATAGACGGACGTGGTTTAGGGGTGTACTCTTTCCTCGGTTTGTTAGAGGTTTCCCTTATCCTGCAAAGTGGGAGACGCAGAATCCACCAGTGAGCGTGATGGATTCTACATTTTATATATACACCTGGTGACGTACGGTGAACCAAAAAGGCAGGAAGCGTGACTACTGACCGTTCGTCCATCTTGCTGGAGAGCTGTGTGAGGATCTCAGCAGCCCGGGTGTGGTACTCCACCTGAGCCTGGACCAGTGCAGCGAGCTGGCTCACCTGTTCGATCTGTTAAATATATACGCATGGTCTACTGTTACACACCGACACTGGTACATCTCAGCTGTAAAACAATCTCGCTACAAGGTCCATTAGCAGCCGTTCTGGAGCTCTACATTGTATCACATGATCAACGCCTGAATGTTTGAAGTCAGCGTTGTGATGAGGTCTGCATGTGTTGTCCTGTTGTTACCTGACAGTACATGAGCCAAGACAGATCTGAAAAAAACTGCAGAGAACACGATGCTCGGGTCCTCTCTCCATGCCGCAAGTATCAAATAGATCTGATTCATCACACAGAGTCTGTAATTCTTCAGCAAGTCTCAAACCTCAACAGGGAGACAGTTTACTCTAAAAATGCGGGCCATATTTTGCGTGTTGCTCCTTTAAGACAAGAAGTCCTTAAAATGCTTAATCCGAGGCAGATTGTGTGAAAGGTTAGAGCGCTCAAGAAAAGCTGCTGAGGCACCTTATGGTGAGATTGTCCTGCCAACTTTCAGGGCCAGCTAATAAACCTGAGGCTGGCATTTATAGGGATTTATGACAAGGCAAAAAATAAGTCGCTTTTAAGGTGTCACGCAAATAAATTGTAGCCTGTTGCGATATTGAGCAGACACAGAAACATTAGCAATGACTATTAGAGTCAGGTTTCATACATTTAGTTACTTATTTTGTTTGTTCATTACATGTAACCAGCTGTTTTTATAGAAAAACTGAACATCAGGGGAGCTTCAACATAGTTTTTTTTCCCAGTGACAGCAACATCAGGACCCCGTCGCCATGGACTGAAAATCATCCTTACATCACTCTCCAACAGGTTGAACATGCTCTGCTCGGCAATCTCCTTGGACTCGTCGAATTTCTCTAGTGCTTGTTTGATCTCGTCCTCGTTCACTTTGCCCTGACGTTTCTTCTTGTAGTCAAAGTCCAGACGGCGACCCTCCATTTTCTTCAGGTGATGCTGCGAAAAGACGACCCGAAAATCAATCTGAATTCTTGACTTGACCAAGAGATCGATTATGTATTTTTGTTGTTTGTTTGTTTGTGTGTTTGTTTGTCTGTCTGTCTGTCTGTGCATCAAAGCTCTGCACTCGTACCTGAATCTCCTTCAGATCTTTTTCGTGGAGGTTCTGCAGTGGATCAATGAAGTTCTGCTTCACCTCCATGTCCAGAGCGTCCTTGACCTCCCCAAGCTCACGCATGGCTTCTCCAGCATCAATCAGAGCGATGCCTGGAAGAGATAAAAGATGCATTTAGACACAGAAAATAAACACACGAACAACACAAAGCAGCCAGCGTGTAGTGAAAAAGGTTTGTCTCCAGTGACACCGTCTCATTAGAGTCAACAGTGGGTTGCGGAGGCAGATCTTTGTCTCTAAACAGCATTTTAAAGCCTCCGCTTGTGAGCTAAATAAAGCAAACTTCAGGCATCTCGTCTGGAAAACAGGCTCATGCATTTTTCATATCATTGTTACCACATCCTTGAGGGAATATAAATTATGCCACTTTGTTCTTGTGAGGCATTTTAAGAAAGCGTCCTGCGAGGATCTGCTGCAGCTCACCGAAGTTCGAGTCCTCTCCGAGCTCCCTGCCAAACCTCGTCATGGACTCTCCCAGGATGGTCTCCGTCTGTGTGTAGCCCGGTCCCTTCTCCTGTCCCCGCATGCGTGACATGGAGTTCATCATGCTCATCTTAGCTCTGGTGGCTGTGGAGGCAAAGCGGTAACGAAATCAGAAAGTTAGACTAAGTTTTACGCTTTGCGAAATGAAGACAACGCCAAATGACTCAAAATGCTTGATTGTGATTCCGTCATTTACAGATGATTCTGATTTTGTTTCTAGAGCGAGTTTCAATCTTTCTAAGCAGATGTTGTAGCTATGGGACAGGCTGCTGTAATATAACCCGAGAAACATTCAGTTTCACTATGGAAGGTTTTAAAAGGCCATTCGGCATCCATGATAAACTGATTTACATGTGGATTTCAGGAACGACCACCATGAAACTTGACAGAAGAAGAAGATGCTTCACTCTCAGAAATGTGGCATACAAGGAACTTTTGTTTGAAACTGAATTTTCCCTGCAATGTTACTCGGTCATGAGGCGGGAAACTGGCGGTGCAGATTTCCCTGAATATCAATCGACTGATGCTCACATTCATGAACTTAGTTCCTGAACATTTCAGGGATAGACTGCATGCGTGAAGGTGGCTGAACTTTAGTCTGGTGTCCTCTCCCCTCTCACACCCTCCCCTGACTGTGGCTGGCTGAGTCGTTGCCCTCTGCCTCGGGCATTCCCACTTTGCAAGAAGACAGTTTTCTCTTCTGCCTGTCATCGCCGCATGCTGTGTTTAATTACCGCAAAGTGAACGCACGACGGGATCAATCAGTCAATTGCATCTGCTGGGCTGATTCCTAAAAATATCTTGCGTTGTGATTAATTCAGTTATTGTTAGTTATGTTGGTCCAAAGAGTCAGATCACACGTTAAATGTGAGGCCTTTGCTGTGTTGTTTCCCTTGAAGCTTAAAATTTTTCATGGAAACGTGGTAACACCGAGAGAGAACTTGAACTGGGCGACGGCTTCTTTGTTTACAGGACAATTAAATAGGGAAGTCATTACAATGATGTGCTTAAAGGATTACTAGTACAGTGGTTGTACAGGTTGAAAGTAGTTGTAAACAAATATCACTGCACTGCTGATAATGTGGGTATGTGTATGAATAAATGTGCATTATATGTGACTATATGAGCGTGTGTCAGTAAACTGTACAATATGTCTGGGAGCATAAATGCAATAAAGTAGATTTTCCACATTTAATATGTCACCTGGGTTCGGCTGCAGATACTCAGTCGTCTTGGTCATGATGTCCAGCACTGCCCGAGCGGTGGTGTCCATTTTCTGTAAACGACACGTGGAAGGAGACAGAAACAGAAGGAGCAGCAATCACAGTTAAGAAAATGAACGGGATGTGACAAATACAGGTGATGTTGACAAGAGTGTGGGGGAGGATGAGAGAAATATAACAGCAATCAAGCAATTAATGGATCTATGAATCCGTCGTACGATCGTGGGATAAAAAAAAGAAAAAAAAGGATCTTAGTTGTGTGTGTGCGAGAGAGAGAGAGAGAGAGAGAGAGACAGAGACAGAGAGAGAGAGAGAAACAGAGAGAGAGAGAGAGACAGAGAGAGAGAGAGACAGAGAGAGACAGAGACAGAGAGAGAGAGAGAGAGAAACAGAGAGAGAGAGAGAGAGAGAGAGAGACGGGCAGAGACGAGAGCTTCTGTTCAGTGTGATCAGCTCTGCGTGTAAGTACACACACACACACACACACACACACACACAACATGCGATGATGCTTAAAATACATCAGCTCTCACATGTTTGTACGTTATTCAGGGCATTGATGTTTTCAGGCAGGCACACAGGTATGTGAACATGTGCAACACACACACACAACCACGCACACGCACACACACACACACACACACGCCTTTTCTCCTTGCCTCCTTTTTTAAATCCCCTTCAGTCGACTTCACTTTGAAGTTCTACTGCTTCTGCATGCTGTTATCTCAGGAAATCACTCAAAATGTAAAATGTTCAGCGCTTTCTGAACGTCTCTGCTTGTTCTGCCCTGAATACTTATTCAAATATCGGGTTGTTTCCAACATTTAAGATGATGTCAGCAGGAGAAATTGTCATATTCTCCTCAGACCTGCACCATCTGAAAATCTATGACAGAAACCATCAAATGTTAAACCTACATTGAAGTTTCTATTCAACTGTTTTATACCTATTGTGCTTATATATAAAATATTAAGCTTTTTTAATCTATTTATTGCTAGAAGGGAAAAACTTCATCACACACACACACACACGCACGAAAACACACACACACACAAAATCTCATTGACCCACACAAGCTGTTTCTATCCTTGTGTGGATTTACAGTGACATCCACAACACACACACACAAACTGCAAATATACATTTAAATTCAGAATTCAATGCTGTTCATAGAAAAATAGTGAAATTGGGGGAAATGATGTTCACAACAAATCATGCTGTGAGTCAAAAAATAAAAAAAGATGATGCCAGATGCTGAAGATGCTGCAAAGATTAATTTTGCAGGAGGAATATCTGCAAAAGCAATCATCTAAATCCTTTTTCTTTTGTGTTTTTTAATCAGGTCAAAACCATAAAAATGAATACAGCTACTAAATCTAACATGGCGGGAGTCTTAGTTTCGAGCTGGGGAAGCTCTCTGTGTAAGACTGCTGTGAAGCTTTTGCTTTTGACAAACCGTCAGAAGGTTCAAGTTAGTTGTTATTTTCAACTAGCTTCTTTATTTAAAAAAGAAAACATTTATTCATTTATCCAGGGACTGTGACACACATTCATACCTAAAAGCAGCCCAGTACATCCACAGTCTGACCTTTCGATAACAAGCCTGCTTCTCTGAGCTTCTGCAGCCATCCAGTTTCCACTTCATTTAAATGAAAATGCCGGTAGAACATCTTACTACTAAATATTTGTAAGTAACATGACACGTTTGTTCTTTAGGTGCATGATTTGCTCGTGTTAACCGCGGAATAACCTGTCAGTGACTCCAAATTAGAACCAAGGTCACAAAGAGTTGATTGTTAAGTGTTTGCCCCCTTTTAGACGCACTGAAACCATCGAGAGACCAGGTTCAATAACGCAGGACAACACTGGTGGAACTTTGTGATTTGGTTGCAGCTTGTCTGTTAGCATCCCTCAACATTTCCTCTTCTGGTAAAGTAATAACAAGAGGTTAATTCTCCACAAGGTCACAATGAGGATAATAGAAGGAGTTCAGTCTTGCCTTCTCCATTTCAGTGAAGTCCACATCGTACTTCGTTCCTTCCGCACCTCCGACTTTCTCACTCACTTTCTGCAAAACAAACACAACAGAGAAGACACGTTAGGGTTAAATGGTAAATGGACTTGAATTTCTATGAAGGGTTGAAGCTCTAACCAGCTTGACGAACTGATCATGAATAAAGATCTCTTGGACGACGTTTATATAATCACATTATGTATGCATTCAAAACTGTAGCGTGTCTTGTGTAAGAGATAAAAAAAAAAGAAAAAAGTCAGAAGTTGTTTGATAGTAAATTACACGGCAGGCGAGAAATGTGCGAGTGTTTTGCTCTCTCGGCGTGCGCAGTGTGAACCAGCTCCTGTCTGCGGCCTCTCTACTCACACTGAGATAATGTCAGACAACAAAATAAACAAACACCAGCGCGACCTTGGGTGCTTCACATCACGGAAAGCCGTTACATTAATGATAACACATAAACCTCGCAGAACAACACCAGGGCCATCAGATCACAACGTCAGGAGTGTGTTAGTGATCTTCGCGTCGGCGTAAATGAGCTTAAGAGAAATAAAACAGTCATCAATGTGTTATTAACTGGAAAACACTATATGGTGTTTGATGGCTTTTTGCAGGTTGCAGCAATATATGAGTTATTTTCTTCTCAGAGTAATTTTATTTAAAGTATTTTTAGTGGACTGCAAAGATTAAAAGATGTTTGATGACAGAAAATAACAGTACAACGCTCGGTTATTGTGTTTAACAGTCAGTTTGCATTGGCAACAAGTACAACTCCATAAATCACCTTCGTACTTCCCTGAGGTCAAACATGCCTTGTAACAGTTAAAGGGTAACTCCACCAATTTAACACATTCAAGTGTTTTTTTTCCAGGTCTTGGGAGGACTAACATCAAAAGTGTATAAAAAGTCTTATAAAGTGTGGCTCCAGAAAAAGATGACGACAATGTGTTAACTTGGTGGAGTTACCCTTTAATGACATCATATTGACCAGCCCAAAACTTCACTTAGAGTAAAAAATCAACCACACATGACGGTTCAATGAGACATTAGAACATAAAGTCTGATAAACAGACCTGCGATGACATGTTCAGAAACCAAGACAGTATAACCTGAAGTCAGGTTATATTGTCTTGGTTTCTGAACGGTTGCCATGACATGTCAGTGTGAAATGTGTCGTGTCAGTATTTACACACATCCCTTCAAATTAAGTGTTACTGAAATTGACCCGTGCCACATCTTACTCAGTCATCCTGTTGATCATCTCACAGCCTCTCAGCTTTAACTTGGAGTCTTTATTTGAGAATATATGCACAAAAAACATAGACACACACTGACGTACTGTAGGTTCACATATTTGTATGCACATACAGCATTCTTACGCACATACACGCCTCTAACTCTCTATACAAAAAGCAGTCTGTTTGGTCATCGTGGCAGTGTCCGGCTCACTGTTCAGCACAGCAGACTTTCTCCATCAGTGCTGGTGACAGTTGCAGCAGCAGAGAGGGCGATAAGAGAAAGAGAGGAGCAGATAAAGTGTGGGCAGTAACGAGCTAAATGCCCTCGCAGCTTCAGACATGGCACAGCTCCACGTGCACACAGACATAAACATGGAAAGAGGAAAAAAAACTCCTCTGGGCAGCCGTCCGTCCCCTCTATCACTCTCCCTCAGTCTCTCTGTCTGCTGATTATATTTCCAGCTCTGCCACCATCCTGCTCCAGTCTGTGATGTAACCAGATGGCTCAAGGGGGCAGCAATCTGACACAACCAGGCCAGACGCAGCCCTCGGAGGAAAAAAGGCTTCCAGGGAACGTCACACTGCGTGACTAAAGAAACCGTGAAAGCTAAGGTCAGTGGAGTCTTTCCTTCAGTTAAAAAAAATCACACTGTGCGCGCACTTCTTGGACAGAACGGGTGGATTTTACAGTTTTAGTTTTAAACATTTCTTTGCTCCGTAACTGTAGAAGAGAGTCAGACCGAATTATCTTCCTGAAACGGGGATTTAGACGCAATTAAGTGAGAGAAAGTGAGATATATTTCCAGAGGTGAAACACAGAGGGGTGATCTGTGATAGCGTGGGGGGGGGGGGGCTTTATAAGGCTGAGCCTGTGACAGCAGTTTATGCAGCGTAAGACTTTCTGAGGATCGGTGCTCTGTGAGTCATCTTAGCAGAGTCTCCTCTGATCCCTCTTGTGAAACAGCTCAACTATCAGACAGCGATGCAAAACAGACACATAGTGTGAGATGTCGCATTTCCTGTCATTAGCTTCACCTGCACATCATTACAATGTCCTCAAATCCTTTTTTCTGAGCCGGTTGCCATGGTGACGGGTGCCTTCCCTGCGCCTGGCTTATCAGGTGAAGCGTCTCAGTCCTTAACTTCCTGCGACTTATCTCACTTACTTTTCTCCCTGACATCTAATCTTTTTTTTTTTTTTTTCCAGAAGCAAACTTCACTTTAACACTCGGATACATGAGACAACGATGAGCAGAGCTGTTAAGATGAAGTCGTACGCATGCATGGCTGTAAAAAAACAAGAAAAAAGAAAATTGTTGTGTATTTGACATGGTTCGTGTTTACATGCGTGTGAGCCACAGCTGTGCCGACATAAGCCATGTGCACAGCGTCACTTCTGGTGTTCATCCAGGCCGTTTCATCACTAACTGCATCGTTGTACACCTGGGTGTCACACACATATGTAACCACAGTGTGCAGAAAACAAACAGCCTTTTAGAGAGAAAATGGCATTTACATGGAAAAAACCTGAGGCACATACGCTGACACACGCAGGCTTCAATGAGTCATCCGAGCTGAGATATACATGTGTTCCTGTTCGACAGAGAGAGGGATAACATCAGAGGGAACTCTAATCTATATCTAATAATATATAGCAGTGCAAACCGGTGCATAATGACACAGTCACCATTTTTGTGCTGTTTCTCTATTTTGACCCAAGATGATGATTGATGATCCATACTGAGTTCAAGATGATGATGTGGCGGTGCTGGCTGCCAGGTGTTCCCAGAAGAAAAAAAAAAAAAACACAAACAAAAAATCGGCTGTGATGAAAAAGAGTCAACTTCTGGAGAAGTTGGAGTGCACACAGTAATAATCTGCCTCATATCCTGGTAGTTAACAGTTATTTTGAATCCGTTGATGTGGACAACTGACTGGGACCAACAGGTTTTGACTTTTTGTTGAAGATATTCAAGGTTGGAACTTTTTCTTCAAGGCACCAGTGTCAGTGTCACCAGTTTGAGAGCATGAGGACAGTCCTCAAGAACACCGCTGCCCCTTTTTCACGAGTTCAATTATTTTTGTTATCCTTTAATCTGACAATTTACTCAATTAATAGATACATCATTCTGTGTAAAAATAGATTAAAAAACACAGATGTTTAGTTTATGATCAAATAATAAAAAAAGGACAAATCATCATCAATCTGAGATCCTGGACGAGGTGAAATGTTTTACATCCTTGTCTGAAAAAAGACTAAAAATGATTCATCACTATCAAAATAATATAATCCAATACATAGTTGAACTCATTTAAAAATAAGTGAGCAATTCATTTCCATTTATTGAATGAATTTGGAGCCATGAGCACAAATTAAGCTCTGAGCAACCACATTTTCCATCTGACTAGTTGACATTTCAGCCTCTTCTCACGAATTGTTTGAGCAGCAAACGCTCACTTTCATTAGAGAGTCGTACTAATAGCAGGTGAGTAACACGAGGAGGCGGTAAGTAATGAAGGAGGAAAAGAAACCTCATGTGTAGGTGCTTGGTAAAGGTGTGATAAGCAGAGCTCTAAATCTAACCTCATCTTATCTGTGCGTACGAGTCTGTGTGCCACGCATCAATTATTTATTTGGCTCGTAGACGGAGAGAGAGGTGCTCTGCAGTCGGTGGAAGTCAGTTGTTTTTTAAGCTAAATGGATGAAAAACAACTCCGTCAAGCGGTGCCTCTGGGGGATACGCGTATGGCTCGGCAGCGAAAGAGCAACTGAATGAATAAAAATGCGCTGTTGGTGGCCCTTTTGAGTAAGTGGAACAGTGCTGCTGTGCGTGCTGCTGCCCGTGGCTGCTGTCAACGTGTGTTCAACCCCCAGATACTCGGGAAGTGCAGAGCAGAGACGGAGCCGGTATCGAGCGCTGATGGCTGCTGCGAGCTGAAGAAGACAGCAGTTGAATGCGGTGATGGAGGGGAGACACGTGAGCGCACACACACATTTTAGAGACAGTATAGCGCTGTATAGCATGTCACAGCCAATAAGCAGAGGACGGATGATTGATCCTCTACTCGCAGTGACTTATGTGACCCAGAACACCAATCTCACCAAGAAAACAGCGATGAATAACCAGCTGTGAATTCCCACATAAATGAGCTCAATGTGTGCCTGTAATCTGTCCCCTCATCCAACCACCATCACTTTTCCTTCTCCACCCATCACTCTCCCTTTACACCCCTCCGCTCCTCTTCTTCCATCCCGCCTGCAGGGGGAAGGACACCACAAGGTGAACCGAGCAGCAGTGGGAAGTGAACCGTACAGGGATAACTAAAATGCGCAGTCGGTCTGCTGGGGGAAGAACAGCAGGGAGCGACTGCGTAGATGATATGTAACCCGTGACGTCACGGGCTGCGACGTCACATACGAGCTCTTGCACTTGTAGTCGTGAGGAGCAAAATGCACATGCAGCTGATTGGTGATGATGCCAGACAAAGAGGCGACGCGGGGATAAGGTTTCCACCGCAGAGCTCGGGCTGGGTTATTCTCATTGTGCTGCAGCTTTTGTATTCTTCGGTACTCTAATAGAATTTGTTTTAAAGATCCCCTCCAGACATGTTTTTTTTTTTTTTTTTTGTATAGGCGTACAAAATATGCTCTGATTTGGCTCAAAATCTGAACATTGCATCTTCTATTATGGATGAGCTTAAGAACAACATCACAGAGGCTTCTGCCAACCGAGGAAAAGCTGCTCTCAGTACTCATCCGGGCTTAGAGAACACTGGCAAGATACATGAACAGTTTTTATTTTATTGAATGATGACTTGTGGTTTTATCTTGCGTGTTTTGTTTTTCTTTCTTTCAATCGCTATGGACCATCTTGTGATTCTGACATAAATATCTGCACGCATGTGTATTTAATTTCAAACTACTAGACAAAGACCTCTAGACTTCACTGAAGGAGCTGTTGTCTGTTATGAGGTTTGTAGAATTCACATCACTTTTTGTGCATAATTGCAAATTACACTACAGTCGGCTTCCAAACAAGTAGTGATGTCCACGTCCTAAACTCAGACTTAAGATGAGCAGATCAATGTGACAGACCTTTGGTATTAAACTCCCCGCACACATGATTCTGCACAGTGAAGGTTAAACATCAGAGTGACGTAACAATAAGCTGAACACATTTGTCCCTCGAAGGGGACTGACACACTAAATGGATATGTGTGGGGAGGAATGAAGACAATGGGTGCAAAACGTATCTCATATTTAATCAAGTGTAATCACAATCCTCTGGAGGAAAAGGTGAAACAAGAAACATGAAAACAGCTAAAAGTTATGAAAATAAGAATCTACTGCAGTGCTAGAAGCTGAACTATGGACAGGGTAGTTACTGGACTGAACCTCTGAGTCTGAAGTGTGAAGGTAGTGCCTTAAACCTGCATTCTTTCTACTGGCCAGCAGGGGGGATTCAACTGCTTTCATAAATAAGTCAGATTGCATGTAAGCTTATGAGAAAATGACCCTGCTTCTCACTAACTGTATTACCTGAGCAAACAGTTTCCTGATGAGTTTATTGTCTCAATCACTAACTCAAGTCTTCTTCCATCCAGCATGATTTTCATTTCATAAACTTTGATCCCATTTATAGTGACAATAGACAATTAGAGTAGACAAGTAGATTGAGCTTCAGGGCACAGCCACAGAGTGTCCTTCCAGATCCAATCAGGATATCTTCGCCAGCTCTATCCTCTCATTCAAATATGGTGACAGCCAGACACAGAGAGAAAAAAAAACAAGATGGCCATTGCCATAATGCGAAACTTGAGGTTTCAAAATGGGTACTTCTAGCAGGTTTATGCTTCTGCTGTACTCAGGCATAGCAAAAAGCTAAATGCTAACAACAGCATGCTAACATGCTCAGAGTGGCAATGTTAATGTGAGGAAGTTTAGCAGCTGCAGTGTTTACCATGTTTGCGATCTTAGGTAAGCATGTTAGCATGCTAACATTTTCTAATTGTCACCATACTCAGAGTACATGAAGCACAGCTGATGACAATGTGATTAGTTAGTTAGTTATTAAGTATTTGGTTGTAAAGTATTGGACATGTCAGATTTTAACCTCAAGGAAATGTTAAAGGATGAACGAATAATGTCTGTGGAACATTTCATCATAATGCATCCAGTAAAAAAGAGATATTTGAGTCTGGACCAAAATGGTGGACCGAGCAGACGATAAGAACACCGTCAGATTAAAAGTACAACCAGAAAACAAAACTACACAGAAAAGCTTCAGGTAAAGTTCACATAAGGCTTCAGATCTCTTTCCTCTCGCAGCATTTTTCTCTCCAGCTGGCAGACCGTGTAAAACCAAATCAGACCAGATTAAAAAACATGCTAAATGTGGAGGGCAGAGAGATGTCGCCAAAAGCTGCAGGGCCTCCATCCTCCTCACAACAAAATCTCTTGCATCATCACAGGGGTCAGACGGTGGAACACGTCCTGACATGCTCCCAACAGTGAGTGTTAAAGAGTTGGTCAGCGTTCGGAGGGCCTCAGGTGACACAAACAAGGTGCAGTAGAGCCAGCATTACGTAACAGGTCAAGTGTGTTCACAGTTGAGAAGGGATTCTGCATTTACAGACCTCTCAAGTCATTGATCTTAATCTAATGAACAGTATTTTAAAAATACCCAAAACTCACACTAATCAACAGGACCAGCTGTCTTCTGTTTTCTTTTTTGACTTGTTCCTATTCGTTGGCGTTTCAAGGTATTGGCTCCCACTCTGCTATTTAATCAGTGGAGACAATAACAGTATTTTCTCTTCTATAAAGAGAACTGCCCACACAGATTAATGAAAAGAGACTCCTGGAAAACCCAACGAGAGAGTTCAACAGCAGAGCTTTACACCCGTGTAAGACACCCTGAGCTAATACTATTAAAGGGCTGAGGAGGAAACCGACCTGAGACACATAAAGCGTCTGTAGTTACTTTAAACGGAAGTCCAGGATTGGATTAGGCTGCTCACTGCAGAACATTGCGATCAATACAACAGCATCATATCTACGCAGGCACACACATCGTGCTGTCTGCTTATTTGTTTGCATATTTCTACATGTTTGTACATTTCTACTATCTACTGGGCTGTTTTGCCCATTAATAGATTCAATGTTTAAGCCAGCTGGGACATTATGATGACATTATTTTGCTTTACTTGGAGACGTATTCCATGACCTGGAAATGAGACTCAACTATCTTTCTCCAGAATCGCTCCAGAATCAGACAGCAACCGACAAATCCTGCATAGTGTATTTTTAAGTAATCAAAATGAAACAACTAGTATGTGAAGTGGATACCATTTACTGGGAAATATCACAGTTTGCAGCACTGCTTCGGTGACAAAAACATAAAGGGAAACGCGTGCATTTTTTCTTTTTCGGATCAGGAGGACTAGACGATGAAGTGGCGTATTGCTGCCCTCTACTGTTAGATACTAATGCTCCTTTCATGCTGATATTTCATCAGTTATCCAGGTAAAGTGGAGAGAGTAATAAAGGTTTGAGCTGCTTCCAGGTCTGTTCAAGTTCAAAAACTTTTGCTGCTCTCTCCACTTTACTCAACCTGGATTACAACATGTGAAGCAATGCTGGTCATATCTGGTGACTCTAGTTTTATAACTGAAATGACTTTTGCTATTACAGAGAGAGTTAAGCACAGACGAACAGGCACTGTTGGGTATCGGTACTGGAATCAGTTCAAATGTGAACAGTACCCAAACCCTAGACCTGATGTTGGCTTTAGAGGAAATGCTAAATGATCACTGAATTCATCCTGAGGGAGGTCTGAAAGTTTGTCCTAAATAACATGACAATGCATCCAATAGTAGACATATGTACCAACCATCAAAACCAAATATAAAACATGATTGTTTTAATTTGCAATCTTGAATTGGTTGTAACTCATAATGTAACTCAAGTGTGTATTTTCAACCTTCTCCTCACTGCTGTGCACGAATCACACCATCATCCAGAGCACATTTGTGTTAGCCAGTATTTTTAGCAACTGTACCGTTAGCATTAGCATCCGTCACATGGCGCCCAATGTGAGCGTGGCGCCTGCTGCTGCTCTCCTCCCCCCTGCCTCCCCTCCCTCCCTCCCTCCTCACTGGTCTAATCCCAGCTGGGCACACAGAGGCCCCTGCTTTAAATACGCCCAGGGTGGAAGAGGGAGATTAAAAATGACAGGAGTGATTAGTGAGGCTATTAGGAGGACAGCCCCTGCTGCTGGACAATAACAGGAGGATCTGATTCTTCCCCGCAGAATTAAAACATCCCTTCCCCTCCGTCTCTGCTGTACCTGCTTCCTACCTGCCCTCTTCAACCCCTTTGTGTGGGAAGCGTCTCCCTACATTTCTCCTTTTCATTTAGTCTGCACACCTGGTAAATCTTTCACCTTCTCCTCTCAATTTTCACCTTGAGTGTTGTGCAAGAAGAAGAAAAGAACAATGAATGAGGACAGAGGAGGAGAAACACTGGAGGCACGGGTCAGTTGGGAATACGACAGTGAACTGCCAAATTTTGAAAAAGTCAAAAACAATTGCGTAACAATGCCCAGAAGATCTTTGTCTCGCCTTCTTTTTTCCCCCTCTGTTTTCCAGTCTGCCTCTACAGTTTTCTTCCTCGTCTTTTGTCTTTTACCACGTTCCTCTCTCCTTTCTCACCTCCAAACACCCTCGAGGCCAAAACGCTGCCGCCGAGGATATTCTCTGCTGAACTGTGACTCAACAAAATGTCCGACTGTGTTCGCCATAACTTCAGTCTACACCGGCGCCGTTAAATCATGACCCCAAGCCTCATCTCTAAACGCAAGAAGGACCAAACCATGAAGGGACCATGAAGCAGACCTATAATTGTATGGGCAGTCCTGAGGTTAGACCCGTGCTCTCTGGGAATCAAGGAAAATCTATTCCTAAACCCTGGCGTTTAAAGCCAACGTGTGGGTGGCTGGTTCTTGCTCCAGCTAGAGCTGATTTAGGATGACTGTCATCCTGCAGAACATCAAGACCTGAGGCGGCATTAGCTGGGACAACAATTAAAGGTATAACACTGGTTGTGGCATAAAAAAACCCCACAAACCAGCAATGGATGAGCCCTAAACTGGCCACTCAGATCAGAGGATTCGAGTGCAGACTGACTGGATCAGCACCCAGACAGGACAGGGGTGCCGATGTTCCCCCTTCCAGCGTCAGTCCACCGTTTGGCCATGTTGCTTCACTGACCTCTAGCCTCTCCGAGTGTGTGGCCTGTGGCTATTATAATCTGATTTGTAAGCCTTTGCACGGCTCTTATGTAACAGCAGGGATGAGTCGGTAGCAGGGGAGATGTGTGCACACTCCCGTCCATCCATCCACAGACCGCTCGGTCAACGGGGGCGGAAGGGGAGGAAGGGGAGGGCAAACCAGCAGGCACCGTTTGAGGGTTTGTGTGTGCATGTTTGCGTGAGGAAAGCATGCAGGAGTTTGTGAGCATCGGGATACGTGATGATGAGGATGAGACAAAGATGGAGGATGGGCCACAGCACACACGGCATGAATGATGGCGAGCTTCGACTGAGCCGCACGACTGGGACTGGGTGCGCGACACAGCCGACAAATATCTGTGAATCTGTTGACTGTACATTTTCGTCAAGACATGTTATTATTTGTGTGTTTCAGGGTTATTTTTTCACATTTTTTTTTTTTTGTAATTCACGGAAAGACGGATAAACAGATCTGGGTACGATGTCCTGAAAACAAGAGCGCACGCTCGCGTGCACAGAAAATTAATCCTTCATCCACCAGCCATGTCTCTGCTGTTGTGATAAAATTGCTTCTATAATAAAATACGCAATGGAGCTCAGCATTCGTTTTTTTTTTCTGGACAGTCACACTCTCAGTATTCCCCTGCCAGACCTCCTGTGGTTCTGCCCAGCCACCATGGGAAGGTGTGAAAGACTCAATGTGTTCAGTCCTCTCTTTTAATTCCCTCTTGCAATCATTTTCTAACCACGCACCGCCTTTCTTGCTTATCTGTGAATCTTACCTCATACTAAACTTTATTTTTGTCCATCTTAAAGGTCCAGTGCGTAGAATTAAGGGGGATCTATCAATATTTATAATGATGAACAATAATTAATTTCTTTTTTTTTTTATGATAAACAAAATAAATATATTTCAGAGGCCCTGTCACCGTTAGATATTTGAATGGATAATGCTTACATATCTGAGCACAGGGTTAGGAAATGAAGGATAATAACACAAGGCGCCTCAGACGCTGGAGGAGGGACTGAGCTACTCGGCATGTTCTGGCACTGAATGGAACCATTAGAAGATTACAAGGTTCTGCACAAAACATCTGCTGTTAGTTTATTCAGCTTGAAGATGTTCGGAGATATCTTTCAGCATCATTGTTGGCTGAAGTCTCTCATTTTTATTCAACAGCAGACACAGAGAGAGGAACAAGGATTTTCAGCCCACATACTGAGACTCACTCAAAACACTCAAGACACACACACACACACAAACACACACACACACACACAGAGCTACATACAGTAAACAACACGCTCCTTTCCCTTCTCTTCGCCTGCACTTGATTACCACCGTGCGATTTCCATTTCAAACGCGAGCGTGTCTCTCAGAAGCACTAATGACACAGCTTTGAGGCCTGCAGAGGACGTGACTCTCTCCGGCACATAACTAAAAAGGGAAACATGTGATATTTATGCGCCACTTTCACAGCAACACCGGCCTAATGTTTACCCATCAGCGTCGAGAGTTAAACCTGCGTGGGTGTAATGATGGTGTGGTCTGAGATAATGAGTGCTGAATATCAGTATTGATGATAGTTATTAAAGCTCACACTCAGACTGCTGCCTGCACTGTGCGTTTACGCATCTATAATCCATAGATTCATGATCACATCGTTTGTCTTTATCATACATTGTGGTCCAGCTGCCTGTCGAGTGCTAGTTCTGTGCTGTGGACCCCTCTGAGTGTTTAGTAGTCAAAAAAGCATCAACATTAAAGCAGTTTCAACTTTAATTTGTGCCACTTTTCTATGTTACAATTCCGCATATTGTCGTTAATTTGATAATAGCCATAGTTATACAGACAGTGAATACATAAAAAGAAATGGATTATAATATTAAGTGGTTAGATCAATGAACACGGCAGCCATTTTATAAATCTGCTGCTTTTCCTGATTGGCTGCGAGAAGCCGAGCTGGTTTTCTTGGCGTTTTCGGTCTCTGGGGGAAACTCTTGAGGGAGCAGCTGAACAGACGCTGCCAGGTGTCTCCCAGCAGAAAGAACCTCGCTGGTATTTCCTCCTCATCAAGAGTTTGACCTTTTACACAAGTTGCTCTGTCTCACAGACAGAAAGACAGACACACACACACACACACACACACAGACACATGCACACACAAAATCTCACACACAGGACAGAGGCGGTAATGCTCGCCTCGTGTTACGCGTGGGTCCTCCTGACGTTGGAAATTAAACAAAATCCTCCACTTAACTCAAACTTTAAGCTGCAATCCAACGGTCAATATCAAAAACGGTCCTCCCCCACAGAGAACTTGACCATTAATCAATAAGAAAACATGTGGAACACAATCCTTTTTAATCTTTAATCAGAGAAGCTAAACTACAATAAATCCAATTCGAGCACATCTTGTGACCTTCACCAGTGAAAGATCAACAGCTCTCAGGACGGCTGTGAGATGTGGTTGAAAAACTCTTAGAAAAACAATTCAGTGAATAAAGATAATTTAGTCAGATTACTGTTCCCAAAGTCACATAATGAACAGTTAGACTCAGAGTTATATGTCATAAAACATTTACACCTGTAGAACTTCAGGGGGTTGACAAGATGCACAAGGTTTCATTATCAGTTTCTAAAAATTAAAGGAAGAAATTAAAGAAACAAAGGCACAAAATTACAGAGCGGTTGAATGCATAAGTATGAATCGAGGAAGAAGGAGAAGCTAAGAAAGAAAGCGAGACAGAAAGAAAGACCGACGATGAATGTGTGCAGAAGGCAAAGGATCGGAAAAACAGCGGAAACAATTGTTAAATGTATCGTAAGTTCTCTCCTGAAACATTTTGTCTTGTGGAGAAAAGTCGATAATTTGAATTAAAAAAAAAACCCAATTCTCTAAAATACGATCACCCGTAGTGACTTTGTAAGACCGGGCTTTACATCCCTCACGGCAGAACCGATTGGATGGTAACAAGTTAAGGACATAAACATCAGAGCCTGCTCGATCTATCAGCTGGCCAATACTGGCCTGTCACAGATATACTGGTATCTGCATGTGTTGAAAAAAATCCTTTGGGTTACTTATAATTACTACATTCTAAGTTAAGTGTTCTGATTCCAGCACTGATGTCAGTTTAGATTATAAAGTCTGTTTTCAAACTGTAAAATATCTTGTCTCTGTTACATATCTTTGTCATAGGTGGTAACCACATTGAGGGATCCTTATCAGCAAAGGCAATTCTCATCTTATCTTAATCAGCTGGGCTCGAGAACACATTTGTGACATGAACAAAGATAATGGAAGTAAAGTCATCTGTTTAGCTTTTATCATGCATCATTACAAATCATGTTTTAACAGCAGCAAGTAGTCACACAGTGAGAAAAAACAACACATGGTTCCAATCCACCCGGAGCGTCCAGACCGCACCTAAACGCACCAAATAAACCAGTGTCCCTGAACTCAGCACAGTGTCTCGCACGAGCTCGAGTGGAGCTGAACAACTGCCGCAGAGGATGACAGGAGATTCATTATCATTGTTAATGAAGATAAATAACTTTTGCTTCTGAGCTTCAACCCAAACCATCCCGCAGCAACAGCAGAATAATGATCCGGCCCGAAACAAGCAGCCGAGCTTTTACACGAGAAATCAATGCGGCAACAAAAAAACCAGATGCCTTCAGCCTCTAAATACTACCGCAGACTTTCAATCACGCCGCACCAATCCCTCCAAAAATAAACAGTATTATTAAAACATCCAGAGGCTGGCACGACCCATTAAAAGAGGAGAAAATTGGAAAGGCTCAGCAGAACAACATCGTGTATCTCAGATATTGACTCTCTGCTATTCAACGCCCGTCTGATTTGATTAGATTTCCAGTCCGTGAAGAAGGTCACGGCAAACCAGAGAGTAATGCAAGGAAACCCAGAACACTAAAAGATTCAATACAAAGATTCTCAAATCTGCAGATCTGAAGACAGTAAACTGATTATTCTTATAGGTTTTGGGGAACAAGGTATTCGAAGACCTTGCACACTGGAAAATCACAGTGGGAATATTTCAGTATTTTTTTGATATTTGCATTATAAACAAAACCATCACCAGGTTATTGAAAATCTTAAATATATGTTGGATGCAGGATCAAAAAAGTCAGCAATGAAAGCAAACTAAAGAGGTAAAGGTTAATATAAATCTGCGAGAGATCAATAAATGGCACGCTTTGTGACCTTGTCCGTCAATAACGTCTGTAGATCGATGTGTTAAAGTGTTTGTCAGCGTGCCAGCAAACAACAAAAAGGCTGCTGCTGATCAGCAGTGAAAACTTCCCTTTCACTGGAATGCTCAAAACTGAAAGTGTATCCAGGAACCCTTATTTTCACATAAAAAATAAAGAAATAAAAGTGCCTGCGTTTGTGCACGATATAACAAAGTAGGCTGGGGATCAATAATTTATGCGTTCAGACATGTTAACTCTCTAAGTGTTTTCACATGAATTCTACATTCACTGTGTGAGAGGCTTGAATCTCCTTCTCGGCCATTTCATATGGAAAGATCTGCTGAGATGAGCTCTTCCTGTGTTGCTCTGACATCACTGATGAGACACACACACACGCGCACACACACACACACACACACACACACACACACTCACTCTCACACACACACACACACACACACACACACACACACACACACACACACACACACACCTACTTCATGAGATTGTTGAGGGAATACGCAAACTGCAAGCAAATTAAAAAAAAATTAAAAATGACTTAGAGATTCTGCAGGGGTGTTTTTAAATGTTTATCAATGTATGTGCCTACAATTAGAACTTCTCCTGTTAAGAAACATTTTATATAATTATCACTTTGTTTTACTTCATTATGATTTGTTATCTGTTTATAGAGGAACCTTTGGGTGCCCACCGGAGTGACAGATGAGACCGTCCCTTGAGGTCTAAAACCTCACCTCTCTCTCACTTTCTTATTCCTCTATGTTTATATTTTCCATCTGTTTTCCAGCTTATTCATCGTTGTACACTATAGTATTGTTACGCCATCTGTACTGCTTTTTTACTCTGACCATGTCTTTCTGTTTTACTGCACAGCACTTTGGCCAAACTTGGTTGTTTTGAAATATGCTTTTAAAGTTTAACTTTATTTGGTTTGATACTAAACATGAAATCTGCTTAAATGCTAAATCAGCACGTGTCTATAAATGATTTATTGAATGTTTAAGTATTGTTCATGAATAATAAATAAAGGGGGACATCAAGTAAAGTCTTGCCAAGATGATAAATTTAAATACATTGTTGGAACATCAATATACAGTCTTTCTTTAGGAGCTGTAAAAAAAAAAAAAAAAATCATTGTTATACAGTACATGTATATTATACATGTATTTAGGTGGATTTTATGCAGACACAAACATTTATGATGAGACCAAAAACAAACAGTCTTCAACAGCTCACTTCTACCATCTGAGAACAAACGTCGGCTTACATGGCTGCAAAAACACACACCTACACACAAGCACCGTCAACACCCACCTTCGAATTAAACACATATCTTTCATTTTCATTTAATTTAAGGTACTTAACCAACAGCTCGGTCCGTGGGCGGTGTTTGTCATATCAAGTCCAAAAAACGGCAGAGAAAAGAACTTAGTTTACGCGTGAAGCCTTCAAGGAGTGTTGAAGACGACGAAGAGGCTTGTTTACACAAAGCACCAGCGTGATTAAATAACTCATTAGTCAGCTGTGCAGCAAACAACAACATTAGGGCATTTACAACACACAACAGCACACGTTTAGCAACAATCAATATCATATATATGATATGATTTGGTGATTAGGACTAAAACTGAAGCTGCTGTGCTGCGTGTGCCTCTCCACGTGGTCACTCTCCGACATTTTAGAGCATTGCTTTTTCCATCTAAAGTGAATGGAAGTGATGTGCACTAACATCCCCAGAAGAAATAAACTAAAAATAACATTTGGGGCAAAAAAAGGAAAAAAAAAAAAAGAGGGGGGAGTCATGTTTTCTGACCCCGTCACATGGTACCTTTGGCGGTCCGGTCGGGCACATGCAGCACGTTTCGCAGATTACAGCTGCGGCGCTCTGAGTCACACACAGCTCCAATATGATGCAAAGTCACTGTGCTCTGATTAATCTGAGTATAATCCCCTGACAAGCCATTCAGTCTGCGCTCTGGCAGCTTGGTGGGAGGACGCTGTGTGTGCACAGTGGGGGCTGAGTTTACCGTGTGTCCGTCGACAAACACGGCTTTTTTTTTTTTTTTTTTTTAACGTCTTTTCGGGAGGCGCGTTCATACAAAAACACATCGTGTCCTCCCGAAAAGGAGACATGGAAAATAAAGCACGTTGTGTTCCCTCCCATCTCTCACCACTGTCCCTTCATGAGCCAAATTAGGCTCTAGACCGAGGACATGATGCTACAGCTGCCTGACAGCACTGCCTCCTCTCCTCTTTTGTTCCCAGCATCCTCCTCTCCTCTCCACTCCACTCCATCACTTCCTCCTCTCGCCCCTTCCTGCCCTCTGATACACTCTATCCCCGTCCCTCCATCATCTTTTCTCCCACTCTCTTCCTTTCTGTTCCACATTCTCCCTGCCCAAATGTGCCTCCTAGTTCATTTCCAGCAAATGAATACATGCATCTGCTGCAATATCGAGTGTATCATGCTGCGTCATTATGTTCTGCTTCACTCTAAGGGTGGAAATGTTAGTCAGTCCACGCACTTATATATCTCAACAACTACTGGATGGATTATCTTGAAAGTCATTCACGGTCCTCACAGGATGAACTTTGGTGAACCACTGACTTTTTCCCAAGCTGTACAGTTTTAAATAGAATGAAAACTGTTGGATAAACTGCCATAAATAAATCAAACATATTTTAGTGGACGTTAAATGATCCAATACTTTGACTATTGACCAATGTGATGGAAAAATTCCTTTTCATTATGGGTTGATGAATTTTGAACTATTTTGTTGAATATGATTTCTTATGCAAACGTATGAACACCTAACCTCTGCCCTATATGATTGTAACAGAGTCACGAACCAGCCAAAACTCAGATAGAAAGTCGCCTTCTTGTCTCATGTTTTATGTCTGATAATTTTATGCTTCGCACAGAGTCCCAGGTCATGCGTCATGAAGTTTTAACTTTATGTCTTGTGTGGATGAGAAGCCTGTCTGATTGGGATAGTCGTATGTACCTATGTGTGTAGCTTAATCACTGCTGGCACCGAGAGTGCTTGTCTCTTTCCCTGACCTTGTTGATATCTGTGTATAAATTGTGAACACTCCTTTACTCTGGGCTCATTCACTCAGCTCATGAATTTGACTGTGTGGTCAGTCCATCTGCAGATGGTTGGATTAAACTTACCGAAAAGACAGATCTGACTTTACTCTTTTATTGACAGAAATTTCCACCACACCAATGAACTAGACCAACCAATAACTAGAGGAAAGGTCAGTGGATCATCAGTCATTCGGATTGGGTCCTCAAGCGCCATGGCTACCTAAATACTTTTATTTACTTTTTTTTTTATCACAATATATCCAATAGAGATATTTCAGTAAAAGCTACAAATGTCAACCCCACAGTATGATGGTGGTGCAAGAAGAGAAGGGATCATGAGGATTCATCCTCCAGGGAACAGAAATGTCCAAAACTTCCTTGGTTGCTGAGTTATCGCTTTCTGGATCATCCGACCGACGCCGGCACTCAGAGGAGGCCGGACACTAGAGCAAAGCTAAAAATAAATCTGATATTCTTTTCTTGCCTGACTCATCTTTTTTCGCCATACACGATGTATGATATCAACATTTAAGATGAGGATCTTTCTGCTCACACCATCAGACAAATGGAACATGTGATTCAGGTTCATACATGTCCAAACACGTCCTTCCCTCCTCACCGCATGATTAACAGGCTGATTTACTCCGGTGGCCAAACACCTTTACTGTGACACAACTCTCCGGCTGATTATTACCTTGTTCTTGCTGCCAAAACTCAAAACTAAATCTGGACCTTGGCTGTAGATTCTTCTTTTACATTTACAGCTACATTCAGGGCATTAAGCAGACGCTTTTGTCCAAAGTGACTTACAATGAGTGCATTTGTCACAAGGAAGAAACCTCAACATATTAGCGTCGATAACTAAAAAGAAAAAAAAAGAAACAATTTTCAAGCTCCCATCTGAGCATAGTAGCTGCTATTCATCAAAGATACCCTAAGTACAAAAGTGCTATGATTTAAGTGGTTCCTGTTGTTTTGTTTAATTTTATTTCTTTTTTTGTGACATGACAAAATGTTCATTTCTTATTTTAATATTGGCTGAAAACACGAGTGGCTTGTGTGCCTTATTTCATGACCTCCGTGAGAACCTTGACCTTTGACCCTGAACAAATGCACTACAGACGATGCCTTCACAGGGTCTGTGGGGGGAGTGAAAACATCCATATCTGCACATTACGTTGCATGACACTTCATTATTTCAGCTATAATAAAAGCCAATAACCAACAGGGCGAATGGGTTTCAAGGAGAGTGTACCGCGGGCTTCTGGGTTATAGATTTGGTTAATAATGAAATGACCGGAATGTCCCTGAAGTAGAAGTGTGTGTGTGTGTGTGTATGAAGGTGGCTTAATTCAGTCTTATCAGTGTTTCCAGCTATTTCCACGCATGAGAGTAAATTGCTTCACTCGCTACTCGCAACAATAGCGACACATGAACTGCAGAATCATCATATAACCAGAAACCTAATGGTTTTATTTTGTTATGTAATTAAACCCCTTATAACATGCACCACATCCTTTAACAATTAATATCTTTCGAAGTATGGGTTAAGATGAGAAAGGAAGAATGAAAGTACCAACATCTTCTAATCAGCTCTCAATAACGGGTCCTGAGAATTTCCCTTTTTCCAGCCCCAAGCAATCGGCAGTCTTTCCTGCAGTGGTTGAAGCCCAGAATATAAAATATACCAGCCTTGAATAAAACATCAACCATGGCCTGAATACTGATGCTGCGAGAGAAGGAGAGGCAGGGAGGGAGGGAGGACGGGAGCAGGGAAGAGAAACCATGCAGTGGCGAACAACAGCTCAGTTTCAATTAACAAACGGAAAACCTCGAGCGACCGTCGCCATCGAAGCAGGACACCGCGCAGCAATGTCGAAGCTGAGTTTGTTCATTCACAATCCCAATGCATGAGGACAGTTAATGAGTTTACCTCACCAGCGCGCTCTCATTCAAAACGGGCCCATGGCATCTAACCACAGGACGGGCTAAGAATAGTCCTGGTGCAGACCGCGTCCGTCTGTCATTAACCTTCAGAACAAAGCTGACGTCAGAACAGTGAGAGATCCACAGACCTGTTTGCGGGCCTCCTGGCCATTGCATGTGCACTCCTGTCAGAAGTGATCCAGTTCATTCAGAAGAGGCTCTACTGAAGTTCTGCCTCTTCTGTTTGATACGTAACAGTAAATCAATGGGATTTTCATGATTTTAATGAGACACACAAAGAAAGAGCAGCTCATGTCACAAGCTGTGAGGAAGCTAACGTGGCATCACGTCGGTCTGGTTCAAGTACGACATGTACAGCAGCTTCATACTGACTGTAAACAATATCTGATCTACTATAGCATGATTGAAGAGGCAAAAGCATCAGTTCCCCTTATCTTAACAGAACAAACTCTAATAGTAATAGTTGTATATGAGGAGTTATCTCACATGTAGCATGCTGCCTGTATGTTAGCTAGTTATCATGTGATAGCATAATATAGGCAAGACTGCAGGATGTAATGTCAACATGACAAGGATGTCCCGCAGGGGGCCTGCTTATCAGACAGTAAGTAGTTTTGATGACATTGTGATTTAATTTGGTTTAATTTTAACAAATATTGGCTACTTGTATTTATGAAGCCACAACTTAACAGCAGAAATCAAACAATTGATCTCCTTTTTTTCTGTTGAATTATCGTACCGGAGTCATAACCATGACAACAAGTAGACGTAAGTGTGCACCTCTACAGAACGTGCATTTAAAATGATTGTCTTGGCTCACTGGTGCGTTCAGAACAACTCGACTTCAACGCACCAGGGAGAAAGTTGAAGCTCTGCCTCAAAGTCGCTTCGAATGAGTGTTGAGCATGTGAGATGCAGGATGCGCACTTTTGCTTTTGAGATCATCTCAGGAAATGAATTTAAATGAGACAAGACAGACTAAAACCAACGACCGATATAAGCATCACAAAAGTGTCAAATTATTCTACATTGTGGCATTTTTTGCATTATTGATTGTACATCGCATATTAGGGAAATTATTGTATAAATATGAGAATTATTGTTTATCTGGCAGCACTGATGGCCACATCTCATTGCGACGTGTAGCAGCAGCTCTGGAGATGATGAGTCATGTTCGTGACATGCTCCTGAGTCCACGGACAAAAAGTCATTGTTGTAAACGCTCTCTGAAGGATTTGTGTGATGTCAGGGAGATTAATGAGAACATCAGTTAGAGGAGAGGTGATGGAGGTGACATTTTGAACTCACACTTGCCAAAAAAAACAAACAAACAAACAAAAAAAACTGTCACTGCGGCTTTAACATATTGCAAAACATGTCTGAGGTTTGGTGAAAGACTTCTCTGTTTGAAAACTTCAGTCAGAGAGCAGCTTCAGGAGCCGGGATCAAACATCTGAGGATATAATGTTTGCACTTGTCAGAACCAGGGGGAAAGTCTCCTGATGGAGGCGTATGAGAGAAAGAGCTCTGCTGTGGAGAGCAGGAAGGCTTTTCTTTTAAGCCGGATTGGCAAATGACAAAAGTGAAGAGAGCTCAGTGATGAGGAGGAGCTAAATGAAGGTAAAGCGATACGGGGTACATCACTGCGGGTTCTGTGCTGCTGGACTCGATCCAGTGCAGCATTGCTTTTGCTGCATTGCTGATCCACACTGGGCCAAAACTGGAAGCACTGGGCTGGCTGGCTCGAGTGCATTCAAATCTTAAGAGATCATATCGACAATGAGTCTTTGTCCTTTTGACTCACGAGGACATAATAGTCATGACACGTCACATCTAACACTTGCCAAGTATCCCGGGGAGGTGCGTCCATGTTGGACAATTCTGCAGCTCACGATTTACAACCAGGGCCAAGGTTCAGAGCCAACACTGGTGGTGGTGTGCGATGTATGTCGTGACGCAGCATGTACAGAATGTAAAGGGCAGCGTGGGGATGGATGTTTATTTATCAGCAGTAATGATAATTATTCAAAGCATACTGTGGATGACATCAGTGGTGCAAATTAAGTGCTGCTGTTGCACTGCTGTGTTAAACCTCTACTTTACAACAACCAGGAGGCAAATATTTGCAGATTCAGAGTTTTAGTTAGAGTAAGCTCCACCTTCACCAGCTGCATCATTGGAGTGATACATAATGAACGCATTAAATAACTGTAAGAGTAAATAAAGCACAAACTGTGTATATGCTATATTCTGAAATTGGCCATTCTGCACAATAAGTGCTTTTACTTTTGGTATCTTTAAGTATATTTCCTGTCTTGTGATTCTACAACTACAAACTTTTACTGATTAATCACTGGATCCTTTGACCTAGATGAATTTATAGATATTGCCACAGTAGCACTCTACTGCAAAAGCTGCTGTTCATTTCCAAAGATGAGAGCTACAATTATTAATTTTCATAATCGACTAATACTTTCAGTTGCTTTATTCAAGCAAACTGGCAAACATTTTCTGGTTTTAGCTTCTAAAAAAATTGGGATATCCGTGTTTTTACTTGGGGATTCCAGCCGTCACACGAAGTTCTGGGAAACTGGCATTTTTCATTTCAAAGAGATTTTGTGGACAACTTGTATTAATGAAAGCAACTGTTGGTTGCAGGCCTACCCAGAATTCTTAGATAAAGAAACAGACAGAGAGAGACATGATGCAAATATCAACGGAGAGATTTCAGGTTGGTGGAAATTTCTCCTTAAACCCTCGGGAGAGTGAATCCCTGCAGGTCAGCCGTTCTCCACACTTGCTCCTGTTCGACAGTCTCCTCCTCCTCCTGCTGCTCTCTCCTTCAGTATCTCTCGGCTGAATCCTCCCTCAGCCTATCTCTCCCCTACCTGCTCAAGGCTGCTCTCTATCTACTTCTCTTTCCCCCCCCTTTCTTGTCCTCTCTTATCTCTCTTTCCTTTGCTCCACTCTCTCCGTCCCTCCTGCCCATCTGTTATCTCCCAGCTGGATCTGTTTTACGCTGCACTGCAGTAGGAACCGCGAGGATCCAGGCTGGATGAGTCACCCACTCACAATCTGCTGCCCTAAAGCCCTGCAGGCGTCAGCCCCATTCACGACCCCACTGCTGTCCACGGGCACGCACGGATGTACATCGATGCATCCTCACGTGCACGCCTGCACATTGGATACCCTTTTCTTTTCTGAGGAAAGAAATGCCTGCACACATGCACACGATGAATTGGATCTAAAATGGACCGAGAAAGAGAGTCCTCGATCCTTAATTACTTGCCTCCGAGCTAGAATGAGAGGGTTTCCTGTTGATTAATCAGAAAACCACACGAAACACACCGAGGGTGAGATGTGTGTAGAGCTGGTCAGTATTCAGCACACACACTGGGAAACCTCTACTCGAACCAGGGCTGACTGCAAAGTAAAGGATTACTGCTCCACAGTCCACTGTAAGAAATATACCCCATTTAAAATTTACAGCAGCTTCTTGCTCCCTACAAAACCTAAAAGTAACGACTCACTACGCGCCCACTCCGGCTTGACAGATTCTCTTGTTCCTGTGCAGAACATGGGTCGTATAACACTCGTCCAGCTGCTCCGCAAAGGAGTCTTGGCGCCGTGTTCCAGCTAAGAGCCGAAGCCATTGTTAAAAAAAGAAACATAATAGGCAGCTTTTACTGGCTGACTTTATGATGTGATGTGTCTCTCTGATCTGCAGGTATTCTACTGCTTTCATTTAAAAAAGTAGGACAGCTTGTTTCTTCGCGCTGTAAATTTCCATGCGTATATTTGTCACACTAAACAGCCTCAATAAAGAAAGCGACTGCACACGGCGTTCACATAAATCTGAAGATATACTGAACCAGTGACGCTTGAAGCCTGGATTCATCTCTGTGATTAGATTTGATATCATTACATAATAATTGATGGACTGTATACGGCCCATAAGGTGTTGATCTGCAGCCAGGGGGATATTTCCCACCCAACGCTAAAACATAAACTGATCTGGATTTGTTGAGACATGAACAAAAGCAACTCCTTCTTCTGTGTGTCACCCAAAATGAAAATTCAGTCATTATTTATTCACTCCACAAGACCCTTCTGGAACTTTACAGCAATACAGCATCCTCCCAAGCGACTCAAGTATATGGGGATGGTAATCAATATCTTCGGGAACCCTGAGGCCACAAATTGATTTGAAAAGACGTTATTTACACCCTTTAGAAAGCTGAAATCTTCACTGCTGTGTGTCGGGGGTGTAAATGACGTCCCTTCAAATCAAATTTGGATTTTGGGGCTTGGATTATGCTGAAGGAGATGTTTGGAGCCATTTTATTGTTGCTTGTTTTTGTTGTTTTGATTTTTAACATTCTACTTCAGTTATTTAGGAGAATGCGTTAACGCTGTTTTGCAGTTAAGTTCCCGGGATCGTGGACGATACACGTGGGTGAGCAGATAATGACTGAACTTCATTTTGGGGTGTACTTATTCTGGCTCTCTCAAACTCACTTACATGAACTAAAAAAAGGGGGGAAAAGAAGAATTTAAACATAAGATGCACAAGGAAGCAGCCATTCTTGTGAAGAAGCTTGTAAGTCTTTTTCTGACACTGACAAGATGCAAGCAGCCATTTTACTTGGAAAATACTGCAGCACAAACCCCCCCAAAGACTGTTTTCCCTCTCACTCTGGCACACTTTCTCAGGCTTCCTTACCATCCTCTTCATCGCCCCGCGTTCTCCCGCAGTTTCTATTTATTAAACATTTTTCTGTCTTCCCGCTGGCAGCACACACTCACTCACTCACTCACTCACTCACTTACTCGCTCGCTCCGTTGAGGGAGGTAAAACATTCTCTCAGCAGCCTTAAGATAGATAGAAAAACTGGTATTCAAACTGGGGTTTGATTAAAGCAAACAGACGAGCAGGACTGTGAGGCTTCAGGAGCTGCACGGTGCAGTTGTCTAAACCATTAGTGGAGGGGACACAACCGGCATGCATGCACACACACACACACACACACACACACACACACACACACACACACACACACACACACACACACACACAAACACGAGTCTCTGCATGGGAACCGAGCCACCATGAAAAGTAGCATCTGCTCAAAGCATGACTCATTTCACTCCGAGGTGGAGTTGACTTGTGACGTCATAAGCGAGAAATCGTCACCTTTGAAAATACGGCAGACAGAAACATTTTGTCTCTGCTTAAAACAATAAGAGGACGAATATCAGGCTGACATTTTTCCAACTGTCTCATGGCATTCAAATCTATTAGAGTGTAGTAGAATATTTTATATATCGTAAGCCACGGTGGGAACGAGTAACGGCACGCTGAATAAACATGTACCTATTTTCAAAAGGCAACTCCTCTGGAACCTTCTGGGTTTTACCCTTCATGCCCCGTGTGCTTCCATTCTTTATAAAATGGCCCCCGTTATTAATGCACCACTCTGAGCCCCGATGTCCTTGGGTGAGAGCGAGAGAGAGAGTGAGAGAGAGAGAGTGAGAAAGTGAGAGAGAGAGACAGAGATGCCTGCCATCGCAGACAAGTGTGATTGTGGTCGTGTGAAATAAATTACTCAGTGATGTATGTGAGAAGGTGAAGCTGAGGTTGTTTAAGTGTGCTTGTGTGGGAATCTCATAAATTCCCAGCGACTTCACAGCATTCTACCTTTTATGGGCCGTTTCTCTCAGGCTGAGTGCATGGAAGTCCATAATGAAGAAATGACCCCGGTCCCCCCATGCACAGAGTGAGGATCTTCATCCTCCCACAAAGCAGATGCTGCACATTTAACTTCAGACAAAGCTGCACAGCTAATTAGCTGTGCACAGGGCTCGAAGGTCAACGCAGCGTTTTAGGATGTGCAATCTGTTCCAATCTGCACATCAACCGGTGTGACATTATTGTGGCTTTATTTATTTACTGAAATGTTTAATCTTGTGATTTCATGTCGTCCACATTGAGAGATTTTGCTGCTTATAGCAAGGAAGCCTGTCATTTAATATCCTCAATATTGGATACGTGAGTAAATGTAAAAATATTAAAATACATTTCCCAGTAATAAATGTACCAACAGTATCATATCAGACCAGATATTCAGCTTTTTCTAACTACTGAAATATTTTTTCTGGTAAAATGAATTAGTTCTACATTGTGCGAATAATCCAGTGCCTCTTAAATAATTTCCGTTTCTCCCCCCTTCACACTTTGTGATAGAAAATTGTGATAATGCACCTCAACACTGGTAGCCACCCACCAATACAACAGAAAAAAAACAAGGGGAAATAGATGTTAGAGTAGCTGCACCGGGAGATGACAGACGAGAGCAACACTATCCACAAATGGCAGAATAACATTGTTAATGTAAATCTTTTGGCCACTATAATCTGAAATCTTAACAGCTCTCAAATTTTATCTCTTTAAATTAGCTGTAGGCTAGCTGTATCCACCTGTTTCTGGACTTTATGCTCAGCTAAACTGAACTAAGCCAACTGGCTGCTGCATATTGTAGATTGTAGATATAACAGTCATATCAATCCTCTCATCTAATGCACAGCGATAAAGGAAACAAAACATATTTCCCCCAAAATTCAAAATGTGCCTTTAATGCTGACGTCATTTCTGCCAAACTCATATCTGATTCTGTTTAATCCCTGGTCCTGTCCCTTAATCCATGTGACCCCCTCTTCACGTGGTGGGGTGGGGTGGGGGTACTGCTCAGGTTTGGTTGGAGGGTGAGTGTGTGTGCGTGTGTGTGCGTGTGTAAATAGCCAGATTGCTGTTAGTCTGGGCCTGGATTATGGGGGGCTGTGGCACAGGAACAGAGGGGTTGATGGGAGCCTTCTGCCACAGGGAATCTGTGTGAATGTGTGTGTGTTGGGTGGGTGGGGGGACGAGGAACAGACGGCAGGAGACCACAGAGAGAGCTAACTCTGTGCCTCGAGCTGACTGAATCACATTGGGAATAAAAACTAGAGTAATGAAGACGGCGCAGCGTTAAAAAAAAATAAAAAATCTACAAATTCAGATGTATCCGCTACATATTTACACACTCAGCCACACCTCTTTATTCATGCACACTCACAGCCAAATAACCGAATGCATATTTACAGACACAAATGCTCTCATGCAGCCCTCGCCTCAAACACAGACACAGATGAACATGAGGCTGTTGAGGAACATCTGCAGTGAGAGAGAGAGAGAGAGAGGGATAGAGGGAGAGAGGGCTCTGCTAATGGGTGACAATAGACTCATCACACAGAATTAACACAATCTGTGCAGCCATCTAATGCCCCGCGTGGGCTGCTGTCAACTCCCAATCTGAGCTCCTGATTAAAACTGAGAAGTGTGTTAACAGCAGAGTTGCGATTCATTTTTTATTGAATCCGGAAACATAATGAAACTCTTCCAGGTCTGGTTCTGCGAGGGGCTGCTCTTCAAGAGTGTTTTTTTTTTTTTTTCTGGCTTTAATCATCGGCATAAGCCTCCAGACTGTCAGAGTGTCACCGTAACAGAATCACAAAGGACTCACGGCAGCATAAATCAATTAAAAATACAACACTGGACTTCATTGACTGTGTCACCATATTGGACCCCAGCTAAGTTATTCGGGTCCAACATGCAATCAGGAGAGTTAAGTATCTGCAGATGCTGACCTTCGGGAGATACGCTATTATGGGTGTCAGAATTAAATCATTATTCCTTCATATCTCAGTGACAACCGCTCATAAAAATGACAGATGATGCAAACTGGGAGCTGTAAAACTCAAGCCCATTTGTAGGAGAGGTGAACTGGAGAACAAGGGAGGAGAGGAGCTTGTACATGTGACTCAGCCAGGCTACAGGCCTCCTGCTGTGTGACGCCCCGGAGCTGCCTGTCAATGTCACTGTGACTCACCCGCGAGACAACGGACAACCGCCCTGAGATGCGCTGGTGCTTCCAGCTAACACCAGAAATAAAAGTCTTCCCAAAGCTGCGGAGTTGGTGGGAGGAGGCCGCGGGGACGGATCCGCTCGTACCTCTGACCATCAAGATCCCATTACGGCCGGCGCTGGGACAGCTTCCAAAGCTAATGATGGTTAAACTCTTCAGTCTGAGCTCTCTGGAATAAAAATAAGACCCTAAAATGGCTGCGATGGATGGAGGAATACTCTGAGTAACCTTCAAGTGAATATCATATGACGCATTAGGCCTACATCCAAGAATAACAAATGATTCAGCATAATGCACCAGTCAGTTTAGGAACTCTTCAATAAAACATTTACTAATGTTACAAAAAAGGAAATAAAGGCGGTTAGCAGAGGAGGGCTGGGTATCCAACATCGATACTGTTATGTAACAGACCGACTTGCCTTGATACTATCGTGTATCATCAATGTCTTGACGTCTGATAGCAAATTTCAATACCTAAGGAGTTAATCTCATCAGCGTCAGTCAGCCAATAAGCATGCAGCATGCTTGTTGTGACAAGATCCAACAGCGCTGGTGATTGGCTGTCTCGAGGCATGCAGGAAAAACACCAGGTCACGCCCGGAGATGTAGCTCACCGCGTGTATGTGTCATAAAATGTTATTTTCTTTACTGGATTTCATAAAATTGGTATTGGTAAGAATATCTTTCAGGAACTGGTATCTTCTCTTTTTACCCAGACCTAAAGGACAGACAGTGGTACAACGGCTAGAAAGCAAAGCACCGCCTGCTGATGGATCACTGGGACTATTCACACTTCAAACTAGAATGGCACTTAGTAGAGTGTATACCTCCCGGATGAATTAATGTAAATGTTGGACCAAGAAAACGAAACACCTCTCACATCTCGGAATGTTACAGACTATTGTAGCCACCTAAAGAATACATTTGTGTATATACGTGTTTCAATGTTATTGGTGCTTTACGCTGATGTCAGTCTTTGGCACTGCCGCTCGTGCACAAGAATACAGATGTTGAGGGTATATAGTGCTAACGGAGAAAGCTCGACGGCAATATAAAGCGCCCAAAATGGCCGGAACATATGTGCATTGTAACATACATCTTGTCAGGGACTTATTTTAGTCTTGCTGCTGGTTCGGGTTACAGCAGCACATTGCTCCGCTTCCTCTGCTGCCGCTCCACACAGGCTGAGAGCTGATGGTCATCTCCTGCAGATTATACACTAATTAGGCACTGATCATTCAACCTGAACTATCACTTCTTCAAGGTGTTTTAGGCGTTGGTGTCTTCAAGGTGTTTTTCATGGCTTTATTGGCTGAACAGCTTGAGGGACAAGAGAGGAGGGGTGACGCTCAGCAAAGGGGCCGCCGGCTGGACTCGCGCCCTCAGCCGCTACAGCGAGAACAACGCCTCTGTGCACCAAATGAGCTGCTGGGGCGGCCATGAATCATGACTTTAAAGAAAAGGAAAGACAGATCATGAAATCCGTCTGTTAATGGCGTCTACTCCCTCCATTCAAGTGTTGTGGAAATCCATCCAGTAGTTTCTGTTTGATCCTGCTCACGAACCAACAAACGGCCACCACGAACCATATCGCCATCAAAAGTGAGGTGACTCCCAGCACCAGGACCACACCCGTGACTGGAGGCACATGATAAACACCACTGAACCCTTTCACTGTGTTAAAAAAAAAAAAAAAATCAATTCTCAAATGGTAAGACGGACTAAAATACCTTAAAATAATAATAATAATAATAATAATAATAATAATAATAATAATAATAATAAGATAAACCAAAGTGTCCAGGATGGTCTCAGGCGCACAGAGAGGAGCAGAGTCTCCACACCTTCCCTCCATGAGCCCACCTCACCTGATTGGCTCCCACATTGAGCACGGATCCTACAGTCCCCTGTGCTTACAGCACGACAGTGAACACATCCTTTGATTCACCACTGCTGGTTTCCCCGCAATAGGCGATAAATGCGTTTAGAGGGCGCCGAGGTCATGGCGTGCCGCTGCTGACAGGAGCGGATTTCCGCCGAGGCGCACTTAACGATTGCGTAACATCTTGCGCGTCGGAGTTCCCGCTGAAGGAGAGCACCGATTTTTTTTTTTTTTTTTTTTTTTTAAAATAATACTACCTCCTTTCATTCAGGGGCCAAACAAACAGCCGCATTACCAGTGTGATCGGCTGCCATGAGCTGCAGCTCTGGAGCTTTTCTGTGCGCGGAATGTCATCTGAAGGGTACCGAGAGGAACTGACGTCCCCCCGGCATCACAACCCCATCATCATCCTCCTCATCCTCACTGTCGTGTAAAAATCGGCGTCGCAAATAGCAACCACATTACAACTGAGTCTGCAGCGTGAAACACGAGTGATAAATTATTCTGTTGGCGCATTGCTGCAGTCTTTTTTTTTTTTTTCCAGTGGAGCAGGTTTCAGCACCGGGACAGCAGCCGGTGAGAGACTCAGAGGTAACAGATGGAGCTCTACTACAACATGAGGGCGCGATGAGGAGGGATGATTTTACGCGTTTTTAACAACACGCGTAAAAAAAAAAAGAAAAAAAAAATATGAATCTCTACCATCTCGAACATGCACTGGTGTGATCCGGTGCTCGGGACGTCGAGTCCCCTCTTACCTGAGTGGCTTTGTGGAATTGCTTCTTCAGCCCCGCTACAGACATGGTCGCTACACGGTGGATCTAAGCTGAGGATGTGAACTGGTGGTGCTGCGGGTTGTGGTGGCGGTGAGGAGGAAAGATCTCGGTCCTAAAGTGTGAATTTTTTTTTTCTCCTTCTGGATGTGGAGATCTCGCAGCCGTCGCTAAGTCCTGTCTACGCTGGTCTTCACCGGAGGGATCTCCTGCCAGGAGTAAAAAAAAAAGAAAAAGAAAAGGAGGGCTGATTAAAGCCTCGATCAGGCTATTGGATGTCAGAGCCACATGTCTAAAACGGCGCTGACGTCGGAGCCAGCTTCGTTTTTTTTTTTTTTTTTTTTTTTTAAAGCGTCCGCCTACTCACAGCGGCCGGGCCGGCGCGCTAAAAACAGGCTGCTGAGGTATTTTCTAATTTAAGATCGTTTAGGGACAAGGACGAGCTGGGAAGGGGGAAGAACAAGACAGAGACTTGTAGGGTTAATCTCTGAGATGGTGCAGAGAAAATTAGATTCACTTCCACCGCCCGAGAAAGAAAGAAAGAAAGAAAGAAAGAAAGAAAGAAAGAAAGAAAGAAAGAAAGACAGACACTCAGGTGTAGGAGACTGTACAACCAGTGAACGTGCTTTCCCTCCTGCCAGGACTCGATCCCTCTCCAGCACCCTGGACAGCACCCATCGACAGACGTCCCACTGCGCCCAGACTGACTTACTAACTCACTTCCCTCCTGTTCCATCAGGAAATGGAAATGACTCTACTTAGCGACATAGAATAAAAGATAAAACACAAAGAGGGTCCAGATGTAAAAAAAAAAAAATAATAATAAATAAACAAAAATGGTGATTTCAACACAACACGCGTGAATAAAAATAAAATGCAAAATGTCGAGGAAAATGTGCAGATAGGCAAACTTTCGAGCAGAGAGGATTTAAATCAAATGGAGGATTTCATGACATAGTTTTAATGTTGCTTGACTGGAAACAGGAGTAATGTTACACAATCGCACGGCAAGGGCCAATCTGTTCTGGAGCTTTCGACTGCATCACCTGATCTTCATCAGCAGATGGAGTTTGCCCAGTTGTGAAAGAAGTGTTGTGGCTCAGATTTATATGTTCTGGAGCACTTATAGAATTATTAGTGTTCACAGCTTTCCAGATGGCAGACAAAACAGGCTTCTAACTATGCAAATTATATAGGCAACACAAATGAATACATCACATGTTTTCTTTTACCCCGTTCATTTGATATTCTTGCTGTTTCATCTAGTCTACCTAATGCTTACTGTTTGATTTTTGTATTTTATAGGACATTTGGGGGACACTGACAAGAAGCCTCTTCTGCAAAATGACCTGCCGACAGACACTTTAATCATGGGTAACCACAATTCTTACACATTAAAGTGTGTTTACAGCTCTTGGAGGGAACTAATGCATGTGAGAGAAAAGTAGTGTAATACCCTCTGTGGCTCCAGAGGAATCTGCATGCACTCTGATAAATTCCTTACAGTGATGTCACTTAGATGCTAAATTGCATTGTGGGTAACAACAGGTGTTGAAAAGCAGCCCACTGGTCCAGCGTTTCCCTCTTAAACCATGTTGGACTCATTGTGGAGAGTTTTATGGGCCATTTCTTTCTAATGTATTCTCATTCCTTTTCAAAACTGGCAGCCTACATTACCCACAATGCAATTCAGCCACTGAGTGACATCGCTGGAGGCAATTCCTCAGTTTACATGATTAAATTACTTCCTCTGGAGCCACATAAGGCTTTACACTACTTGTTTTTATTTTTCACATTTGCACTTGTCATCCCCAATACCTATACACTATAATAGAAGAAATTGGCGGAATTACCCTTTAAGTGAAGTATCTGAATACTTCCAGTAAAATCAGACAACATTTACTGGTGTGAAACAAAAAGCAGGTTTGTCACAATACAAGATGTTCAGGACAGACACACGTGGTCACGTTCACTCATAGACTGTAGAGGATGTTTAATGTGAGCACAGCTTTCTGAAAATAAGATATTGATAACAATGACATAAAAAAGGGAATTAAACTCACTTAACTCAATCTGGTCATCATACTATACAATATTAATTAGCTGATGTGATCTAAACACCTGCAGAGCAGCTAAGAAGTCACCTGCACACATTTTGTCAGCTCGACACCAGATGGCAGGTCAATAGTTGGAGGACTACTCGGGCAGACAGTCAGAGACACATCCTGTAAGGCCACTAACGCAGCCCTGGAATAAGACTCGCTGTCGTGATCACCAGATAGGCTAACAAATCTTTAATGTGGCCATATCTGCGACTGTGAGGTTTCAAATGAAGCAAACTGAGGCTGTTTGTGTCCACAGAAGCTTCCATGTTGGAAACGGACTGTAAACATCCAATGACTTGTGCAACATTTAGGAAATATTGGAACGTTATATTTTAATGTTTACTTTCCTAAATTTTTTAAAGGCCTTTAAACACACCTATTAGAAGTCATTTCTTGGTGGTGAAATGCAAACACAATGTGAAACACATCAACAAAATAACCAAAAAATAAAGTTATGTGCCAAGATGTAAGATGACGTGCTGTGTGACCATTTGATGATATACAGGAGGTAATGAACGTCTCTGCTGCATGTCAGCTGCATGATTAGACTGTGTGAGAACCATCCAAACAGCACAAGACGTTCATATGCAGTCACAGTTTAACAAACATGACACATCTCCTTTGTAAACAGGCCTACATTTATTTATCAAACGATTCATTTGTTCCCCCAGTGCAGAATTAATCACTATCATCGCTATGCCATGACTGCTGAATCATCTTGTTGTGCTTTTGTGCTGTATTTTTTATTTATTTATTTATTTTTAATCTATTCTAGAGATTGTGTGTAAATCTGCATCTCTTGTGATGATCAAATTCCACCACAGAGGATTATCTAAAGGCAGAGCTGGTTTAGTATAAGCAGAAACATTTGTTATGTTGGTGGCGCCATCGTGTGGAGAACTCCTGAACATACATTCAGACCAAAGGAATTATCTAAAAATGTTTCTAACGATTTGATTTAAATAGTTGGTCAACTGCATACGGCAAGACTCAAAATAAATGAATACAAATAAATGAATAAACAATTCAACAATGATTTAAATTTCATTCCTAAAGGAACAGTCACAGATCCAAAAATGCATCTTATTCCCAAGAAACACAACAACAGATGATGTCTTTACCACAAAAAGATTTCACAAAAGTTAAAGTTGAAGGTGGATAATGTCACTTTGGAAAAGAAATTCAAACGCAGAAAGGCACTATTTACTATATAAATGAGGAAATAATACAAACTTCAGAACACTATTTGACTAATATCTTCCCATAACTGAATAAACATACTGAAAATAAGGTCCCCAGAAAGGAGAATGAAGCTAGAAAGATGGTTACTGAATCTGTAAGTATTAAACTGAGCTTCCCTGCCATAAAAAATCAACCAATGAAGATTCTCTGAGTGAAATGTCTTCCACAGTGCACCTATAAAAACATAATAATTAAGGATGTCAACATTTAATGTCTATATTATAACAATTTACGCGAGCAGCAATAAATGTTTCTGTTGTTGTTCATTGTATCTATCTGTACTCTGCCTGAAACGTCTTCACGCTGCCCAACAAGTCACAATCTCTGAGGCTCTGCTTCCACCTAGTGGTCAGAAATGATGCAGCAATGATGATGATGTGTAGATTCAATTCAACTCAACTCATCTGACTGCAGCACACTGTATTAGTCAGATCAGACCGGCTCCACAGTGAAAGCAGCACAGATTCAAGGAGCTCCCTGAACACCAAATGTTTGTTTGGTCTGATCAGCTCTTACTGGCTCACAGAGGGGTACGAGTGATACATCACTCCGGCTGGCTGACAGTGACCTGAGCGCAGTCCTCTCCTCAGTTTTCCTGCTCGCTGGCCTCGGCGGGCAGCTCTGATAAAGTGCTCGGTCCCACGGCTCAGTGAGCTGTGTGTGTGGCCCGAGGTGAGTTTCCATTTGTCTTAAGTCGTGAGACAATAAATCTCACCTGAACCTTACAGACAGATGGAGGCTGAGCTCAAGTGAAATATGAGATTGTTGCCATTAACTGTATTACACTGACAACTGATCTTGTTTTTTTGGCATCGAGAAGGACTGGAAGTTGGGGTTTCTGTTAGCGACATGTTCATGTTCTTTTATAGAGCAGTTGGGGCATGTTTTAACATGTATGATGATGCAATTATTTATATCTGCTTATTTTTTGTCTTTTTTGCAAATAACACAATACTTCTGTCTATATTTGTCATGCTGACTGATGTAGGGCAGCTGAGATAGAGTGAATGTTTCTCACCTTCAGACCCTACTTTAAATGTGCTCAGTGTAAGTCGTGTATATGTAATTTGCTGCAGTCTACATGTATTAATCACCTTCCCTGTCTTCCTCTGTTGTGGCAGTCTGTGGAAGACCAGTCTAAGTTGTTCAATGCTGGTGGACGGCTGATTTCTCTTTGACTGACTCGGGTCAGATTTTCCATGACAGTTCAAAGGATGTGACTTTACCCACGTTCCTCGAGTGCATCGCCTCAGTGCCCCTCGGCTAACAACCGGCTTCCAGCACAACGCAGAAGCTCCACAGAGGCCCTTTCATAAGATATCATGACCAGATCTGTCAAACTCATGTTCCAGTTCAACTTTAAATATGAACAAGAGCCATATATACTCGAGCTTGGCCAGTACGGACAGCAACATGTTTGCTGCAACCATATAGACAGAGGACAATATGAAAACTACATGATTGTCCTTGCCAAAATAAAATCATGAGCATTCACAAAATTATCCCCAGTTAATATCAAAAATATGAACAAAACCCTTTATTTTGCACTTAGAGGATTCAAATTAACTGACGTTTTATTAGAAAACCAGTATTTTTCACTGCATCACAGAGAGGACACACGTCTTTTTTGAGTGGAAAACAAACAAACTGTTCAGCAAACAGAGCTGAACGGCGGTCATGTAGATGGGAGTGCAGTATCCAATGAGCAGCCGTGCTTTCAGCCATGGTGACAGATGCAGGCTCCCCCTTGTGGCAATTCAAAATAAATCAGGGAATCATCACACCACTTTGTGAGAGCTATTCACAACTATCCCAATAATGAAAATTCACCTTGATCAAACTTATCCTGTGTTTTTAACTGAATCATAATTTGTCCCATTACTGCAACCAAATATTTTCCAGCATGGCCATGAGGTCATAGTCCAATGAGGCCTGCAGGACTACACTGTAGGGAAGAAGCAGAGATGTGGTCATGGTCAGACTCCCATGGCCCATCCTATCTTACCCATCTGGTATCTAAAAAAAGTAAAGATCTTATAATCTTTTCTAAGGAGGCTGAGTAGTGTGATACCTTGATGTCCCTTTCTTTAAAATGGGCACATCGCACCTACATTATCTGCCAGTCAATAAGCACTGATCGTAAACCTCTGCAGGACATTAGTAATCCAGACATACAAACCAAGACAGTCCAAAACAATCCAGAACGTCAGCCTTCCTGAGTAAATCTCATCCACCTCTGCTGATGCAGACACGTTGACCTTCAAGTCAAAGTTTCGTCAGACTCTTTCAACTCAATCTTGTCCATGTGTTGGTGTGTGTGCAGAGGAATTCATCAAAGCAGTCCTTACATCATCATGATGGCCGAGGTCAACGGTTCTCCTCTACCTGCTAACAGCCTGGACAAGGCCTTGCCTCCCAGTTTGCCAGATCTTCTTCCAGGCTGACTAGAACTCAAATTCCAACCTTCAGCTACAATCATGAGCTACAGTAAACACGAGAATGAGATCGGAGGTACAAGTGGCCTTTGCAGGGGGTCTGGGATCATGAGTTCCAGGCATCTGATGATCAGGAATCCTCTCAGTTGAAGCTTTTGGTGCTTGTTCAAGTGGGATGAGACCACAGAGGACCCAGAACACCCGGCATCAGGAGTGCCTCGGAATTTCTTCAATTTACCAAGTTGCCTCAACTAAATTGGTCTCTGTTTATGCTCAGGACCACCTGCTCTTCTCCTCAGCTAGCTATGTTCATTGTCTGCACCTGTGACCTAAACACATGTTTCTGTTCACCTTTGAGGCAACAGTCAACAACAACAAAAAAAAACCAGATCTTTTAAACATTACCAAATGGTCATGTTTATATTTGGTCCAGAACAAAGCCCCAAAGAACTTGTGCCTCAAGTAACAGGCAATTATATCGGTGAGGAAAAATGTGTGTTTAGGTGCAGATGGGAGAGACAGGACGGGCCGTGACAGCGGACCAGGGGTCATTTGTCACACATATGCCAGTCGTCTCACCGGAGACGAGCAACCAACACACAACAGGCCGTGGTCATGTGTTTTTGGGCTTCGTGAAAGGCCTTCCAATCCCCACGCCATCCCACTCCACTCAAACATGCTAATGTACCTGCGCTCTGCTCTAATTGGTCCCAGTGATGCTCGCCCTGCTCCACCTGTGTTCATGGGAAGCCTCCAGTCAGTCCTGCAGTCAGGCCCCCGCCACTGTGTGCGAGCGTGCAGTGCTAATATTATGCAAACAAACACTTCTTTGTTGTTTGGCACTTCTCTCACCGACCCGCCACTGTGGAAGAAAGGGAGAAAGTCAGTAAAGGGAAAAGGAGAAAGGGAAAAGGGGCGGGTGAGTGGGGGGGTGCTTGAATTCATTAGTGTGATTACCTGAGGTGTGCTACTTTACAGGGGGTAATCTGCCAGCCCCGCTTCATACCCTCCAAACTTCAGCCAGTCCGCTAATGAGCGCTTGGAAAAGTTAGTCAAGGTGGAGAGGTGCTTTGAGGAGCTATACACCGCAGACTAAGGTGTTATTATATATGCTGGAGCAGAAAACAAAGGATGGCTGCCTGTTTTATAACAGCTAGGACCAATGAACACTGTATGAGTTGTTAGTTTTGATTCTGAGAGCACACAAAACAAAATGGAGCTACGAGCAGAGTGCCAATTGATGAACTTGGATCCTCAGAACAAAAAAAAAAATAATTAAAAAATCCCCTGCTTAGATGCTTGGCAGATTTAAAGGCGTAAAAACCCTTGCAACAATACACCGCACCCAGGAATGTCAGTTTTGACTGATGTGTGATATTAGCAGCCACATTTTCTACACCATTTGAGACAGCATCCCAGATTAGTCACAAGGACACCAGAGGGTTGAGGCAGTCGCGCTGAAAGAGTCGCTTCTCTCTGAGGTGATGCTGAGGACGGCAGCTTCCCCCCTACACTGCAAGAGAAGGTGGATTAGAGACCAGATCAAGCCCTCTCTCATTCCCTCTCTTTTTTTTCTGCCCAGGAGCTCAGGCCATGGCTTTAGACAGACAGCTGCCATGAGCAAGGCTTAGGACAGTCCACGGGGACGGAGAAAGAGTGAGTGTCAAAGAACAAGAAAAGTGCAGGAACAGCTTGGTTACGATGGACAAGACAAAGATATGAGAGGAAGGGGAGAGGAATCCAAATATATATATATATATATATATATATATATATATAGATCCTGTAACTTTCCCCTTCCTCTTGCCCTATGCCTCTTCTTTATCACACAGCATCAAAACATAGCTTTAGTCCCCTGAGTGGCTGGCCTTTTTATCTGCTCCCTAGCTTCCCACGGCGGGCTGCATCCACCCATAATCTGCTGCCGTTTCATGTCTGGAGCACTGTAGAGGAGGATAAGGGACTTGTTCAAGTGAAGATCAATGAGGTTGTATACATAGCATATGTGCATCAGGAGAGAGTGATTCCCTTTTTTCTTTTAAGGTGGCATCCAGTCCTAATGAAAAAGAAAAATCACACACGGATGTAACGGAGGAGCCACTTCCATGGTCTGAAAGTTTAAGAAATAATTACCCTTGACCGAAATTTCACACATCAGTCGGGAGTGAATACGAAAGCGTGGAGGGATTTCTGTCACACGCTCTGCAAACAGCGTCTACCTTTTGTGTCTGAACCTCCCCCCCGTGGATTGAACATGAAGGATAGACACAATGAAAACAGTAAACATGATGCATTATACATTTGTCAAAAACACATTTGGCTGTATGTCACAAGCACCTTGTTATTTAAGACGGTGCCAAGTGTCTGCGAAATCAAAGCAGAATGATACATTGGCAGCAATAGCCAGGGTGTGAAACTGTGTCAGTGAAGTAAGGGAAATCACCAGAGGCTGTTTTTCTGTTCACTCCGCAGCTGGCTGATCTGCAAGGACTAATTGTGCATCAGTTGGAGGCTGCAGAAATGTTCTTTGTACTGTGGGCTACCCGCCTTCCCACCCAAGTGGCACGCACTCACACCACGGGGAACTTAAAAGTACAACAGAGAAGCCTTGGGGGACTCACACACACACACACACAAGACAAACACACACAGGCACAAATCATCGATCGACCCCAAAGTCAACCCACGACCCTGACCTCTTCTACCCCTCCAGGAACAATCTCCTGCAGGAATCTGAGGAAAGAAAGCAAAAAAAAAAAAAAAAGAAAACGACCAGGAAGTTGGATTTAAAAAGAAGTCGGGCTGAGAGAAAAAGATGAAGATGGGAAAAAAATGACACCAAGCTGATTGTGTAGAAGTGAATAAAAGGGGAAGGGAGGGAAAACTTTGCATTTGGAACTCGTGATCAAAGTCATTCCCACAGGAAACCTCACTTAATGAGAGCTGTACAAGAAAAGAGGGGTGGAAGACAAGGAGAGAGTGAAAGGGAAGAAAAGACGGGTACGGCACGCCATTCCTGCACAGAAAACACAGAGATGAATCATATACAGCACCTAGTGGAAGACGTGTGTGTGTGTGTGTGTGTGTGTGTGTGTGTGTGTGTGTGTGTGTGTGTGTGTGTGTGTGCGTGGTTGGGGGGGGGGGGGGGCTGTTTGAAGGGTGTTTTCAAGATCGTTTTAACGTCTTCACTGAGGGAGCGTCAGAGGCAAGGCCAGGTTAATTAAACCCATGGGAGTACCAGCTGAGGGGGCCCGCATTTGAATATGTCACAGAAATAGCACGAGTGTGTCAGCCGAGGCCGGGGCTCGGCGAGCAAACATGTTGACTATGCATTACACGCTAAAAGGGAAGAGAGAGGAATAGAGACAGTCAGACGGCGAGGGGTGGGGGCTCCTGGATAATTTGCGTGGCACCGATGCTTTGCTCTCTTATACCCAGCGCGCCACCGGATTTCTCTGAGTTATTAATGTTTGTCATTAGCCGCATTATGCTGGAGGACAGTGACTGCGTTAAAAAAAAAAAAAAAAAAAAAAAAAGCAGAAATTTTTATGGGACAAATATTGACAATAGCTGGCTCCTGGGTATTGGAGAAGAAGAAAAGATGCAAACTATGTTAATGAATGGTAATTAACCACAAGGGTTTGTCTCTCCTGGATCCCAGCTAAATTGGTCCCCGAGTTGCAGCTAGAGACAGTCCTGGCCTAATCCTTTATTATAAAAAGATAAAGGAAAACGACATCATTAGCATATATTTGAAGAGGGAGGGGGGATTAAAAAGTGGAATTATTTCTTTTTAATTCCTGAACGGAGGATTCTTCGCACCATTGTTAATTATACATAATAAAAAGAAAGGAGCGAAGTGGCGGAGAGGAAAACAAAAGCTGGGAGAGGTAAAGAAAGTAAAACAAAAAGGGATGACTTGAAGGGAGGAGTGCGCGGTCTCTTGTGTAGGATGCCAACTCAAGGACAGAGGAGACCTGGATCATTGTTTAATATTCAAAATGAATAATAAGAGAGGGAGGAAGAGGGAAACAGATAAAAGGGGTTGGAGGTAGCTATGGAACTACTCCTCTGTGCTGCGCGCCCATGTGGACCCTTGTTAATGATGTCAACAGCAGGGGTCACTTGTTACAGACAGGAACCATGCCAACAGTCAGCTGTCAATCATGAGAGAGGTGAGAAAACCCCGCTGTCCACCAGAGCACCCTCAGTCACCATCGCACAGACTGGCAGCCCTTTGAACCGCTGGAAGGAACATTTAGACACGGAACTCGACCATGAAATTCACGACAGTAATGCAGTCTTTGAAGAATGAAACATTAAAAGGCAGAAATGTGTGAAACGGGTTTTATTTTCAGAGGAAATTCATTGTTACTTAACATAATTATCTATTAAATTATCAGCGGAACAAATACTTAAAGAACAGAAGCTATAACACATTTTTAAATATCCACAACAAAAGATTTCTTCCTTCATAAATACCTGCAGTAAGCGGACGTCGGCACGTCATCGCTAATGAAATACCTGCATCAGCCTGAAATGCACATTTCTGCCAATAAGATGATGCTTTATTCATGCAAACCTTTTGACGGAGTAGTTTTCTTATCATGTCCAGAGAACATGTACATTGTGAAAATCATAGTATGTCTGCATCCGCCCCTAGGTCATCATGATAAAAGCAGACATGATAACATGTTAATTCCACAACAGGACAGATTTGATGTTCTCTACAATTAAGTGAAAGAACATATGTGCATTTGTCTGAATTTACCTTGGCACAAAATAAGATGGAGAATATCGACATACTGGATATCAGCAAAAATCCAATATCGTGCAACGTGTATAAAATTCAGCGGCCTTCAATCGCTGGTCTGTAAAAGCAGGTATAATAAATGGATCTTACAGTGAATATTCTGCTCAGTGCTGCACTCTTGACTTTCTCAAAGTGTCGACTTGGCATTGCTAGGTCAAGTCCCTGCACCCTAAGGTCCTTGAGGTGCCAAATAAATTAGGTGGAGAGGTAAAAGAGAGTTTATAAAAAGTCTAACTTAAACATTAGCGTAAGCATTTGCCTTATCACCCCAGGTCTGCGTCGAAAGTGGGGGAGAGTGGCTGCACTGTAAATTAGCTTGGCGCTAAAGGGCCTCTGTCTGATAGACGTAGTGCGCTGAGCGCTAACACAGATGTCGAGGGCTCATTTACAAAAGCTGGGCTGCTGTGTTGAGCCAGTGGCCCAGAGTGAGTCGACAGCGCTTTTCTCACAAATATTGGTTCTGCTGCCCCGGCTCAGCTTGGCTCAGCCCAGCTCCCACTGAGCAGGAACCGGGGAGGGAGAGAAGGAGGGAGGGAGGAAAAAGAAGAGGATGACAGTTTTCCCAGCCTCAGCCCAGGGAGTCAGGCTTTTTCGCTGACTGGTGTTGCAAGCGTGGCCAGCTCTTCTGTCAGCACTTTCCTCTCCTTCATCTTCACGCGCACAGCCTCCATTAGCTGGCCGGCAGAGGGGATCTGCAGGGGAGGGGAAGGATAGAAAAAGGGTGTGGGGGCGGCAGTAGAAGGGGTTAGAGAAGATGAGGAAAACACACAAATGCACCACTATTAAAAAAAAAAAAAAAGAGTCAGATTTTTGACACATGGCAGCATTTCAGAGAACCTATCTGCTGCTTTGTGAAACAACAGAACCTCAGATAGAGCCTGAGGACTTGTGAAACTTTGGAGGGACCAGCCATGTTGAGCTTTTTGACAAGGAAAGATCAAAACAAGCACCACAATAGTAGGCAATAGTTTTAACATCTAATTATACACTTTACTGTCCTTCACACTCAGTAAGTGGTATATATTAATATTTGATGTCCAAGTATTAAGGATAAGTTCACATTTTAGAAGTCTGTCATAAAAGCAATGCTCACATGCGCCCTTTGTGCATTCAAACAAGGGATGTCAGTTTCAGTTAACTGGTAAACAGCCAGTTAAATTTTGCTTCAAGTGTTGATGGCGAGTTGGACTGTGTGCGTGTAACATGCCACAGAGTCCGATGGGAGGCGCGTGGGAGAGTCAGCTGCTACAATGTTTTTTGCCGTGTTTGTGGACGTAGCCCAACACGCAGCGGTCGAGGCCACATGTCTTAACCACACTAGTCAGCATCTCGGCGAGCTTTTCCAGATGCGTTCCAAACGGAGGCTCCGAGTGAGGAGAATACTGGACTTCCTCTCCCAGTCAGCACAAAGTGACAGGTAGTTGTTGTGTAACTTTCATTTGTGCAGGCTCTCCAGTAGTCAGTGATTGGAGCTAGCTCATCTCTCCTGGCTACCTCAACTCTTAACTTTTCATTTAGTCATGGTGCTAAGTATAGAGATACCAAACTAGCTCTTTGAATCCCTGGCCCTCTACCACAATGATCGTCACACATCACCCTTCTTACTTTGGCTAGCAGCAACGTGATCTTTGGCTGCCAAGCATGGCAATAAGGTGCTCGTTCTAATGTGTTAATGTGTTGTGTTTCTGCACAGTGTTAGAACTTCTACTGAACAGAAGAGCAGCAATTACACAGTTTACACTTGAATGTGTTGCCTTTCTGGATGAAATGCTACCACACTGTGCTTCGGTTTTTAGCTCAAACTGCCACCTAATAAAGCTGTAAGCGGAGTGTGTGTATGTAAAGTAACCTACAGAACGACTTACGTAACGAGTCAAAAATATTCTCCTTGGTGACATCCCGAATTTAAACAGTTCTTGCAGACTGTTTCTTTTCTCCATAGTGGTAATGAAGATATCCGTTCCAAATGTAATTTCAATGTGAAAGAGAACCAAGGGTGTATCTATTGGAGATGTACAAAATTCCCTCATTCTGTTTAACTCTATCCCTTCAGTGCAGCTCAGTATGGAAACAGACTTTGTCCTACAATGGCTAAAATGTTCTGATCTACACTTGGTTTAACAAACTTATAATCGATTTTGTGTCAAAAAAGGTTAGCGGATTAGGTTTTTCATCCAACACTGTGTAAGACAGAGATCTCTTTATGGACAATTTGTGCAAGAATTAACTGTTTTTTTATGTACATACAGGCATGGAAATAGTGTTTACAGCAGAAAACTATGAAAACTATCCTTTAAGGCGTCCATTGGCTTTTTTTTTGGTGGGGCTGAAGACACATTACGCTTTCCCCAGCGGCTTAAGTTGATCACTCTTCAGCAGACATGCCTCAAGGCATAATTAAAACATCACTAAGCCTCACTGGGGACATTTACAGCATTGTTGTTTTTACTGGTCTGTATTTATGCTTGGTAGACGATGAGAATTGATGTCCACTTAATCATACAGGATTAAAAAGGTTGAGCATGAATGAACATACTATATGCGTTGCTTATTAGTTGTCGTGGAAATGGTAAAAAAAACTAAATAAATAAATAAAGTGAAAATAAAGAGGTGGACAGGCTTCTCCTCGGAGCTCCGGCTAATTTTGTTTTTCCTCTGAATCGACACAAGGATTTTATGGTCATTAGGGTGCCTGATCAAAGGCAGGCATTCATACTGTATCACCCATAAATATTCACTTCAACTTATGTGCAGCCCTTTACAAGCGCCTTTTTCAAGCGGCGGGAAACACATTCACTCCCAGAGCAATTTCCCAAGTCACATGGCACGAGATGAGAAGTGGACTGGTCCAGCTGAAAATAGTGACTTCAATATCATAAAATCTTTCACTTTTTATCTCTTAAAAGAGAATGTGAAAACATAAGCTATTGAACCATACACTGAGAAACTGGCTGACACAAGTCTGGAGCGCTGTAACAAACTTTAGCGGATAAAATCTACATCAGGGAATACAAGTTACTCGAAGCTTTGAAGTCATTAACTCAGTAACTCACAACACATATTGGAATTAGGTTTGCCGCTGACATATTTTGAGGACACTGCAAAGGACTGAGATGTGATTTGAAACCATCTTATCAATTTCCAATACGCCTGGAGAGCGGGAACTTCAGGATCTCACACACAAAAACACACTCAGCCCCCCCCCACATGCCCCTTGACACCTCTCTCCTCTTCATTAAAGGTAACAGGAGCAGGGAACACAAGGCCCCGTGTGCCAGGAAGTGTGTGTGTGTGTGTGTGTGTGTGTGTGTGTGCACTTGAGCATGTGTGCATTGGGGAGTCAGTTCCAGCAGCAGTGGATGCATCAAACACGCAGCGCTATTCCTCAGAGAACCACTACACTGAAGTAACTGCTGAGACATCTCCCTCTGCCTCTGTCCCCCGGGGAGAGTTCACTCTCTCTGTCTCACACACACATTCACACGGGCGCACACACATACACACAATTTTCCAATCAGCTAATTGCACTTAGAGCCACTAACTATGCAAACAAACCCACTAAAATAGAGACATAGCCACAACACAAGGCTCCATGGGACAGCGAAGAGGGAGACTGGATCATTAAAAGTACCGATATGGGAGTATGTGTAAACAAGACTAACAGGTAAACATGATCTAGATAAACCGAACATGGGTGAAATTTAAGCCAAAAGCAGATGTTGAAAGCGTGAAAGTTTGTCATATTTAGTCTTTATCAAAGAGAGTGGAAAGATGACAAGAAAGGAGGGAAAAAAATGCGTCATTTACACCTGCTATCAAAATGTGATCCGTGCCTGAACACGCAACTAGATAGGTAGGAAAAAAGTCACATTCATGCAAGGTGTAAATGACTGGAATGTGATCGGGTCTGATTGAACACATCTGGAGCTAGACTGGTTAGCACTGTGTTCAGAACTCTCCGTCAACGCAATTTGTATGGCTTGTAGACATCTCTACACAATATAAATTTGATACAGATTTTTCAGTTCAAATTTAGAGCAAGCAATTAAAGTTAAAACAAAATTCAGATTTTTCAGACCTCAGGTTTCTTAAGCTCAGGATTTGTTCTGGAGGACAGAGATCCATCATCAGTGAGGATAATGAGAATGCATTCAATGTACCAGGTGAAAAACAAAAGTTAATCTCTGATGGTGAAAGGTCAGGCAATGTTGTTCATGATCAGTGTTTGAACCCCTAAAACCCAGAGTGCCCCTCTCAGTCCCTTCATGAGAAATCAAAAGCATAAAAACTGAGTAATGTGCGAGCATAGCAAGCATGACGGCACTAGCATCTTCAGTAAAGTCGATGTGAGTCACCCCAGTGCAAGTGAGAGAACTTTTTGGTCTCTCGCTTGATAAATGATTGTATTGCATTTGATAAAATACCTCTCATTCTGAATCACCTCGCAACAGTGTGTGACGCACATCAGCAGATTCTGGCGCAAGAAAAAACAAGCACTCACAGACGGGCTCGCAAATGGGACAAGCAGGACTATCATTCCCTTTCATCTACCTGCCACATTTGCTGGGGACCGATACCCCGAAGGATGGTTGGAGGTGAGCTGTGATGCAGCTGCTCAACTGGATCCCCTGGGCTGCTTAAGGCAGTGTTAGGAACTGGGGCTAATGTTATGCTACAGCTGATTTAGCTGGGGCTGCTGTCCCCTTTGGCTGAGTTAGCCAACACCAGCAACACAGCCGCTGTTTTGCAAGAGCCCCTGTCCCCTTTGGCAACACTAAAAAAGCTACTGTTGCATTAAGCCATGCTAACTCACATCCATTACTATTCAACAGGCCCTGCAGAGCAGACCTTTTGTCTAGGTATGATTTCATGAACATGTTTCAAAAGTGAACTGACATATAAAGCCACTGACACTGACAAGTGTGTGTGTGTCTCTCTGTGTGTGTGTGTAGAGCGGGACAGGGGCTGCAAGCAAAAGGTGTTTTTAAGAGCCAATTAAATGACATTGCTATTCTACAGCCTCGGGCAAACCTCAAGGCAAGGAGCAGCTCAAAGTTGCAGCACTCCCGTGACCATTGTCTGGCAGTGGCATCACACACTGCAACTTTTTTTTTTTTTTCAAAAGATCGATCATTCTAGCTCTTTTGTCTTCTCCCTCGGAAGAGGTTAGCACAATTATTTCCAAGGGCCCAATTTGTGAGTGGTTGTAAAGATTGTGTCAGCCTGCTGGATATCTAAATGAGGAAGAATGAGGAGGGAGGGGGAATCAGAGAGCATAAAAGAGAAATAAAGGGGCAAATCATCTAAATTTGCAAGTCACTACTGAGAGTTTTTTCTCAGCTATTCACTAGTTTACCACCTTACCAAGATGACTGTAATAACTGGGTGTAATGGGGTGAATGTTGCCGCTTACTACAATTTTATACAACAGAAGCAACATTTTGGATTTTCAAAAGTGTGACAGGAGTGTCTACCTGTATGCTCGTATCAACATCATAACTTACATACAGTCTATAAATAAGGATTCGCAACTGGTTAGTTTCATGGTAATTGTAAAACAGTAAGGATTCCAGATCTTACTGGTATGACAGGAGCGTTTTCACAGTGGTGAAGGATTGCTGCTACTAATCTTTGTCCCTGTGCTGGTGAGCCATCTCCAATCTAGGCCACTATTCAAGGTAAGGGAGAAGTAGTTATAGTTCTATCACAGAGGGGGAAAACAGCTCTTTGATCTTTGATCTTCTCACTTTTGTTTGAAAATCAAATTTATCAAACGGGGGAATAACAACAACAACAGCATGATAAATAGAAAAAAAAAAGGAAAAAGAAAAGAAGGCAGAGCACAAAGGCACCACACTAAAAAGTCTTGCATTTGATTATCTCCGATAATGAATATGTCACATTTGCAAAGAGGGTGCTCAGGTAAGAAAATCACTAACGCACCGACAAACCTCTTCTCTCTCCTTCGTAATTACCTACCCCTGCAGCGGAGCAGATCCCTCTCTTTTCTCCCCTTTAGGCCACTAGAGACTGATATGAAAGGGAATTGGACACTTGGGGCCACAAATACTGTAATTAAAAATCTCTCCTTTTCTTGATACGTTGTTTGGAAACATTATTTCAATGCGCAACATGCATTTGTTAGGGATCTGACCTAAATACACCCTAGATTAAACACAGGAAAGCACCGGGTCTTTGTTTCAGGATCCTACTCATTAGGTGTGAAAATGAGGTGATTCAGGCACTATTGGGGTATAAATATAGAAAGGTGATATCCATACAAAAGAGATGCAACCTTTAGGTAGAATTCAGCAATCAAGAGCACACCCGTGATTAACTCTAAGGCTCATTGGCCGGGGTAATGTACTGGTACGCAGTTACAATCAACAAAAGTGGCTATGTCTGCAGCAAACTGTCACAGACAAAATAGGAAGGTGCTACGAATTATTGCCTTTAAAGGTTTGTTCACTGACATCAGGGAATTTAACACATCCAGTCACCTATTCGATAAGGAAAAGTCCACTATGCTCCAAAAGACAGCCTGTAGGTACCGTTAGACTGAGTCACCTTAAAGCTCCAAAACATCATCATAACTCAAGATTGATAATACCATTACTTACTTGGCCTTTTTTAACTGATCTCTGAAAAGTGGGGCTGCTATATTGCAGCTTGCCTGCTTAAGTAAGCGCGGCAACATTTTCATGGCAAAGAAACAGCCGCAACAAGCTGTGTCTGCTCTTTCTATTTAAGGGAAATACGAGTGGAAGATACTGAAAAAGTCACAGTGATCTCTGGTATTAACAACATCTCTAACACCAGCCTTCTCCTGGGAACCCCCCTCCTCGTCCCCGCCACCGTTCCAGTGACATATTTACAGTACAAAGAATCAGCTCGAGTCCCCTCCACGCACATACAAACACACTTACAGAGGCGGAAAAAGAGTTGCTGATTTAATTAGCTCAATCATTAAATGAGGCTTAATTAGAGTCACTTTCCTTTGGAGAGAAGTGCGGGACTCAGAGCTGTTCCTTGTCATTACGGAGGCATAATGAGCCACACAACAACACACTACCCGTCGCCCTCACAGCGTCGACAACAATAGAAACTTTCGCAGCACATTAGCACAGTGAGGCATCGAGCCTTTGATATGTTTAATACAAGGGTTAATGATGTAATACCCAATGGAAGTGCCAATATGGTGAGAGGCTTTGACAAGAAGTGGCGTGAGCAAAGTTTGTTATTTAACTTTGGATAAATGAAGCCATTTACTGCCGAAGCAATTGGCTACAGGGACCCCTCCCCAAAGTTCGATAAGGGTTTGAAATTACAGGAATGATTTGAGCCCTGTAGTACATCCATAAACGCCTCTGATGTTTTATAACAAGTCCAGTCCAGATTGGTCTGGCCTGCCTCTACTACTGCCTTAATGTAATGTTCACCTGCTTGTTATAGTTTGGAGGCTGATAAGAAGTGATGCTTGTACGTCTCCCCTGGGTGTGATTGCGAGGTAAATATTAGCAGGCCCACAGCGCCACCCCATACCAGTAAACCAAACCGCTGTCCTCTCATAAAGAAATCAACAGAGTCAATGACTTTTTAAATGTTATTATGCTGTCATGAGGCTTGAGATGGGTATGTGCGTGTACAAAATGAGTGTGAAAAATGATCTGGAGGGAACGCGTTTGTTTGCATGCATGTGCACACGCTTGCATGCACATGCTCCTCCTGTTCATTATTGGCCAGCAGCAGAAGCCAGTCATTTCCCTGTCTTCATAAAGACTTGGCCCATTAAATTCTACCTCCAGTCAATAATTAGGACTCCACAAATAAACCAAAGGCAATTAAATCAATGCTTCCCCGGGCCGGTGCCTGGACCCCATGGCCCACATGGACACTCCATCTTCTCTGCTGGCCTTATTCATGGCGGGTTGCAGTGGAGCCATACAGTACACCCCCTGGCCTGCTCATGATTATTAGATAGCACCGTCCCTCGATCCTGGCTACGGAACGCTGCTTATGGTGGCTCTCCACTGAGAGGCGTAGGGTTTGATTTCATTAACTCACCAGTGGAGGTGAGAGACGAGGAAATGAATGCAATGTTTCATTTGGTTTTGAGTGGACATGCAGGGCAGCGGTGAAATGTATGCCACTTCTTTGGCATGTGGGGAGCAGTAACTCAAGACCTTCACGATCATGTATCTCCATTCCTGCAACACAGTTTGCCAATGTGTCTCTCTTTCTTGTTATGTTGACATGTGGCAGAGCATGACAGTGATGGCGAACAATGGCCCTCACACACAGACACACACATACATATCACTTGTATCCTGTGTCGTGCACACATACACACACTCAGAGTGAGTGATGGGTTTGCTATTGACAGGGCCACTGAGATAATAAAGTGCTGTCCCACTGGCAGCTCCATTAGGCACTGACAGTGACAAGATGAGGCTGTCGTGAGAGTGCACATGCACACCCAAGGATGTACACATACACAGACATACACACAGACGGACACATCCTCATCCTCTTTCAGTGACAGCCAGCCTGTTAAGGACATGGATCTCGCTCTCATCTCTCCTTTCATCGGGTCTATTTCTGTCTCTTTTTAATCCGAAGAAGTGTGTGTGAGTGCAACTTGGGGGTAAGATCATATCACTATTAGGGGAGTGTGTTATTAGTGTCACAGGCAGGGTGACAGGCCAGGCCATTCCACTTCACAGATGTTCTGCTTGGTGAGCCCCTCATAAGCTATGACAGAGAGTAGAAAGGGAGAGGGGGTACAGTACGAGAGTTCTTGAAGTGTACTCCCTTCACTGAGAAAACGCTGTCTTCTCAGCACCAGTGGACATGTGTAGTACAGGCACGTTATCACAGTGGCTGTAGAAACCTCAAATTAGGAGATCTACTTTAGAGACAGGCGCTTAAGGCATCTTCATGAACCCTTTCCCTGGTCTTTAAGCATGCGAGTTTAAGATGAAAAGACACACTGGCAGAGACAGTCTTATGTCCCCTTGATACGACAGTACGCTTTTAAAAACCAGAGGAGAGGAAACCGCGAGATAGAGAGAAGAGGAAAACTGAGAAATAAATAAATAAAGAGAAAACAGAACAAGACAGACTTGAAAGGGGATAGAAAAAGTCTGTTGCAGTGAGGGGGGATGACTGCGGAGGTCCCAGCGGTCCCTACAGGGACCTAGGGGCAAGTCTCAGCCTTGTCATACTCCGCTCTTCTCCTCCTCCACTCCACACAGCAGCTCCAGTCTCCCCGTCCCTCCACCCCTCCCCTTCCACCACCCCTGTTCAGCCCACGGAAAACGTCGATAGCAGGCTGCCGGTGCCGAGGTCTCTAGTGGACACTAGCTCATTCTCCTGGCATCGACAGGCCCGCCAAATCAATATTTAGTTCCCCACTAACAAGCTGCCTCGGGGTCTGAGCCAGAGAGAGAGAGAGAGAGAGAGAGAGAGAGAGAGAGAGAAAGAGAGAGAGAGGGGGAGAGAGAGAGAGGGAGCTAGATAGAGGAATGCAGGACAGTGGAAGATGGCAGAGAGAGACAGAGAACAGGGACTGAGAGCTGTCCAGCTAGAAGGGAAAAACATGGATTCAGTAGAGTGTTGTGTGCGTGTGTGTGTGTGCGTGCGTGTGTTAGTGTGGGAGGGGGAGAGGAAGGTGGAAAGGTCAGAAGAAGATCTGGGGAACAAGAGAACAGTGTCTGGTGTGTGTCGTGGTGCGGAGGCGACGCATGAGTGCCCGCGGCAGCCGCTGACAAGAACACAGACAAGACACACATACACACACGCACTCGACACTCTCAATCATACACATATCACAGCGAGCAGACGTTGACAGCACTCGAGTAAAGCTCCAGCAGAGCACTCACAGATGAGTGGCTGTGCACACAAAGACTCACGCACACACAGCGAGGATGTAGTTGCCTTTTCTTTGTTTTATCTTTTGGCATCACTGTTTTTTGTTTTTTTTTCCAGAGCTTGGAGCAGGACACACTGGAATGGGAACTAAAATTCATCGTATTTGGATGAAGCTGGTGTCCAAATATATCTATAAAAGTGATGACTGACAAAGCGATATGCAATGTTAAGGCTAAAATATTTTGTATACGAAGTATCTAGACAAAAACGTCTAAGCGTTGTGGAAACACCTAGATTTCAATCTAGAAAAAATCAAAGCTACATTCAGTTAAACAAAAAACAGTCTCAAAAAAGTCTAAAGCCACTTACCATTTTAGATATTTTTGGTCAGATACACAGAGCGACACTATCAGTCCTTAAATAGAAATAATTTAAAATGAATTATCTGAAACTCAATCATCAAACAACAGACTCTAAAATGTAAAAACAAACAAACAAACAAAAAACTTTGGTAATAATAACTACTTTTAGCGATATATTTTATAGCATATTTCAGAAATAAATATTATCATCTGAGAGAATATCTTCACTTATTGAGACAAGTACAAAACAAGCATCAAGTGTTACTATAGAATTTGAATGTACCTGACACCAAATGAATGACTGAGAGTAGTTGATAAAATAGTGATGGGAAATTAAACCAGTGGAGTATTTTTACACATTTCTTGAGAATTTGTTGATTTGATAAAACACCATTCTGTTTCATTTCTATTTAATTTTGTTACCATAACCTTTTAAAAGAAAACCCTTTGCCAATTAACCAAGTAATTCTTTTTGACAACAGCAGTTCTACAAATCCACACCTCAATTAAGAGCTATAGTAGTCTGGAAAATGATTTAACTACAAAGAGAGGCCACTAAGAGGTTGCACACAAGCCGTCATCCATGTGTATTTGTAGGAATGAGTAATGTGCAGTCATTAACAATGATGAAGGGTGAGCCTGACCTTCTGCTGGAGGATGTGGTTGAGGTGGTCCAGCCAGTCCTGGTCTCTTGGACTCTCTGAATGGGCTTCTGTTCCCTGCAAACAATACAGTAAATACATATGTAAAAGACAGCATGGAGACACATTGACAAAGAAATCATGTAGATGTTTAGAGTGAATACCTCCAATAAATCCAAGAATTATTGGTGTTTTCTATGTGGATAAAATGAGCAACAATTCAAATGAATCAGACTGGAGGTATACTTTATGTTTCTGGAGAAAAAACTGCCACTGTATCTCAACATTAGCTTGTGTGAGTCTCCTGCTTCAGGGCAGAATTGTAGCATCACACCATCCAGGACCTTGAAGAAGCTCTCTGGAGACTCAGTGGCAAGTTATGTCAATGTGCGTTTGTATGCTACTCATGTATAAAGACCTAACAGGAGTGGTAGCCTTGTTACTGCTAATGATGATGGGTGAAGAGCGACTGCGTGGCCATGTACACCTCAGCACTAGTTCCCTTCAAACCCCAGGTGTATCTGCTCCAAATGATGTGACGAGCCTTGTACTGCCTCACAGGGACAAGGGGAGGGCAGAAGGCGGGGGAAGTGTGTGTGTGTGTGTGTGTGTGTGTGTGTGTGTGTGTGTGTGTGTGTGTGTGTGGCTGAATATAAAAGTTCCCGCACTAGCAGAGACTGGTGGACCTGTTAAGTCTGGGCTGCCCAGTGCCACAAGCCCACATGAAGTAATGTGAATGTGAACTTTGAGAGAGTCCACTTCAGGTGATGACTTCACATCACGCCTATAGTCCTAGTTATATCAATGTGAGTCAGACAGACAACGGCTGACTTTCGTCCTGTGCTTTAAATTAATGGCAATGTAAATGCTAAGCTATCCAAAGTCATGGGAAAGGATGGGAAGTATGTCAATCATTACATTGTCTAATGCCTTTTTTGAGGCTTAGTTATGAATAGCTGAATCGTCAACTTCAGCCGCCGTCTCCGCTGCAAAAGTCTCAATACTCGACCAGACAAGCAAGTGGTGAGTGATTGCGAGCGGTGAGCGATTGCGAGCTTGGGGGTTCAGATTCAAGCTCGTCAAAGCTCACAGGAATAAATTTGTGCACATGGAGCAGAACTGCTCCCTCGCTGGTTTTTATGTTGAGATTACTTAAACACCACAGAGGACCTTCATTTGTTGCTGTCATTCATAACCTTTCGCTTCTTTTTTGGCGTACTTCTTCCTCAGAATACTGATTTGGATATCGGATACCATGGCAACGGTGGACGCTTCGAAGCATTTTGGTCAGCCCTCCTATCATCTTCATTATTTTATCTAAAGCCACGGACTGCATAAATGTTAAATATATTCCCCAATGTGAGGAAAATTCAGTACCTTTAAAGAAAATAAAACATCCATTTTATAAATGTTGTCAATACATTTGTGTGGTAGATACACATTGGTCTTGGTTTTAATCATACAGCCACAACAATAAAGGGTTTGTAACTTCTGTACTTAAATGAAACAGTGTGCGTTACGGCAGTATTTGGGAAGGAGGACAAAACTGGACAAAAGTCCAAACTAGGGCTATACGATAGGGTAGAAATAAATAAATCACACTGTGATTATTACAGATATAATAATGCAGATCTGCATTTCTGCAGATTTACACTACTTCATTAAAATTGCTGTTATGTCATGTGTGATATGTTGGGTCAATTAATTGTGTAGCCCTCTTCAGAACAATTCAGAAAGATACCAGTGAGTGGGCTGGGATGATTAAGATTTTGGTATTGGTCATATGCAGGACAATGAGTAAGCTCACATTTTATTCCATGGTGGCACAGCATCTAAACTACCTTGACCGGTTACTGTGAGAACTTCAGACTTTTCACAGTATGTATCATAAAAGTCTGCCAGGGCCAATTCTCCAGGTCGACATTTGGATTAAGCATGTGTTTCTCCCTGCTTCTCAGTACCCTCTATTTGAGATCCTTGGTGTTTAGCAGGATTCTAGGCTAATTTCAGCCTTTTCCCTAATTGTGACTGGTGCTCAGAGTAACTCAGAAGTAGACACCGACCAGTGGGAGATGTATAGTTATATTAGTGAGAAAGAAAAAGGGGGGTCTTCCTGTGACTACCGCTTTCAAGCTTCCCGTAGGGGTGAACACAGTGTGTGAATGTGTGTGTGTGTGTGTGTGTGTGTGTGTGCGTGTATGTGTGTGTGAGAGAGTGGGTGTGCTTGTCCACCCTTGGTAGATATATAACAAAGCACTGACCCTCCATTAAACATTAGGTGCAAAACAAACTGGCCTGGCAATTATAGCCTTATTACATCTGGCTCATTAACTCCTCAACAAGTTGCCCAGCGAGCCTGGAGCTGCTTGGCTCTCTCTGGTCCTCTGCCAGATGCTATAGAGAGGATAGAGACAAATAATAATGCAGCGTGATACATGTGTGTAAGCATGTGCGGAGTAGTTATGTTGGAGCCCACTTACACACAATCTTTGCATCTGGGCACAGAGTACAGTGCAACACATTGATTTTGTGTGTGTTTGTTTGTGGGTGTGTTCAAGGAAGCAGCTTTAAGTTTCTCTATGACTTTTAAAATCTTTGGAAACGAATTCAAAAATAATACACAACAGGTGAAAATAATTCCCCACGCCCATGAAAAAATGGAAAACAAGGATGCTCTCACTTTCGGTGCTATGCCGTCTGTAACTTCAGAAATGGCTGCACAAATAGCTTTGTCACTACTGTATTTCCATTCCTTTCCTGGGACACATCAACACACCAAGACTAATGCTCTAGAGGGAAGAAAATATCTAGCCTTTGGAAAAAGATGGTGGTCATTACATCTGTTCCCAAAGTTCTCCTAAAATATAACCGCAAAAAGGAATAATTCATTAAAAAAATTTGATACGCTTGAAATTCAAAGATGCATTGATTTCAAAGAGGGTGCCCTACAATGTGAAAAAAACTTCTGCAAATGTTGTTGACAAGAGAAATCTGCCAAACTAAAGAAGAGTAGCTATGTTGGCAATGGAGTATTCTCATTTGAAAGTAAAACTGAAAAGTAAAAGCAATCCCATTGAGCCCTGAGCTCTCATTCAGCACACTAGTATCGCACAACCAAGTGAATAAATGAATACACTTGCTATGTGTTGGACTTGTTGAAGACTGCTGGGACATCCTGATAACCTCATGTCACGTCTTCGAGTCCAAAGAAAAACATACGATCTACAAAGGTCTCGCAAAAGCTTTGTACACTCTTTGAGTGTGCAGGGTGGGGTGGGGTGAGGGGAATTGAAGGGTTGGGGGGTTTCACAATCCTGAAACAAGTATCACGAAACTTCAGCTCTGTAACAAAAAATATATGATTTTGAACACCGTGGCAACCATGTGTCACAAACTAGCTGCCGTTGAATGTTTTTGATATTTTCACACCCTAGATCCATTATTTTTAGACAGTTCGCCTCAAAATCATGAATACTTGTTTGCATCTTACCTGTAGTGCTATTTATCCATCTAGATTTTTTTGGTAAGAGCTGCTGAGCTCCTGAGACATTGACTGTAGAGATGTCTGCATTCTCTCAATTCTCTCTGATGGAACTGATGGCACTCAGCTTGTGAGGTTCAAAGTGCCAAGCATGAAAAACTCAACAGCAATGTCTCCTTCTAGAAATCATGATCAGCTACTCAAGATAATCCACAGAACTTCTTCTTATGAGCAGTTTTGTGTGGAAACTCTTTTATTCCTGCCAAGCCACACTGCATCATGGACAAGAGACTAGCTAACTGAGCTAGCTAACAATACAACTCAATGGAGGAGGACACAATTCAATTTTACATCCTGCCTTTGCATGAGAATGAACCTTTCGTCAAAGAGGTACAATGCCTTATGCGCCTCGACAGAGTTGGTCGGTATGCTTGGTAGAAAGAAAATAGTTAATGTTAAAGGTTAGGGTTATGTTTTTCTACTATGTTAAAAAGCTCACAACAAGGTTTGTGATTTAGCCAGAGTAAGAGACATTGCTGTTCAGTTTTTCTAATTTATTTTATTGGCGCTATTAACACCACAAGCCAAATTCCATCCAGTTCCACAACATTCAGTGAAGAGAGACATCTCTACAACTGATGTCTTCAAAACTCGGCAACTCACACTAAAACATTCTAGAATGATAAAAAGCATGATAGCTAAGGGGAAAAAACAGTGGTTTTGATTTTGGTGTGAACTGTCCTGTGATATTGCTCTCACTTCTACAAAACCCCCAGCTTAAAACACAGGCGGACATTGTAGCACAACAAACCATTTCTTTTGTGTTTGATTTCTAACATTCAAATGACACTCAGTAACACATAATCACACTTGAAAGTGTTAACTTCACTCTGTGACACAACATTTATAATTCTCTGGTGGGTGCGTGCGTGCATTCTCAATAGTAGTGAAACGCTGTGATCTATGCATGTTCAATTAACAAATCAGGAAAAACACACCCACCACATTAGGGAACCAGGCAGCCTGTCATTAACCACCATTAATATGACAGAGAAAACAAGTGATGAGGAGAAGAGAGTGATTTTACCCACAGAGGTTTCAGCTCTGATGAGGGGGACTTTCTGTCAAGTGAGAAACCGTTCCCTGTCATCTCCTGGGTGGAGCTGGGCTGCAAAGGTCTAAAATTGGTTTCAAGTGTGAGTAAGTGCCTGGTGCACCCTCTCTCATCTTGTGATAGATGGGAGGAAGTCCCCGGGGATGGGAGGTTGATTGTAACATGGGGTTGCTAATTGATGACATGGCTGGGTATGATCTATGGGAGTGAAAGAGCGCACCAAGTTGGAAAAGAGTGTGAAACTCAAGACTCAAGTCAATAGCAAGGATTTTCAGTTCAATGACTGCTTTCAGTAGAAAGAAAAGAGTTGTACTTACTCAACTTGTGCCATATTAAATCTTATATCAAGCCGACAAGTGCTGCAGGTGTTGGCAGGTTTTTGATCTTGTCGAGAGCAAGAACGCCAGCTTTAAACATGAAGCCACATCCTTCTCTATTGCACTGCAACTTTCTAACTTATTAGTGACATGCCTCAGTGTGTGGTTCACCTTTACTTGGTCTTCAACCTTGCTTACTTGCCAAAATCCATCAACCCATCAATAAAGAGGGTCAGACAGAAGCAGAGATTTCCAGTGAGGCTAAATGATGTTAGATATAGGTGAAATGAACTAAGAACAGAAGGCTTCTGTTTCTCCGCATTTCCTCCTCTCTACACCAACGCCAATCTACAGTATCTGTTCCCAGAGGACAGGCCAAAGTTACAGTAGATCCTTTTTTTTCCCCAATTGAGACCAAATAAGTGTTATTTGGTCTCAACTGACAAAAACGATGCCCAGAGCTACGAGCTGATATGGATTAAATAATGTCTTTCCCAGTCCTCTGGTGCAATCACTACGCAAAACCCCCTAAAAACTTTAAGGATGTTTCAAAATCTAGCAGTGCAGAAAATCTATTATAGGTACATTGAGTGTTCTGGGCATAATCTTTACTCAATATTGATCCTCAAGTTAGCGTTTGTATGAAATGTTGACCCACTGTCCCTTGGCCTTACCTGGTCAGTGTCCATTATGTCCGCGAGATCATTCTCTGACATATTGAGGATGGAGGCAGCGATGGACTTGGCTTTGATCATAGACTTGGCTGAGAGGCCGCCCTTTCCTGCCACAGTGTTGGCCTGCCTCAACCTCCTCCTCTTCATCAGCTGCTGTTTGACCTCTTGAACGTCTAAAAGTATTTCACTGGCCAGGGCCTGAAGGGGGAGGAGAAGAAGGAATAAAAAAAGAAGAGGATGATGAAATGGATATAGAATAACAAGAGGGATAGCTCTGCCTGGCAGATGAATAAATGAAATTGATCAAGCATGCGCCAGAGAGGCCTAGTACATTATGGAGGAATATTGAGTTTGACACACTCAGATTCTCTTCGGTTTCGCCTCAAGCTTCCTTGCAGGAATGCGGACCTGAGGGTTTGTTGCCCTGTCGATTGAAAGCTGAGGGAACACAGCTTTGATACCAAACGCACCCCAAGTTTTGCTAAAATCTCCACAGACAGAGAATCATGCATCAGAGAGAGAGAGACAGAGAGCTACTGAAAATATAGCGATTCATTTATTTATTTGCTTTCTGAATGTCTCACAGTACAACAGGGCAGCATAACATTGTTAATAATTAAGCTATGAGGGGCTGTTTTAAATGGTGCCCGAGTGAATGGCAAGCGAGACGAGGAAGGCCTGGGATGGCACAGTTGTCAGGCACTAAATGGGAGTTTGCTCTAAATACAGAGAGACAATTAAATGTTAAAACTGCCACTGTACACGAGAAAGTCAATAAAGTAAACTCCCCTTTGCTTCATTTTGAGCTTATTGATCGAGGCAATAATCTTCTGTATCATTCCCTTGTAAGCCTGCTGAAAAGCTGACCTTGGAATAGATGGTCAGATGAGGGAAAGCTAGAGACAGGAGAACTCACAGTACACAACAACAAAAACAAAAAAACTGAAAACAAAGTACAACTTGCTCTTGGACAGCACACAATATAACCAAGCAGGTAAGAAGCACAGTGTGTACACACACACACACACACACACAAACATAAGTACAAACATAGGAAAACACTCAAGTGCATTACAGTAACAAGGGTAATCACACATGAACAGTGTCGAACAGCGGCAAACATATCCACTCCTCTCTCTTAATTTCACACAGGTGAGTCGGATGCAGTTTATATAGCCAGTGTTGGTTCTCACAGGAGCGTGCTGAGTGAGTGGTTGGAAGCTTGAAACTGGAGCAAGGTGTGTTTCTATTTGTCTATTAACAACATTAAATAACGAAATAGACATAAATAAAACACAAGCAACGCTCAGACATTCAGAAAGTCATGTAAGAAAACCAACAGGATCACATTACACAAAGATTAAAATACTAATACCACTTTTTGGGATTTGAAGCTTCACCCATGAATATTTGAAGCCCCAAACTTTTGTACAGCATGTAGCCAATATTTATTTATAGTATGTACTTTGCTATTCCTGTAATCATGAGTATATTGAGTGCTGGGAAAAGGTAGGAAGAGATCAGCCACCAAATATTCCATCACTGCCTCCAAAGTCAACTTAACAGACAAGCAAAATTGAACAGCCACCACTTGTCACTGCCCTATACTCCCCAGTGGAGATGCTTTTTGACTTGCGGATACTGTTCTATGCGGGGTCTTACAGTAAATAAGACCTTTCACCTGGACAGGTGTGGTTTTGCATGACATAGGAATGATACTTCTCTGGGCTCTGTGACAGGTGACATGGTATAGAGATAGACAGAGTTGAATAACTTAAAAGTTCATACTGGATGACATGGGTAACCCAAGTTTGTGTCATGTCTTTTTTTAAATTTAATTTAATTTTTTTTAGGTGCAGACGATAATTCGTCTCCCTTCTTGTTAAAAAAACAAACAAACAAACAGTAAAATCAATTGGGTAATTGTGGGAAATGGTGTTAAGTAACATACTAGCGGCAATTTTCAAGGCTAGCTAAGTAGGCTAAATAATAATAATAATGTTCGAAGTGTTCACTGGATAAAGTTGCTAAGTTGGATCTTCATGAATATATGATAAACTGTACCAGTCTCTTTAAGAACGAGGATTAGCTTCCTGTTACCAAGGAACGAATGCTCCGGTTAAATGATCAGCAGCACCTGAAGTCTTGCCTATAATTTGCATAAGGTATAGGGGGCTAGTTATAAAATGGATGATGATTTCGGTGTTGGGCACCAGGGCAACAGTATTAGCTTCTAAGCATTCAGATCAGCCATAAAGCTGTTTCAGTATAATACATGAAATGTGTGAATGTCATCCACGGCAGCCAGTCTAGATGCTTCTGACTTGCTTCTTCTAGACAGAGGGGTGACCAGTTTAGTTCCTTAACATTCAAAATTTCAAATCTAATTTCACAGGGTGTGTGCACTATGTGGGTTCAAAAAAAAAAAGATTAAAAAGAACAAGACTAAATCATAAACATCATCAAGGTCCTGATAACGGAAGACGGCTTTAGCTCTTTTTGGCTATCTGAGAGCTGTGTTTACCCTAAAGGAATACACAGCTCATTAACAAACAGGCTATTCTTTCATTTACAGCCTAATAGATATTCACTGTCACTAGTCAAGGGTTACATTCAATTGACCTAAACCCTGCATGTGGAATAATCCAGGAAGAAATTAAGGGGTGAATTTATCACTCATTCTCAGCCCTGGGAGAGACAAAGGGTGGGAGGGGGATATGCAAGCATTCGTGAACACACACACACACACACACACACACACACACAGAGTCATTTTTTGTGTGTGTGTCTATGTGTGTGCATGTGGGTGTGTGTGCACACATGCAAGTGTCTGTGTGAGTTTGTTAGGAGCTCTTAGCCTTGCTAGTACCACAATCACTATTGCCAGAGGGGCAATTTAGGCAGGGCGAGGATTAGGGCATGGAGATGGGGATCAAATGAGCAGCAAAAAGATATCCTCTTTAATAACTAGCTACCTCTGAACCTCTTCACACACATGAGGACACAAAGGGCCATTCAAAAACATAAAGAGTAGAGCAGGAGGAAAAAATGCTTTAATTTTGTTAGATTATGCAGGCACTGATGTAAAACAACTGCTGTTTACTGTTGTTAAAAAACCCTGCAAACTTCAAGATGTTATTATGTAATCACTTTCACAGAACGGGGTAAATGAAAGGTGTACACTGTAAGGTAATCACAGGTAAATGTGTTGTTACATCATTGTTGTCAGGTACTTCATGTCCAGAGGCTATATCAAGTAATTACAAAAATACTCTCACAATCCAAACTCGACACAATCTTGTACTTTTCAGCAGGGATGACAAGCCAAAATGTTCTTTACAAGAGAACTACCTTCAGAGTGTGTGTGTGAGTGTGTGTGTGTGAGAGTGTGTGTGTGTGTGTGTGAGAGAGTGTCTGGGTTTGTGTGTGTGTGTGTGTGTGTGTGTGTGTCTGTGGCTGTATGTGTGTTGTGAAGTAGTCACTACATGCAGGGCCACTGTTTAGCAGTTCAACAGCAGTGCTTACAGCCTGGGGCGTGTGCAGGGGCCAAAAGGGTTTGCTGGCACACAATAAAGTAAAATCTCCACACACAAATACACACACACACAGCACATACAGGCACAAAGAACAAAAAAAAAAACAAGCTCATAAAGTCACACACAGACACATCTATACACACATTGAGACACACACTCACACTTACTTACACACACACACACACACACACACACACACACACACACACACACACACACACACACACACACACAGACACACAGACACATGTGCAGCCCTCCGGTCCTGATCAATACATGACAAGAGTAAATCTCCTCCGGACGTCAGCCAGTCCAATCAAAGGGCTTGGTGTTCTTATAGGGAATCACAGGAGCCAGGGGGAGACAAACAATGATGTGAATCCTCAACAACAACACAATGGCCCCACCAGCCTAGGGTTATGGGAATGGAGGAGAGGAGTTATACGAGCGTGAACTGTATTTTTATGTGTGTCTGTACACGTGTGCTTTCACACGTAATACAACTTCTATTTAAAGGTTACATGTAGATTGCATGCATGTGGGTCGTCTTTGCTATTTAATTGTAAGGGTATGAAAAAAGGAAGACTAAAGGTTTAGTTGTATGAAAGAAATAAGAGGCTGGAAAAGGAAGTAGAGGATAAAGCATATCCACCTTCACCTCTGCCTAGGTGCGACTGAGCAATTTAAGGACCAGACTGCTGGTATTTCTGGCATGTGATGACAAAAACAATGGCACATCGCCACTTAACTGTGTCCATAATCTGCCACTTGATTTATGTGTGTGCAAATACACAGCCACCACTATCTATCTCTGCCAAGGCCTTCCCTGCTTTGATAGACAGGTGTCAGCAGAACTGAGTTGATGGAGGGTCTTTATCAGTCTCTGCCAGACACACACATAGACTGACACAGACACACAAACACACCTCATGGTGATGGATTAGGCCTAAACATAGATGATAGTGCCCATCCCCATTGGGCACACAGTATTCTCACAGTGCTGGCCTGTGTCTTTCTATACATCGGAAGAAAGTGTGAATGCAAAATGGTGCACACACACATTGCAATTCCATCCATCTTCTGACTCTTGTGGGGACACGGTTGTAGTGTGTGCAGGCTAAGCAAGGTAGTGCTCACGTTCTTCCCCCTAGTCACATCTCCAAGGTGTTCCTGTGGGATCCTGTGTCTTGCCCTGACCAGGTGGGATGTGTAATCCCTCTAGTATACTCTGAGTCTGGGTTTCCTCCCAGTTGGACTTGCCCAGAATACTCCCAAAGGCAGGCATCAAGGTGGTGTCCTGATGACACACCTGAACCATCTCTATTTTCGATTCCTGGTTCCTGAGCTTGTTCTGGAAATCATCTGGTAATCAAATGAGCAGCTCTTATTCTTTTGATCACTGTCTAGACCTCATGGGGCTTAAATGTCCACTGGCAGGTAAATCAAGAGCTATTTTCCTTGAGGTTAGGGTTAGGTTTAGGGTTTGGGTTAGGGCTCCCAAGTCCCTCTATACCACAGGTCTGGTACAATACTTGCATCACTTGCAACACCACACCGGTCATCAAAAAGAATTATGCCAGAACTTTTGCAAGGCTATTCAATGGTCTCCTTTCTGTTAAGTTTATTCTTCCACAGATGCTGCAATCCCTATGGTGTCTTGATACCCATCTGCTATCAATTAGTTCTTCGTTTGATGCCTTGACAGCCATCGATGATCTTCTGGCCATTACTATGAGCATCTGTCTACACAACACAGGTTTTGAACACAGTCTATTGGTTTCATGTCTCCAAACTCAATCAGGATGCAGAAAGAAATCCAGACTTCCTCAGTCCACCTGCAATTAGTTTACTAGTTCTGTCTAGCAGCTTCCTCCACCATCCCAAGTAACAGCCAGGTGATGTTCAGTTGTCAGCCCTGCTCTACTGTTCACTTTACTTTGGCGCTTACATGGTGTTCATTGTGGACCAGTACACGAGTCCATCAAAACACCATTTACATGAGGTGGGCTGATCCTCCCAGTCTATGTTTTACACAAAGTTATTGCTGAAGCACCCAAACCACTGACCCCAAGAAGGCTAGATACTTTGACAGTCATAGATCCTTTCCTCTATGAAATACAAACCAATCATAGCCCACATTCTCTGAGGAAAATTGGGCTTGTGAGCACCTTCTGGGCAACTCTGGAAAAGGACAGTACAAACCCGAGCGAAGGTGATATACAGTATCCAGTTGATACCATGAGGGAGGTGATGAGAGCCTAACATTTTTGCTCAGTTAACAATGTATGAGAACCCTACAGGTAACCTTGCAGGTGGCACACCCACACTATATCATTACAATTCATAGGTAAATTACTTGCAGATACGCCATACCATTCTGGTTTAACATGAATAAATGATTTGCCAAGTCAAAGTCTGGACCTTTGGCCATTGATCCCTTGCCCCTTTAGTACAGTACCTTGATGAAAGAATGAAGCTGCTCCAGCTGAGAGTAGGCCTGGCCTAGCTGTCTCTGAAGCCTGTCCAAAGCATGGGAGCTCTGCTTGGTCAGTCCCTCCATTTGCTCAGTGGCTGTCTGTTCCAGTGCAGCCAAAGCCTGCTCACCAGCTCCCACACGAGCCTGCAAGGCATGCACGCGCTGCTCCTGTAAAGAAAAATAGCAGATAGAACTGGTCAGCTGAAGGCGTATAATCTTATTCTGTTTCAGAAAGTAGCAAGGCTGCATAGGCCCGTGAGACGTGTGGCAAGTAATTGTACAATTTGAAAGTTTCTGCCTTTTCAGACTTGTAATACTGTCTGCAGATTTCCGACAAGATGTTGTAACTTTTCCAATATGCCATTAGGATAATTTCAAAGATGCTATGATTATAATAAAATGTATTCCTAAGAAGCTAGGAATGAGTTTTGTTGACTTATTTTTACCTTTGACATTTCAGTGCTTGTCTGTTGATTAGCCTCAAAAATGATTTTATAAAACATTTCTAAGACAAAAAAAAATCTCCCAAATAATAGCATTCTAGTGAGACCTGGCAGTGTGACTGTTTCCTACCTTTTTTTCCAGGTCCTCCTTCAGTTTTGAACAGGAGGCCTCATATTGGCTTTTCTCTGTGGTTGCAACATTTAGTCTCCTCTTCAGAGAGTCAATGAGAGCCTTCCTGTTTGTGGCCTCTTCGGATAAGGTCTTCACCTGTAGGAACATGAAAAATAAAACTTAACAGTGAAGTGAGGCCATAGACATTCTGTTGATTTGGAGGTATTCAAGTCTCTAAAATATCTGGAATTATCTGGAATATAAGAAATGCTGAGCACTGCAGTTCCTAGGTTTCTCCTTCTTTGTCACCAGGATCATCAAACTAACTGGATGACCCTGATGATGGTGTCATCTATGATATGCTGCGTGTACCTTCTTCTCTAGCTCCTCCACTTGTCCTCGATAACTTTTCTCCATCTCCTGCAGGAATTTCAGTCTCGTCTTCAAGTCTTCCACCAGCTGCCTTTTCATGGTCACATCTCGCTCTGTGTGGCTTGTCCTGTAAATATAAATAACGGTGAACACATGAAACCACACAAATATGATATAAAGCATGAATGAGTATGGATTTTACACAGATATTCAAACTAATGTACAGGCACACTTGCAGACAGCATTTGCTTAGCAGAACAAACACAAAGACACACACACACACAGACACACAGACACAGACACACACACACACACACACACAACAAGCTGGCAGACACAGTGTCCCCATGCAGTGCATCAGGCATGACAGCTCATTATGACAACTAAATACACCGGCATGCTGTTTGGGTAAGTGGAGGGGGGTGAAATAAGGATGCATATATAATTCTTACTGGCATATATTAGAACAAGTGCTCTAGCGGGGAATACCACACTAAGTGTGACTGGGGACTCCTTTTTGACAAACGGCATTTCGAATCAGCAGTGACACTACTTGAAAGACTGTAATCAATATTTAAATGTTTATCATTTTCAGCTTGGTATTACAGCAGTCACATATAAAAACACATCAGCGGGGGGAATACGTTCCAAAAAATGTTGTTCGTTCTGTCGTACTGTTCTCATAATACTTCCCTGAAGAGAGGCAAGGTCGCTGTATTATAAGCTATTTGTGTCTTAACCGTTGCAAACATGCACCACATGTCACTTCCTATTTCAATAACCTGCTGTATTGACATGTTTAATAATCCGGCATTCTGTGCAAACATATTAAAGTGAGGCCTTGTGTTAAATGGGCTCAGTATGTTAGTATGTTTTATTCTGTTTTCATAAAAGGCAAATATGAGGCATTTTTCATGGTTGTCTATGCCTTGGGGAATTAGAACAAATAGAATAAAGATCATAAGGATGCAGTTAATTAAAATGTTTTTTGCAGTTTTTTTAATTTCAAAGATGTAGTGGATCTCTTAGCTCCCACACGCATCGTGGCTTGTGTGTTTTAAATAAACAGATGATGCAACGCTAGAGCAAATGCTTTCGTGTAAGTAAATGTCCCTGTCTCCCTAGGTGGATGAACGCCTGAGGGCAGACTGGCTAAATAAATGTGAGCTTGTCCTATTGGAGTGACATTAAATTAAATGAGAGAGGAGTGTAGCCGGGGGTCTTTAGGGGGAAGTCGCGCTGGCTGGTTACCCCATGGATTTGGCCATTAATGAGAAAACCCATATTGAACCTTTCAGATGACTGTCTGGTGTTGACTTAGAGACGGAGAGCAGCAATAAGAGCCCCAGCAGCTCCCTCTGCCCCAATGCTAATGGCAATTAGATCGACAACATTTATTTTAGATGTTCTCGTCTTCTGCACCCCAAAAAGAATAGAGGATAAAAAAGAATGAAGGATATATGGTGCGTCTGCCGGAGCGTGTGATCTCTATTTATGAGTGTTAGTGGAGAGAGAGAGAAAGAGAGCCTCAAACTGTATCCCAATCACTCACACGTTTGTTCCCTTTGTTCTACGCTTGTTGGCAATATTGTTCATCAAACATGCGTGCATTGTAATGATAACAGTCAGTGGTCTGAAGTGTGTGCCTAAGAGAGAGCAAGAGCGCACATTTCTGTGTATGTTGTTAAGAATGAAGTGCGGGTGGACGTTTCATGTGGCTGATAGACAACAGGGCTAAAGATGAAAGAAGCAGCTTCATAAATAAGGCAGGGCCATAGTGCCGGATATTGACTGAGGACATGCCGGTATACTTTGAAATTCATTTCTTTTTTTCCCCCCTTCTCTTCTTTAAGGCGAAGCAGCCTTGCTCCCTGTGTGTGTGCTGAGATGTATATTTCAGAGACGTCTAGACATGTCTTTCATTCTGAGAAGGGGTCCCTCCATGGAGGCAAATGGAGAGGTAGGCTAGAGGAGATGGCGAAGTAACGTGTGTGTGCGCGAGTGAGTGTGTGACAAGGGGCTGGGGCTGTTGTGGAAACTCAGCTGAGGAATGTTCACTCTGTCTGGCTGTGATCCGCTGTGCTTTGGTCACACGCAAACACGTACCCAACTGTGATTGTACACATGCCCTGGATGCATTATTGAGGGTGGCAGGGAGAGGACACAGCATACGAGACAAAGAGGGCGAGAGGGAGGAAAGCCAAGTTGTTCTTTGTACCCTTCTTTCAGTTCAAAGATGAGATCCTAATGCAGAATGATGATATACGCCTATTACAACACTGTTCAAATATCGACAGTTTCCCTCAGTGAATTGTTTATAGCTGTACATTCTGACTATGTAATGTAGCGGGTGCCACAGTAGGTGAACCATGTAACTCATTAGGGCTTGTGGCCCACAGGCCAGTGTGATGCTGTGTGGGTTTTAGTGTCATGGGCCAAAATGGTCTCTCCTGCGGCACACAAACAATCAATACTCTGCTTTGATCAGCACTCCAGATCAGCTACCCACATAAGCAGCACCACACTACATGACACTACATGACACACAAGACACCCACATGCACACATGTGCATACACACTAATTCCTTCAGTCATTTATATTCACTTGCTCATGAGAACATGCATAATTTCACAAATGATTCAGGCAGTGGAGAAAGCATGCTTAACTGGAGTGCAGCAGACTGAGTGCTGCCACACGGTGGATTCAAACACTACAGATGAGTGCTGCAGAGAATGTGCAAATGTGCAGACAGAGACACAGGGAGACGCAGAAACAAAGACAGAGAGAGGGATGCAGAGAGATAAAAAGGAATAGTAAGAGCCGTACTGCGGAGGAACTGAAATGAAGGAGCAGAAAGAGGAAAAACTAATGAAGAAAAAGGTGTGAAACTAACTTGTCCTGCAGCTGGCGGAGCTTGTCCTCCTTCTCCTGGAGTTGGCCTCGCAGGGCTTTGTTAGCCGCCACCTGCCTTGTGACCTCCGCACTTGCACTCTGGGGGGAGGGCACATGGTGCATGTGTTTGTTAATGTGTTTGAGTGTGTGCGATAGGGGGTGGGGAAGGTTTTCACGACACGGCTGATGACAGGTCAGGCACAGCATGCCTCCTCATTATAGTTACAGCGGGAGGGTGGAAGGTGCTAAAAGAGGTTAAGAGGAAAGCAGTATTTTTCAAAGTGGATGAGATAAGAAGAGTAATTAGGAAAAATTACAATTTATAGACCTACACTAGTGAATATATTCTAACAGGGATTTTTCTTATTAAAAAGAAGATTTAAAAAAATCAAGCAGTGAACATTTTGTTAATATTATAAAATTACTGCCTTCATATCTTGTTTTTATCGCTTATATCTCTGCATTGACACATTAAGACACGTGACTCATGATGACAGGTTACCTTCTGATCACAAGACTGATGGATATTTGAATGTGCATGTTCACTTTGGTTAAAAGGGCCCCATGCCTCTTGTGGGAGCCATACCAGTGCACGCTTTTGACAATGCGCTAACTCAGTGCGTGCACCCCCACAGTGCATCCCTCGCCTCTCGCTTTTGCTGTCACCTGACATGACTTCCTCAGCTGTGTGTAATGACAGCAGCAATCTGCTCGGTGACACTGATGAGCTGGCTGCAGAGAGGGTGATAATACTGTGGTACCACTCACACCTTATTCCCTATGATGTAGGGCACGTCTCTACTGCTATTCCCCATTTCTCATCTTTCTGACAGGTACTCTGTAATAAGATCAAATGATAAGAAATGCTAATTCATGTCGAAATCACATGCAATTTCAGGTGATGTTCAGTGTAAATTGAAAGGCTCAAGAATTTGTTTTTTTTTTACGCTACATGATGTGAGAGTAAAACCTTGATGGAGATTCTTTCAGAGTTTTTCTGAAGTCCCCAAGGACTGTGTGCTGCTCAAAGCCAGTGTGATGTTGAAGTGACTCAGAAATATCGATGTTTGATAAAATACCAAGAAAATGTTTTTTCCAACTAAAAAAACAAACCCTTGTGTATTCCAACACTGCATAAGTAGAAAAAAGGCAACCACAAGGAAATGCAAACTGAAATGTAGAATATCCATCAACTATATTTTCTTACTTTTCTCCATAAACTTTCCTGTACAAACAAACATGAATACATTTTTTGAGCAGAACACCATTAATACTCTCACAATGTTCCTTGTTATTGATGGTATTATCCGCTCAAGCTTCATAGTGCACAAAATTGGAAATGAACATGATGCTTAACACCATCATCCTATTAAGAGATTTATCTAATAAGGCGTGCACAATAAGACAAAGCATGAGGCCAATTCATTAAGTCCAGAGTTCGAGTTATAACCACTAACCTTAAGTTTGGCTTGTAGTTGTTTGACCTCAGCCCCCAGGGCCTGGGGGTCAGGATTAGCTGGGGCAGGCAGGGTCCTGCACTGGCAGGAGCACTCGCCTTGCACTGGTGCCGTTGGTGCTGGTGCAGTTTGTTGGGGGAGTGTGATCTGCCTCCACTGCTCCAGCTCCATCTCCAGAACCTTTTTCTGCTGCTCCATACCAGCCAGGTCAGAGGTCAGCTTCTGCAGATTGAGCGACAGACAGAATTGGTGGGCTACAACTAACAAAAGTTTTGGCTACCATTATAAAAAACAATATTTTTGTTATAGGATGGCGAGAGGTAAAAAGTTATGGTTGACATGATATGCTGCTACATAAATAAATTAATTGCCATTAACTTAAAAAAGTTTGACTCAAACCAAATCCCAGCTCCCTCCACTCTAAGATTCAAAAGTGTATTACTGCTTCAAGAGAAAAAATCCTGACTTAAACATGTCTTTATTTTAAATTCACATTACATGAATATGATAAACGCGGACACAAAGTAAACACAGTATGTCGGAAAAATACTGTGTGCGTTAGCCACAGGAGAGCTGCAGGCTCTGCTATCATATCTCAGCTGTGATAAATCTCCTTTTTTATGCTAATTAGGAGACAGATTATGCCGGTGCCCGGTCAATGGGGCCTAATTCTCACTGTGATTGGCATGCATAATAAAGCCATCCTGCAGAATCACAGAGCACTTTGGGACGGAGGGAGTTCAGCATTTGGTGAGTGGTTGGGTTTAGTGTGATGAACGATTACGGAACTAGCTGATCATGTACAATGAACAGTGTATCAATGATTCTAAACACAAACATCTGGGGTGATGCTTTTAACCACATGTGTGCGGTGGACATAAAAAAAGCTCTTTGTCTGCTTATTCAGAAAATATGGGGCAGAAACATGTCTCGGTATGTTTGGCTCAATACTGCCACAATTAGCTGATCTGGTATCATTTCAAACATCAAGAATGCTTAATGGCACAAATAGGAGACATGATACATGAAGATGTACACTGCACGCGTGGGGTAAATGCTGGGACACACACGCGCACACACCCAAGTGAAACCGCAGATTCCCAGGGGTTTGCTCTCTGCTCTGCATACATGGAGGTTATTGATATCTGGTTGCTGGCTGACACCTTTTAATAGAATCCCTCTTGTTTTAGGTTTCCTCTGCTCTGTTGAAGACGCACATGCCATATCCCCAGGGAAGATGGGTGAATGAGAAACATTGGAGTCGTAGAGGGAGAGAGAGTGGGAGGAGTAGAGGATGAAAAGCAGTGGCAGTGGTGCACGAATTAAGAGTGGCATTGATGACACTTCCTGTAAGACAGGCTTTGATTTCACAGGCCATTTTCAGCCCTGGTGAGAGATGACACTGACACAGACTGATGTGCTTGTCGTCCATTAGGCTGGAACAGAGGACACCTCTCTCCCCCATCTGAGTAGTGGTCTCACTGATGCTGCTTCAAGTGATACCCAATCATTAGCAGGATAAATAAGGAAACAGAGGCTGCTAAAATAGCCCCACATGCACGCATGCAAAGATCAAGTAAATGGCCCAACATAAATCAAGAGAAACACAGGCACAAGTCTTAATACAAGTTCTTCTAACACTTTGTATTCATCCTGTTGGCCAGACTTTTTATGTGATCTGTAACGCATCTATCATTGAAATTCAAATGACGTCTGTAGCTTTTTAAGTTCAGTCAGTTATGTCTGCTGCACCCCTTAATCCTGTGATAATCCCAGCCTCTTACATGTTAGAGGAGGGTAGGACACTCCACCCGTAAAGAGATAAGGCTGGGAAATTTGGGAAGGGATGTCACAGTACATGGCAAAGTGAAGTAAATGGGGTAGGTAATGACTGAGAGAGGAAGATAATCCAAACGACCAAGTGATCCTGTATTTGGATGATACGCATGACGAGCACATTTTGTCAGCAGTTAGAATTAGGAGAGTACGCTTCACCTGTCACCTGAATTTTTTTTAAGCTTCTTATGTCACCTTAAGGGATAATTCCAGGTTATTACAACTTGAGTCTTATTTTCGTCGTTTTTGGCCATTATTTCTATCAGCAATCATTACATTAAGATCTAGAAAGAGTTGCCATGTTCCTTTATGTCAAACTTCAGTGCTGATATCAGGGCTATGCATTTAAGTATTATTGAAATCGCAATATGGCCAAGTGCAATGTCCAAATTGAAAGAAGCTGCATTTCTTTAGAAAGTTGTTAGTAATAATCCTGCCACAAAACAGCATTACAATGAATCACTGTAGTGCTGCAGTGGTGTCCTTGCCCGCAAATATTGTTCTCCAGATGTAATAATAAACATGCTTATTTAGGACACAGTGAAAAATAATGATCAGTCCCACTAATCATATATCCATTTGCAGCACAGCAACAGCTGTAAAACTGTTACAGATGTTGAGATACAGATCTTTTAGTGAAGAAATGTTTCAGCATATAATCCAGCCCTTGTTCATGTCTCAGAATATGACAACATCACTAAAAGTCAGACAGGGCGAGAAAGAGAAACGGCTGGTCGGACAATCAAACAGGTTTTAAATAAACCTCCAGGTTAGACAAACCTATATGAAAGAGAAAACGAGGTGATCGTTGTAAACATCTATCTGAATCTTTCTGATTCAACTTTGCCCTAAAGCACTTGCCGTAGATATGAGTGCACAAAGTTTCCCAGTGCAATGAGGGATCATTAGTGACACTGCCAGGCACTCACTTTTGATTTTACCTCTGAATAAAGTGGTTCAGATAATGGTCGGCTAAAGTGCTGGTTGTTTACAAAGAGTACCATCTTCTGACTACCTGTATTATTTGCTACACTGGACTTTGTTGCGGTGATATTTCCATGCTCCAATAACTTGCCTTAACTCTGATAGGCTTAAATAAATGACCCAAGTTTTAATAAATAAGAATCATCAAGAAAATAAAAAAAGTCACATTTCTGAACTGCAGGTCATTATGTTGCCGATAAAGACATCTTAGCCTAGAACAAAGAGATGACAAGTCATTTTATACCTCTACACCGCAGGTCTATTCCTCTTGTTATAGATTTAAGAGCAGTGCAATATTGTTTAAATAGCAGCTATTAAAATGCAGTTATTAAGACATTTAGAAATTCTAAATCCAAACTCAAGGGGATGGTAATGAAAAGAGAACAAAGAGCATGTAGGAAAGGAAGGAATAAGGAAATAAGACTTAATGATGGAAGGAGGCAAGGAAGGAGGAAGCAGCAAGGCAAGGACAGAATGGTTGAAGGATCAGGAGACACAGCAACACAAACAAGTTTCTGTGAAACTGCCATGCTACTTCTCACATGATGGCCCCTGTGGAGGCTGTCCTAAGCCAATTACAAGCTGAGAGTTTTAGTTGGAGAGTTGGCCAGGACCGGCTGGAACAAGCCCAAAGTCCATCACCTCTTGCCCTTTCCAGAGAGGGCAACGAGACCTGGCTTTGGCCAGTCAGTCGGCTCTGACTTTCTCTGGTGGAGTGGCATTAATACTGCAGGAGGGAAGAGGAAACAAACAGGAAGACAACAATTCCCTCTCTGTCCACTCATTCACGCAGCAGTGTGTGCTTGTATATGTGTGTGTGTGCGTGCACTTGTGCCTTTACTGCTGTGTCTGAGTCTAAGGTCTCGTTGGGCCTCGGCAATCAGAATCCTGGGTGGGAGCACAAGGGCCACTTCCTAGTAGCAACACTATGAGGGCTGCACTCTGACCTGTGTGTACAAGTCCAATACACTGTGAGCGTACTATTCTACACACCAGATATACAGACACATGTGCCTAATCAGACGTCCAGTGGGCCTTCGTTGGCTACTGCTGTGTCTGAATTCCCCAAAAGAAGTCTCCTGCCTGTCGGATTAACGACTGTGTCTGTCTCGATGTTGGTGTGTGTGTATTTGTGAGTGTGTTCGTATGTTGGTGTGTATAAGGAGGTCCTGACAGGAAAGATACTGTTTAGGGCACAAGTACTTGGTGTTTTATTTATAGTCTATACCAAGTCTTAGAGTTTCCTACCTGGAGGCAGATACTAAATAACTAAATGGGTGTGTGGCAGTGGTCTCTGTAAGAAAAACAGTCACCTCGTGTGTGTCTGTGCACACATGTGCACGTATTTGGAGAAATGTAGCTGCGAGTGACAGAGATTGTTGTGGAGATCTGGCTTGTTGAAACATTCAGAGGGACGAGACAACAGCAGAGTCAGAGAGAGAAAAACACAGAGAGAGGGAGATCCTCATCCCCTCTTCTGCTCCATGGTGCTGACCTCCACAGGCGAGGGTAGGCCTGTCAGCCACACTTATTAAGCATGATAAGGGCAAAGGACCTGCTACTGCTGCACTCTCAGCCCCCAGCAAATACAAAAGAACCACAAAAAGAAAGACAAAGACAGAAATATAAGAAACTTCCCAATACTTACAACAGACTCCCCCTCTGTTCTCATCTCCCTGTTTTTTCCCCAAGTTACCTGTGTGAGCTGCTTGCTGCTACAGAGTTTCTCAGTGAGGGAGTTGAGCTGCGCCGTGATCTTCTCGTTGGCCCTTCGCAGCTCGCTGGCTGAAAGCGCAGCATCTTTCCTGGCACTTCGCAGTATGTCAATGTGACGCTGTAGGGACTCTACGCGCTGCTGCAGAGAAGAGGAGGAGCAGTGCTGGGTCTTCATTAGCATCCTCTTCCTCCTCCACCTCTTTCTCTCTCCTCTCGTCCCTCGCTCCCAGGGCTCATGCTGTTCATCGTCTAACAGGAGGAAGTACAAGCAGGCACCTCAGAGTTGACAAGTGCACAGAACAAATCCCTATTTAGAAGCCACTGCTGGGAGTTAACAGGTGTATGCAAGTGTGTTTCTGTATGCACAAGTGAAAACTGTGATGATTAACATTTTCCATTTATAACCAGCCAACCACAAACTAAAAAAAAACAAAGCTTGTAAACTTCTTCAAATACTTGTTACCGATAGACAGCATGTACATACATTGAGTGTTCTTCCTGCTGCAATTAATAGTCGATTAGATTTTTGTAGTTTTTGCATGGGTGTGAAAAAGGCAAAGTATTCTACCTTGGGCCAGAACACAGGCTTGTTTTCTGTTAGATTCTGCTGCCGGTGCCTCTGTGCGTGAAATCAGTGAACACCTGTAGGACTGAAAGAGCAGAAAAGTGGGAGACAGAGATGAAAAGCAGCTGTTAAATCTAACACAACCGGTCGACATGTTGTGCTTCCTGAAACGCAGCTCATAATGACACCATGATCACAGGGAGTGCTCAGTTTAACGCGACAAGACAAATCACCCTGCGCTTTAATAATTCACCTGAGCGTGTTCAACTGACTTCAACTTGAATGCTCCTCAGCGCGGATATTGCTCCTGACAGATGCTTGCAAATGCCGCCTTTGTTCAATCAGTGTCTCAAAGCTCTGATTCACTCCTACAGTATGACGTGCATGTGTGTGCGTAGAGTCATTTGCACTCGTGAGTGTGTATGTGTGACACCTCCCAACTGCACTATCGTTTGTAGCGACATCAAAGAAGCCCCCCACCACCACCACACCCCTTCTTCTGCTCTGCCTGTTTCCTTTGTATATAGGGTCAGGTAGGATTTGATCAGTGCCAGGTTTGATCACACGGTGCCTTGCAGAGAGGAGAGGGGAGATGAACCCTTTGGTTTGTGACATAGCACGTCGTGAGGGGCCAGGGCTGTCATAGTGATGAGCCCAGGAGGAACTGATGGGCACATTTAGCGGATCTGGAGCCAGGGAAACTTAAAGGGATCTGAGAGTAGGGGGGGCCCTGACAGCTCCCTGGCTGCATGTACAACAACAACCCACTCTTCCTCTGCACCTTCTCGAAAGGAGAAAGAGAGAGAGACAGGATGTCTTTAAAAGGTCCCCCTCTTTCCTCTCTTCATCTCTCTTCTTGACGGACATATCTCTCTGGGGTTTGGAGCTGCCATGTCCTGCCGTGAAGTGGTTTGATGTGGACAAGAGCAAGGGTCCAGGCCTATTGATTTCATGGTGTGGAGAGGAGAGGGGAAAAGAAGGAGCACCAGCAAGCACACAAAGGAAGGCATTTGTGAATGTAGGAGCAAAGGGAGAGGATAGTTAAAAGATGCATTGTCTGGCATGCGCGTAATCATGTGTGCAATAATTGCAGGAACACTCATAATCACCCATTTGATGTTCAATCACATTACTTATTAAAATGCTTCCTCTACACAGGTTGGATTGCTCATTTTTGTGACTTTATGGTAAAGAATGAGCAGCTCACATTGTTTTATAGGATGGCAATTGTAAAGTGGTATAAAAGCAGTGTTGACACATATGAATTAAAGGACCAGTGAGCAGGATTTAGGGGGATTTTGGCAGATCTATTTGCAAAAGTAAAATATAATATTAATAATTGTAATAATGAATGCTCATAATTATTCTTTAGTATTTATCAATTGAACAAAAATGTTTTTGTTTCTGTTACCTCAGAATGAGCCTTTTAAATCTACCGAGGAGGCCTTTTGTTTAAGTCTTATGTCTTTGCATTTTTAGCAGTCATCATAGGGACGGGTGAGCTGATGAGTATTTGGTTGATTGCAATTAAAATCCCCCCAAAACCCCCCTTGCTCTTACAATAACAAACCTATCAGAATAAATGTGTAGACACATGTACGATATTTTCCCGAAGAGCACATTCCTTAAAGGTGTAATTGATAATATTCAGTCAATACATGTGACCTTCCATCTCCCCCATCCATTGCATTCACGTCACAATGCCTATTGTTCGATTAATCTTCACCCTAAAGTGGTTGCCAGTTTGTTGGATCTAACGTTGCTAACACCAGGTAATGTTTTCAATAATGTTACCTAGTTAATGCTAGGGCAGTACAGTAGCCTATGCTCGATGCACACTGTAGCAATCTTTCCACAAATTAACAACAACCAAGACTCTCAATGCGGACAAAACAGACACCATGTGATAACAATGGTGTTGCACTATTGGTTTACAGACCTTGTAAGAAGGTAAAACCAACTGTTTTTCTTCTGGTCTTAGACAGAAATAAACAAAACAACCATTTTGGATCCAACAAAAACATTAAATCACAATATTTTTTTAAAGAAAGGGTTAGATATCATTAGATAACTGTAATGCACAATAAAACATAACACAAACTTAGTTTTCAATGTTTCTGGTGTGGCGATTAATCTTACCTGGTTATATGGTTAAGGTTTTATAGCTGGAAATAAGTGTACACATAATTTCAGTTATATTTCATTTTGCTTGTAATTTTGTTTGGGAACGTACCTCGACCGATTCCTATTTATTACATACAATTACTCTAAATATGTTGACTATCACACTGTGACCCATTTAAAAAAGAATTAAATAATAATAATAACAACATCAAGAGGTACAACTTTACATGGCACTGATACAGCTTATGCTTCAATAGCAGAGTGAAGTCAGGAATGAGTATTTTAAGAACATCATTGAAGGAAGAGCGGGAACCCACCTTTCTGTTAGCGGGCACACTGTTGAGACTGTCCACGTACTCTTCTCCACTGTCACTGCGGAGAGAATTGTGAGGGGTGATTACAGTCCAGAAGTTGAACCCATAACCCTGGTTCTGAAAGTACCACCACTGGACAAAAATCCAATTTACCTTTTATGGTTGATTTAGTTGACATCAAGAAAAAATATGTGCATTTCGCCCCCCCATCCTCCTTCCAACAGAAAATCAATGTCCCATCCAATTTCTGAGCTGGAAGTGTAAATGTGGGTGTAAATTAAGTGAAAAGCTGCAGTGTGTGGTGCTGATGGTGAATGCATCAACATGTATGAGAGCGGCTGTGGCCTTCATTAGCCCTCTGTGTGTGACAGACGTGTGTGAGAGGCACGGCTGAGCGGAGCCAAGCAAAGTTGCATCTGATGGACACACGGTAAGGGCTTCCACACACACACACACACACACAGACACACAGGTTTATTGACAGTGACCTTTGACGTGAAGGTGGAAGCCAGTGACATTTACGCTGGCGGGTTTATTAAGGTGGGGCCTGGGAGAAGCAGCGGAGGTAAAGACCACAGAGAGAGGATCTAACTGGAACATGACAGGGGCTGGGGGCTAGTTAGGGTTAAACCTGGTCTGGAAGTGGCACAGGGACTTGCTCAGGATCACTAATTACCCACCACTAAGACCAGGGTGACATGCAGTTTGGTGAAAAATGCTGGTGAGAAAGATAAACTGCAGCCTTAAATTTAGCTTGATGAATACAATTCTGAAATTATCTCACTCATAATTTTACTATACTTTCTATATGTATGCATCATATCCAGATTCAAAATGACAAATTAATGAAGGGTGTTTGCAAGTGCCTTCACAGTCACCAGATCTCATCCTAGTTGAACACCAATGAGAGATTTTGGAGGACTCTCCACCTCTGTAAAATTTAACTGACTAGCTTAGGAACTTGTTTTCATGAAGTCTAAGATTTTGTGAGCCAAGATAAATTATTTGTCTTTTTTGTATTTGTGTTTAAACTTGACTCTTCTCACAATTCTAAGCGACATGTATTGTGCGCTGCTCTTGTTCATTTTCTCTTCTTCTCTGCGTTTATTGACAGATTGCAAACCATCTGTAAAGGTGCTTACCGCTACATACGGCATCAGACAATATCTATCGGCGATAAATTCACTGATGTGATAAATAACTAATAATATACATTTCCTAATAATGGGCTGAGAATTTATTACATGATAATTGATAGGGTCGATATTCATCGTGCAAATGCATTTTATTCTCATTTTAATTCAATCTGTTTGTAACATAATGAAAGAATGTGTACCTATTTGGCCCTGAGTTTCATATGTTGTCTGTATTTCTCATCAGATAAGGGAACCTGGGACAAAATCTTACCAAATGGGGGTCTGCAGTCTAATTTGTGTCAGTTTATGGGTCCTTGGGGTGAAAAAGTTTGAGACCCACTGGACTCATCGACTTATTGCATGCGTCCATATTTATGAGAGGGACCAATGAAGCCGACCAAGATATTTTATGCAGGTTTTTCCTTTCCTTATCAATGATCTGTCACTCACCTGTAATGTAGTGCAGTGATTAAGACCATATTAAACATGTAAACACAATCATATTCATATTAACAGAACAATCCAATACGATTCTGAATAAGCCCCCCTGCTCTCATTCTGTCCTGCTCTCTAACAAAACTGCTGATCTGCTCAAAATGGTCAGCTGCCTCCAGCGGCTCGAAACTTGAGAGAGGGAGCCAGAGGCAGCGATAAAAAGGAGGAGGGGGGGAGACAAAGACTTGTCAGTAGCTTTAACGAGTCTGACATCTTTATTTGGCACTATTTAGGCCAAACCTCCTTAGGCAGAAATACTGTATTTCCGGCAGTGCCTACCAGACATATTGCTGAAGTAGACCGCTGCGTGATAAGAGACGCAGAAGGCTTTACAGTAACAAATCAGTCGACAGGTGCTTAAATAAGACAACATCTCAGTTTAGACCCCTTCTTCACAAATCCACTTAGATCCTCCTCTCAGGTAAAAGCGTATATTAGACTGCTGCTTATTAGCCACATGGAGAGGCATTAGGAAAGCAGGGCATAGCTGCACCCAGTCCCTGTTAAATGGCCTCATGTGGATAGAGATGGGGTGGATTACAGCCTGATGAATTAGCTGGTGAAGAGATGGCGAGTTGGCGAGAGCGGATAGCGAGAGGCATACAGGGAGAGAAAGTGAAGGGGAATGAATATCGGCGATAGCTCTGAGTGTTTGAAATCAAATCATTCCGACCATCACTCAACAAACATCGGCTCAGTGGCTTTTTTGCATAAAACATACATGAAATAATTACTGTCGATGGTTCTTAATTTAGAGGGTGTTAAACAGCTTGTAGACATCTGGTACTGAGCCGAGTAGGGTCATTCAAAATTTATCTAACTAAATTAAGGCGAGGAGAGGAGAGAGAAGGGCGGGTACGATGGAAAGGAATTGGTCTGTGTGTGTGTGTGTGTGTATGCGCACGCACACACGCACACACACACACTTGTGAATTGACACGACACAAGATGGCCAACATGACTACACACCCTAGGTTGGGTTAGCTTCTGTGCGTGTACGGTTGTATGTGTGTGTGTTTGTATGGGTGGAGGAGGAGGTGGGTGAGCGGGCCTGGTACTTGCAGGGGGATCCTTAGCGCTGTCAGGGGGGGGTTAGTGAATATGCAAAGGACCAGTAAATTAAATCAAACTGCCAAACTGTCAATTTCGGGGTAGCGTGACTAGTGCATGAAAATGGCATCACTGGAAGGTATCAAGGCTTCGGCGGCCCCCTTATCCCTGGGCTTTTCTGGCATTGGTTCAACTTTGTGTAGAGAGGTGGCTAATTTTGCATGCAAATTTCAGTCAATAAGCTCCAAGCAAGGCGTCCCAGGATATTTCAAAGGATCTGACAGTAGTTTCCCCCTCCTCTCTCCTTCTCTCTATCATTCTTGCTCGCATTCTTCTTTTGGCTCCTGAATACCAACTAGACAGACGATGAAATTCAATCACCCATTTGCTTATGCTTTGCATATGCACATTGTCCCCTCGATGCTGCGTACCCCCCCTCCGCAATTCAGCCAGCCTACCCTCAACACTCCAACCACCTAAAAATAATGAGGAGGCAGGCAGTGCGAATAAGTGCATCTGTGTGTGTGTGTGTATCATTACCTATCTGCGCTCATATCCTCCCACTCGTCCTTAGTGGGACTCGGGCTGCGGCCTTGCCAGCTGATGGCTTGATTGGGGCTGACTGTTCGGTGGCTGCGCTGGTGTAGCGGACCTCTGAGTCTGGTTGTTTTGAATTTGACCTTGCTGCTAATATTACCAGAGATCCCGCCTGGCCGGGCTGGTCCTGCTGCGTGGTTCTTGTAGAAGTCCCTGGCTGCCCTGAGGATCCCCAACTCCTGTCTCAGCTTCAGCAGCTGATGATGAAGCTTGGTAGTGTCTTTCTGAGAGGCAGCCAGCCGGGCTTCAAGAGCCATGATCTCACTGCGATGCTGCTCCGCCTGGGCCACGGCCTGGGCATGGGTTGCCTCTTCACGTACAGCTTCCTGGGTTCGCAGGTGATCCAAGGAAGCTTTGAGTCGGCTGCAGTTGTGGGCCAAGTCTTCCTTGGCTTCAAGTAGCTGGTCTTTCTCTTCCCTCAACCTCTCTGTCTCCTCCTCCAGGGACATCATCCTCCGCTCAAGCTGTTCAATCTGAAGAAATCAGAGATACGGGGCCTCAATGGTACAATTTTTTTTCCCTAGCATATCTGTCATTTAACGTAAAAACTTCTGATCATGCTGTGCTTGTAAAAAGAACATTCATAGCCTGAGTTGACCCTGTTGTTACTCTACAGTCTATTTTATAAGTGAAAATATAAATGAGGGAGTCCAGTTTCTTTGACCTGTGTGTGGTAACATGCACACAGTGGTTTCCCTCTCCAGACATTTACTCAAGGGTGCATGTGCCAATGCATATATGCTGAACCAGTGAGGGAAGTAGCACACCAACTCCCCAGCCTGGCAAGGCTATGGACAGCTGACTGGCACCCCCTTACCCTGATCACCCATAACTAGGCAGCAACCAGGAGCACTTAGTCCATTTGTTAGATCTTTGGTGCAGACTGTTTAAGAGAACAGTGGATGCCTGCTGGGTTTGTGCCTCCAGGCATTTTTTTCCCTTTTATTTGGATCTCACTCTGCCCGCTGGTGAGGCCTGGTACCTTTCAAACAAAATTAGATGGCTATCCCCACTCTTGATGATTCACTGCCATGAATGCAGAAGGGGGGCAACATGTAAACTCATGCAAGCGAGGGTTTTAAAAGCATGTGTGCATAAACATGTGGAACGTACTGACAGCTCTGATGCAAAATTTATGATAAGTTATTTGGTACTTTTTGAGATAAATAGAGTTATTACAGTCACAGTTACCCCATACTGTATATACATATATATAGAGAGAGATTTTTTTCCCTTCCTAGCTGACACTCAATTTGGAAATGACTAAATGACCAATTCTCCAAGGAGTGAGAACAACTTTGAATCATTCTTGATAGAGCAAATCCAACTGGCATTGTGCTTCGTTATGACTCTGTCGGGTTTCTTTTATTGGCAATGACAAAGAACACTTAACGATGGCATGGTGCTGTACCTTTTTAAATGACTGTTCCATCCACTCTGAAGAAACAGAAAGCTTTTTCGGAGTGCTGCTTTTGACCTGGTGCTCCTCTACCACTTTGTGAATCAGTTCTGCAAAGGGAACAAAGCTTGTTATTGTGACATGATGTGTCAAACGCAGGCTGCTCAATCAATAGAATGATAAAAAAGAGGGTACATTAAATCAATTAGCATTACTAAGGTCTAATTTCCTTCCCAAGGTGGTCCAGTTTCTTTCTTTTTCTCTTTTGTCAGTCAAATCAGAAGGAACTCAAGATTCACTAATGCTGTTTTCATAGGGACTTGAGATTTACAGCTAAAATCCACCTCCTGTTTCTTAAAGCTTATCAAATAGCCTTTTTTCCTCCCTATTAACAGAAGGTGTTTTATTTAGTAGTCCACACGGAAATAGGAAAACAGTGTTCAATAGTGTACACTGGTACATGCTATGTGCAACCTCTCTCTAGGGATCTTAAACAAACGAAGAGAAGTGCTTGAATCCCTTGTGAACACACAGCCCCAGGCTGCACTGCTTTGTAGTCCACTATGTTTCCCCAATGGACAACTAATCTCTGCAGAATAACATGCTGCTTTATTCTGAGAACTTCAATAGTGGCCTTGGCAAACATATGATTTAGGCTTTATGATAACAACAGAATGCATGCAGGAGTCAAAGAGCTTGGGGAATTGACGCACACATATTCATGTGCGCATACACAATCCAACAAGCCTCACAGTGTCCCTGCTTGACATACAGTAAACACCCGCAAAAGTAGCAATATCTTCACTGCTTCCTGAGATGCAAAGGGCAACACAAAACAATATAAAACTTTCTGCCTTTCATTCTCTCCTGTAAAACATTCACGACAGGATGACCAAAATAATTTGTACAATGAGGCAGGAAACATTAAATATTCAGGACCTTGACTTTTCAGGTCAGTTGATCTTGTGGAGAGTGAGCTGGAAAAAGAGTCCATAGAAGGAGCGAATAAGAAGAGAGAGGGTTATGTTGTGAGGGGCTGCTGCTCCCTTGCTTTGCATTTGACGCTTTGCCCAGGGAAGTTTGTTACTTTGAATTAGCCTGCTCTTTTGTCTCCCCAGCATGTCACATTCAATCAGACAGAGCACCAAATAGGACAGGAGGGCTGCCGGGTTCGCTGGATACATAACCAGGTTGGGAGACAATTATCCAGCTCCAGTGCTGGTGGCTTGGGAGTTGGCACCTCAGCACTACCTTGATAAGAAGACGTGGTGGCTCCCTAGTCACCCACTGTTGGAGGAGGTCCTGGCACTGCGGCATATATTAACGTCCCTCCCACGTCTCCCCATGGGCTGCAGCACAAAGGCCCTGCTCCTTTCATCTGCTGCCTTTCGTTAGTGTGATCGTGGCGTGAGAGCTTCAACCCTCCATCCCTTTGATCGGGTCACAGAGGTTCTTCAGGAGCACATGCTGTGACCATTCCCATTTTTTCTAAAGAGTGTTGAGTTTACTTCCTATTGACTCTAAACATATTGGTTTTAATCCAGATGTAAATAATTCATACTCTAACCTCCTAAACTGGGGAACACATTGTGTGAGTTTACTCTCAAGGCTTTTGTTTCACTTTAAAGGCTATTAAAATCAGGCATTTTTGCGAGGCTAGTCATATACAATACTACCCTAAGATTTTAACTTGAGTGAATTCTACTTGATAGAAACTAGAAAAAAGTCAAGCAGATACTCTTTATATCTGCTTTATATCTTTTCTTTATATCTCTTTATTACTTTATATTTAGCGATTATTTGTCTGATAAGACGTAAAACTAAGGACATCCTTTTGAAGGCGTTTATTTCCTTGAATTCTGAACAAGACTGTCAATAGGAGTGGATCCACTATTTTAATTAGTGCCATCCTTTAAATCACATACTTGCATGTCCAACACACACCATCATTGGTTGTGAAGAAAATGAAAGTGATCTGGGACAAATTTGTTATTGAACCAGTTAATTAAGGCCAGTGGTTGAGGTGGTCAGTGTCTGACAAAAGGTTGCAGATTGGATTAAAAGTGATGTGCATTTTAACATCGGGAGTGATTTATGCAGACAAGATGAACATGACTTGATCTCCCAATCAATTTGCAAGGAGTTGATCAAGTCTTAATTGAGTTGTCTTATCAATTCCACTGGGAGTCGTCTTATTAATTCTACTCAGTAATACACATGGCCCAGAGCTAAGTGGATAGCTTAAAGTTGCTGTCATGTTAAACAGGTGTACTTTTCCATTACAGGACCACTACTTCCAGTGCTTTTTCCTTTTTACTTTGGGCCTGTGGCAACATCCTTGGGAAACATTGTACAGAGCAAAGCAGGAAAATTAATCTAAAAATAGATTTAAATTAGGCAATTTTTTTAGACAAAAAGAAAAGGGAAAAGAAAAATTAAATAGATAAATATCTTATAAAATAAGATTTTAAAGAGCAAGTGCAGTGCCCTTTCAAAATATGCAGCTCTTAACTCATCAGGGCCATGCTGAGACAATAAACATGTTTGATATTTACGATGTAAAATCTATGATTATATCCTTAACTTTCTGTACTGGTCCACAACATCCAATGAGAGAAGCATCCCGGACCAGCTCACAGTACTGCCAGGCAATGGCAAACATTCCATCCCTTTAAACGTTAGTTAGCATAGTACTGTTGACAGAAATGCTGAAGAATAGAAAACCTGTGCTGACTGTGTCTCCTAACTCACCTAGACTCATTTACCCTTCTGCTTTTCTTTTGCTGTCATGGCAACATGTTACCACAGCAAATGTTGCACCATGCTAATTTTGCTTTTTTGTTTATGTCTGCTTCTCCCTGATATCACATGAGCCATGAAGTCAGAGCTCTGAAGCCACACCCCAGCTGCTTCTCAGAGCAGTGTTGGCTGTTTATTCAGAAATATTCATATTCAGCACGTTGCATATCTGAATTTTACCAAATTCAACACTGTTCTTCCTTGGCACCCCAGCAACAAAACTGCTAAGTGTGAAGTTGATTAAATGGCTAAATGGTGCTAGAGTTATGTGAATGACATTAAGACAGAAAGTGATTCCTAGCTTATAGTTGGAACATTTTCACCTGGTTATTTTTAAGTCCCCATAATACTTTCCCAGTATAAAAGAAAAAAAAGGGTTCACCTTGGTGTTCATTAGCAAGACATAGGTGGAGCTCCTTCACTGTGGCCCGGTCCATGGCAGCCTGGACTCGCAGCATGTCCAGTTCCTCCTCCAGGCCGGCTCTGCAGTCACACAGAAGATAAACTCTCCTTCAGACAGCTCTTACGTCAAATCTATCCTTGCTCAAAAATGAGTGGAAAAACAAAAAGAAATGTGAAACCACTACAAACACAAGCATTGTACAGTATAATGAGTATCTTTTTAAATCTCCACAAACATCTCTCTGGATTCCACTGTGGACTCAATTATAGTAGAAACTTTTTTTTTTTTGACTTGAATCTCATGTGCTGGCTTTCTCTTCCCAACAGAAAAGACGACAACGTGAAGAAATCAACTAATTAAAATGCTTTTTAATTCATCTGGAAATCAAAGTGACAAGCAACATGAAACGCCAAGGTAGGGAAGTACAGTGTGTGTGTGTGTGTGTGTGTGTGTAACAGACAAACAGAGACTGGGAAGTGTGCACAATTACCTCTCTGCAATTAGCTTGATTCCTGCTAAAGGCTAATTACGTGGAGCCATCCTCGAGACTTTGCACTTTCAAGTTATTATTAGGACCCCAACTGAAGTCTACTGAGGATACACACAAGCCCACTGAGACAACCACACCTGAAACACACACCTAATTTCCCTCCCCTCTGCTCCACAGAGTCAGAGAGAAACACTAGAAACAAGCTCCTGCTACTGTAGTGGCATTCTTCCCTCAGTTAACCTCATTACAACAGTAGATCTCCATGCTGACTGACTTCGTAAGACATGCAGCGAGTGCAGCATGCGTGACACACTCTGAAGTGTTTGAAGAGTAACTGGGCATTTGTGGCTGTGGTGAACTATGATGAGAATAATGGCAATTAACTAAAACCAGACGCTTGTTTCAACCAATCTAATTCTGTGAGATAAACCAAGAGATTTTTCCATACATGTGCCAAGAAAATGACTTGGGAAAAGTTATCGCCATAGCTCAGGGAAGGAAAGTAATTAGCTTTTTAGCCCACACAGTCCAGCAGAGGCCTGGTCTAATGGCTGACCGCAGCTTAAATAAGTACACAAATGACTCTCCCTGAGGGGGGGTGAGGAAGCAGATGGATATGTGTCGCTCCTCTATAGATTTTCCTCCATAAATGAACTCAAGTCGATGAGGCAACGGCACTGGCCTTATGTGTCCAGGCTGTTAATGGGACAAATGAGCTGAAATATGCAGTATGTGGAGGGAGCTTGTTCCATCTCATGTTTCTCTTTTATGCCTTTTCGGATGCTGATGGTATTGACGCTAAACCAAAGTTCATATGCAAAACATTCAATTTTGTTGAGGGATAAGCATACTTTCTTGGATGGAGAAGGGATTAGGTTGCAAATGGAGTTCACTGACCAGGGGGCGTCCAGTTTCACATCATAACACTGTAGAGATGGAAAACTATTGGATCCTTAGTCAGTAACACCAAGTTGTTACAATGTGTGTTCCAGTCTCCCTAATACCATTTTCACACCAAAATTAAACTTTTTTGACAGTATAGGTTATTAACTCATTTACCATCTCCAGGAGGAGAGTTTCTTGATTAGTCTTTTTTCCCTTGTGTGCCAAATGCATCACAAAATGTGCCAGTATTACAGAGAGCAGTAGAAAGTAACAGATTATACACATCAAACTACATCTAGAAGACGATACGACATGGTTTAAAAGTCCTAATCAATACCATTTTAAATTAGACATTTTTTTTTTCGGGAGCAGATGATGGAAGTTGCCAACGAGTGAAACGTCTCACTTCTTTCTCAAGTCCGTTGAGAATTGCAAATTATGCAGCTGGCAAGGCTCGTGTAGCGACACAGAAGCTTTTTGGTTAATTCACTGAAAAATTCTAATCAAACAAACTTTACTTTTCCTTTCTTTTCATGACAAGTTAAAAACAAATAGCTCCAAAAATATAATTTCATTCTCAACTGCGCAAACTGTCTTATTGGATGGAGTTTGCTTCAATCTCCCCTTACAGTCTCACACCTCACACTTTGCTTCCTTGTGTGAGTGAATCATTTGATAAACAGATGCTTACATTTTTTTTGCACACTGGGGTCCTAGTGATTGGAATAGAGTATCTTTGAGAAATCAAAAGGATGATTAGGCAACGCTAAACAGCTATGTAGTACTATGCTACATCTTAAACCCAACATCAAAAACCTATACATTAGATCTGCATCACATTATAGCCATCTCCCCCACAAACAAATTCTCAGCCCTTCCCCTACGTTTGACTAACTCCACTAACCTGCAACTTATCTGAAATGAAACCATGTTACCTGTCATATTCAAGCTATCACTGAGGAGAAAAGGTTCTCTACAGCCATGCCTCCTATAGAGCATTTCAAGTCCTTTTTTCAAGATCTGGATGATAAATCAAATAAGGCTAGCCGGACAATTTCCAATTCCCTCTCAACTTGCCCACTTCACCTAAGGTAGAATAATACTCAGCAGGCATAAAAGCAAAAGAAGTTTCTTGGCAGAATCCAAACTAAAGGCAAACAGACAGGTGTTATGTTTGGTAATGATGTGGTCTGCAATGTAAGTCTGTGTCTCACGCCGCTCTTTTGGCCCCGTTTTTGAAAACATTTTCTCTCTCGTGCAGCGCTAGAACTTCAGCCCTGAGCTATCCACTCCATGTCATTTGATCTCGTCTCTACCTATGTTGCACCTAACACAGCTTAGAGCGCAAACTGCCAGCCTCCATCCACAAGGGTGTACAGCACAACATCATCTGCAGCCATTGTGCTTTCGCATGCCAGCCTCCTCTTGGATTCTTGCTCGGCACATAAAAATACACAGGAAGAGCAGGGAATAGGGTGAGAAAGCAAAAACACCTCTGGCACTTTCATCGCTGGGGAAAGAATCTTGTTTTTGGGGGTGTGAGGGGGATTCCCCTATGGTTAAACTCAGGCCAGAGGGCTGTACGCTCATGGAGGGAGTTTGGGTGGATGAGCCACTGCTGTCAGCAGAAATGGTGACTGGTGGAGTTTACATGTCTCAATGCTGTATTTTAGCTACAGGCGATGCAACGGCAGAAGCAACAATGCGTCTTTAAGAAATAGATTCTCCAGCCACGGGCCACTGATGAGAGGTAAATGGGGAATCTCGTAAGAACCACTGGTGGAAACAACCTAAGATGTCCACAATATACCCTGTTTAAGAGGCTTGTTGATGCCGCAAGGTAACCTAATATAAAATAAAACAATATCATAATGTTGTATTTATTAAACATGAGGAAGAAAAAGACATTTGTAGACTATCTGAATATGAGAGGAAATAGGTCCACTACATTCTCTACTGTATGCGTGAGGTTTGGTTCTTTGAAATAACTATGTTCTTTATGCTCTAATTTCATCTTGTTATGAGACTACTGTAGCCAAGATTGGCGCACTGAAGCTTGCATCATAATTAATAACTAAGTGTATACCAAGTTTTTTTTCCACACAATAATTAATTTGCCAAATAATTAATGAAGGAAAAACCTTAGTTGTCTGATTTAAAAACATGCATAAAACATTCTGTTTGTGTGTGTGTGCGTTTGAGCAAATGTGTCCCTCCTCCAACTAAGCCCTCGTCCAGGGGGCAAAAGACTCTCATTACTTCTAATACCTTTTAGCAAATCAAGATGAAACGAAAAGAAATGGAGGAATATGAGGAACATCAGGGTAAACTTTATTAAACTTAATTAGAGTCAACGTCGCTTACTGGGGAGGTTCAAGTCCATAATGGTCACACTCTATAGAGGAGCCTTCAGTGCTGCTGCAGTGCAAATGATCTCAAAGGCTTTTTCCCCAGTAATCGCTAGCTAATTTATGCTTTGATGTCGTCTGAGTATAGCATCTTAAGTCTGAGGGTGCACTGCATGTGTTTATTCTGTTTATGGAGCCTAAATAATCCCTGCCTCTTTTTAGCAACAGACCTTTAACAACAATTAACAAGCGTGGACATGGAGTGCTGCAGACAGATGCATAATGAGGTAGATAGAATGATCCCACTGTGAATTTTCTAGCCCACCCTGTCCGTAGTTGCTTGCCAGCCATATAATACAACCAGAAGAAATCTCAATCATGCATTCATCTGAGAGGTATTCTAAACTGGTTAAATGTGGAGAGATAGTTATTTTACTTGGAATGTTTGCTGACTAAATCATGAAAGCTACAGGGCAGTCCCACAACACAACAAGGAAAGTTGAAATCATGAGATGGATAGCATCAGCACATGAAGTGCTTTTGACATATTCAGCTTGACTACACATCCATTAGACACGTAGACACTATTTTTTCTAACTGGGACCCTGGTTTTGGTAGCTAACTTCCCTTCCATTTTGGAATTCCCTCCATCCTCTCTACATCCCTGCACTTGCGGGACTCCTTTCTTTTTTCCAAGGAAGCTCTCTTTGTTTCTTTCTTTTCCTCAAGTGTTTTTCTTCCTTGGCATGTTTGGTGGTATAAGCCATCACCAGGAGCAATGGACCAGGTAGCTTCCCCTGTTCCACCCTTGCTGATAAACAGAGAAGTCCTACTCTCTGTGCATTAACAAGCAGACTGGACAACCCCTTTATGGAGTTCTCTGTCCTGACTGGATAAAGTGGGCAGGACTACCAGAAAATGTCTTTTCTTTTCTTTTTTACTGCATGAGCAGCAGGAAGAAAGACAGGGGTTACTGACCAAACCCTCAGAAGGTCTTAACTGTTGGAATATAGAGATATTCAACATTTATTTTAATAAGAAAATAAGTCTCATGGTCAATTCCAAGTCCTAGACCACAACTATCATTATCAATATAGCTAATGGTGCACCTGAACAATGGTAAGCACCAGTGTTGTAGGATGTTCTGAAAATTGCCACAGTCATCTTCAAGTGCGCTCTTTCTGAAACAATGCAATAGGTGACAGTGAAACACAGAATTGATCCACTGGTGCTTAAGCGCATGGAATATAAAAACTCACTGGCCCCAGTTACGATAAAAAATACTAAAAAAAAAAAAAACTGCTGTTAATTTTGCACTATATCATGTAAATATGTATATATGTCTATTTCTTCCCTTTTTAATTTGATTGCTTATTTTTGCTATTGTTCCTGTTCTTGTAATATTTTTCTGTTTTGGTAATATCTGTTGCTGCTGTGACAAACAAATTTCCCCGTCTGTGGGACATTAAACAATTTCTGATTCTGAATACATACCAACTCCAAACTGCTTCATCAGCACAAGAACTTTTGAAAACTTCATCACTTGACTTTTCCACAGTCAAGTAGTGACACCCAAACTTTGGATTACCATGTGAAATGCATGCAGGTTGTCTGGAGTGATGTCAAAAGTCGCCAAAGAATACACATTTGTTGCTGACTGCACCCTTAGTAAATCAGCTACAACAGCAGACAGACCTGTTTCACCTTCTTGCTCAACCTCTAATTCAAGTGCAGAGACCAGAGGGGGGCCTGGGCTCCATAACATTCTCTTAACACTGTGGGGACCCACTGTGCAGGAGTTATTCCAGCAATATTCATTCTGGGAAATGGTCATTTGGGGCTCAAGACAGTGTTTTACTAGTGCAGTTTTTGAAGGAGGTGATAGGGAGCATCTGTGCACAATATCATGACAATGAGAAAAAGCTATTGAGAGACAAATGGAGAGTTTTAACCGAGGCTCTCCTCTAAAGCCCGCCACTAGGCATTTAAGCTTTATAAGGGGCCTTTATTTGGCCCTAAATTCTTCAGCTGCCAGGAGTTAATTATCCATTAGTGGATAATTTCTAACACTTATCTAGCATAACCTTCACAAGCACAATCATTATAATACGGTCAACGGAACAACAAGCTGCAAGTGCTTGCCCCCAGAGTTTCCTTGCAGTTATGCTTCCACAAACTCTTGTTCTAACACAACGAAGCACACACTTTTGCCTCTCAGCAGACATTTGCATTGCAGGGGTATAAAGCTGTTTGGTCAATCTGGCTTCGTCCATAGTCCCAACAACAACCCTATCTGTTCACTGCTGCACCTTCTCACAACAGGTATGGAAGAAAGCAAGGATTGGAATAGAGACGGGCCGTGTGCTGCTTTCGCTTAGTTGAACACACTGAGCTGTGCATGTGTTCAGATGTGTGCCCTGGAAAGGAGAGGTTTTTTTAAAGCACAAGTTTAAACACCCGAGCCAAGTTTACTTTGCACCAGCCACCCGGGTAAGGAGGGGCCCTGGGGGCGGGAATGGAGGAGATGAGGTGGAGCTGGTCAGGGGCACATGAAGGGGATCAACACTAACCCTGGAGGACAGGCCAGTTACACAGCTCGGAAAGAGGCCAGGCGCTCTCCATCCCTCGTGGTTTCCCCTTACAGGTCAGTTCCAAGGACCCTGCGTGTTCACTGTAGCCCACTCGCCCCCCCGATGCCCCACCCCCAGACCATCCAGTGCTCTGCTCAGCTCTAGCCGTGGCCGGGCAGGCAGGCAGGCAGGCGGATGGACATCCCTTAACAGGCAGCATCGGCGGCACTAGGGCTGCTAGCCTGTAATTAGCTCGGACAGCTCAGGCTTGGAGAGAGGCAGCCGGGCTATATCATAATGAGCTCAGCTGGGATTAGGAGGACAGGGCAGGGGGGTGAGCAGAGGGGAAAGCGGTAGAGGGGGTGAGGAGGGGGGCAAGTACCAGAATTCTGGCCTCAGCCTACTGCAGCATCACAGAGGGCCGGAGGGAGGCAACTGGGAAGACGAGGAGGAAGAGGGGTAGAGTAGGGTACAGAGGCACGGGATAGAGGAGGGAAGAGGTGAGGAGAGGTGAAGGCTAGGGGAGATAGGAGAGAGGAAGACTGTGGCTTTAGGCCAAGCTTTGTGTAGCATCATAGAGGGTCAGTGTTCGTGGTACAGTTACAGGGGCTGCTCAAGATCAAACAAGACAACTGCTATACTACACCCACAGAGAGACTAAAAGACAAAGACAGGTGGAAAGGAAGACAGGGAGATAGAGAGAGGGAAACACTAAGTAACAAAGAAAGAAATTAATGTTTGCAAGTTCCTCTTGCAGAAAAGGCACATTGTGATTAAAAAAGTCACCAAACTCTACATCAACATCTGAGCGAACAACACAACTACAGCTTAGAGACTACAAGTATGTAAAGTACCTTATTGACACTCACTTAATAACACTAGCAACGGGACAACCGTTTGGCATAAATGTTCCATTAAAGATGCAATTATTTCACAAAGATACAGCCAGGGATTCTGATAAAGGGATTTTACTTCCTTCACTTTTATGTGTGAATTTTTGGGCAGCCAATTTTACAAATGAGCACAGAGTCTAATGATCTTGCTTTGGCCCCCGCTGGCTGGTAATGATGTGGAGGGCTAGGTGGATGCTGTGAAGCTGGGAAAGGCACAGTCCAAATTTTAACACCCACAAACAAGAAGGGACAGTGGGAGTGCGTGTCGGCATGTGTGTTCACTTGTAAGTGTTAAACGAAAGACGTCTACAGCATGTTCCAGCCAGGCGACTTACTTTTCAATGGAGAGCTTCCTGGTCAGGTTTTTCAAGTAGGCCAGCTCGTTCCACACCGCATCACTGTCCTCTTGTCGTAGCTGCCACGGTTCTGCACGCTGCAGCCTTCCACCTGGTCTGGACACACACATACACAAAAGTTGAGAGGACAAAAGTTTAAATGTAGGGGTAAGCAGAATAATTGAAGAAGTAGCTTCATTTATGGAACACACACATGTAAAGCAAACATGCTAACAAGGGAAAATGTTTGCTACTGTACATTACCTTGCTGCCTCTGGCCAATTCACATGGGGTAACACGGCCCCTTAGTCTCACTCTGGTTTTGTTATTCAGTCATCTTTAGCAGTATTCAAATGAGCAGCCTTGACTTTGACATTTCAGTGGCAAATCATGTACACACGTATGCATGTTTGTTAGAGCCCAGGGCACTGCCCGTGCGGCAGGGCGATGGACCATTCCCTGTGTGCCATGCAAATGTAAATAATGGCAAAAACACACTCGCAAACGAGGTCATTCAAATGTCTACACCTCACTTATGAATACTTAATGACACTTTGTGCTCAGTGGCTGCCCCTTCCATTGAACTTCTCCTTCAACTCACACACACACACACGCACGCACACACGTGGACACACATGCACACAACCAGACACAAATTGTCCCTGCTGCTCCCAACTGCATCCCCACACACATCCAATTCATTAATCAGTCTTAGCCCAACACATTCAATTCCAATTAGCCTTTCATTTGCAAACTAAAATGGCTTTTAGTGAGAAATCTGCAGATTGAAATAGAGCAGGTGAGACGAGAATACCGGTTTTGTCACACACACCACAGTTCCTAATTTTTACTCAATCAATGCAATAGAGGTGTGGGAATGGATTCTGAGGGTCACTGCTATTGCGGAGGGCTCCTTTTCCTGTGGTCATTATTGGCTATGTAGACACAGCTACGCTACGCTAATACCAGTTAAACCCCGGTGCCTGGGAGTTTGAGGCTACTGAGGAACGGCAAATGTTTTCATTTAATACTGCTAATGCCCCTGTGAGCAATTTGGAGCCCTTGAACTTATTCGTAGTGTGTGCGTGTGTGTGTGTGTGTGTGTGCGCGTGCGTGTGCGTGTGCGCGCACGCTATCTTTGGGCTTGGGTTAGTTTCCCAGAGTGAAAAGCTACTTAACGGATAATCTCACTGTATAGTCACAGAGATTGATACACTTTTACTCAATCTACTGCCAGTACACAGCGAATGCAGACTAGACTAAACTAAAATATTAGAACTACCCTGAGCTGAATAAGTACATGATATTTTACCCAGAGCTCTGTTTGAACTGTCTGCGTGATTTGTAGGTATGTAGTGTATCAACTGCATTCCTTATGAAAGGTGTATGAAGCTTTATTAAGTCGCAGTAAAGCTTTATACATTTTAATTTGTTTACAGTGGGCCTAAAAGCTGGTGAACATGGAGCCATGAGAGAGCTATCTTCTTCAGGCCTCAGTGCTTCCTCCCCTATGGTTTCCTAGTTTCCATTATTAAGCAGGAGGAAATAGAGAGAACTTTTCCACGCTGCTGCGGCTAATTGCTCTGATTCAGGGGGAATCTGTTTATGGGCGCAACTTTGATCAGAGTACGGATGCTTTAATAACCTTTAATTTTATTTGCTCACCCCCATCATCCCCAGTCTGATTAAAAAACTTTTTCCCTTCTCTAATATAAATAAGAACTTGGCTTTTTTCTCCCTCTCCTTCATGCCATTTTTGGAAAATATGTTGGTAATGGTGAATGGCAGGGTGGTTTCACTGGGACTGGCCAACTGCTCACCGCCTGCATGCTGATGAGCCAGCGGGAGCCTTCGTCTGCCTCGAGATTGGCTGGTAGTTCCAACATGGGCGGGACTAGCTAATCACACATACTGGTGACGTCACTCAGCAGCTTGCCGTACAGCAACCAATTGTCTGATTCAATACCTGATTCTGCTGATTAACGGTGAAAATTGATATGAGGGAAGGTATAAAAAAATAGTTTAGCCTAACACTAATATATTTAATCTGGTGTACACTCTGTCAATAAACTGAAGTACTGACAAGTAAACAGGTATATGCGTGTGGCAGGTATGGAGGGAGACACATTGCAGTCTTATCTTTTTGGTCCTGCGCTCAAAAGGGGAACAAAAACGACCCCCCGCATCCTTCCAAAAAGGCAACAACACAGCATGGAAGCTACAGGGAAATCCCTAACAAGCTCCAAATGCAATGAGACTCGACGCCTATCCCCACTGACTTGTTAGGGCCCTGATTTCCAAGCACTAATGGGAGTATTTAAGTCATTTTCTATTGTCTCTCATTCAGGCTGGCATTACCCCAGTGGGTTTAACAGCTATTTAAGGATGGGGCTTAATGCCAAATGAATGCCAGGATCATAACATTGAGTGACTGGTTGGTGCCATGGAGGGCTTTGACTGAAAAGGGCAAGGCTGCCTATTGCATCAATTTTATGTCAAATCAGTCATGAAATACAGACACACTGACACAACAATCGTATTATTATGAACTTGCAGGTCTTCTTAGCTCTATTCTCTTAACCACAGCCCTGTAATAAGTCGTATTATACAAACTTAGATGTTTTCCTTTCACAAAAAGTGTTTGACAAAAGTGCATCATATCACAAGACGGAACATTTCTTTGATAACCTGCTAAAATGTAGAACAGCAGCACAACTGGTGTTGACTCTGAGAGTTTTCTCTCTCTACATCTCTCTGTCTTTGTTCCCACTGTCTCAGACACATGCTGCTGAGCCGCACTGAGCTGACATGAGCCGAGTCGAGCCTAGCGCTCAACACACTCTCTCTCACTCACTCCACTTTCACACGGGCTCACATTGCACTGCTGTTTTCTTTAATTAACCCAGAGAGAAAACAGCTGACGGGGTCAACACTTTGCTCCCGCGCGGCCACCAAACATATGCACCTTTAGTTACATTTTAAAATGGACTCAATGACGCTGCTGAAGAGAAGAAACAGAGACAGAAAAAGTGGGAGCGAGACTGAGGGAGACAATGGAGAGAACAAGACTCTTATATTAATGACATTTTCCAGCACGTTTTCCGCTTTGTGTAAAAATCCTGTGGTTTCTGGTGAAGATCCAGGAAATAGCCCTCCCCCCCTCCTCCTCCCTCCGCAGGCCTTCTCAAACACCTTGCACCCCCCAGGACCAGACACCTCCAGCCTCTGGCTCTCACATCCTAATGAACGCTGAGGGAGAAGAGACGCAGAAGCGCACACACACTTGGCACAAAACGGCCCAAATTGACTGGGCTTAAAACCTCAGAGCTTTTCAAAGGCAAAGGAAGGAATTTCTCCCACTTTCCCAAATCCAGCACTCAGGTCTTGTCAGACAACATGTGGAGAGCAATGAGGCCCTAAGACTATTTGTGAGTGGTTTCAGAGGGTTGTAGCATTTCACAAGGGCTTTTAACATAAGGCAAGGTGAGTTAGGTGCTTTGAAAGATCTCTAACTGACTGATGCTAGAAGGAACTGGAAGTTTTCCAAGTTACTTGTATATTCACAGACTCCTCTGTGTTTTAATCCATTCCTGTGCATTGTGTGAGTGCATAATAATTGATTTGTCATAATTGCTCCACAGTGTTATGTGGTCACAGTTTGTTACTGTGTACTCACAAGCCACTTGATTTCTCCATCTCTTTCAGCTGGTCTCTGACTGTCTTGTAGTTTTTCTGAATCAGACGCAGGCGTTCACGGCGTTTATCGTGAGCTCTCTTCAGCTCTTCATTCTCCTCGGTCTGTATGGAACAGAGAAAAAGGAAGGATTTTTTAGTCCAAAAGTCGTACATGTCAATTAAAACACGACTTAATTGAAAAACGGAGTCAGCTTCATGTACTCCCTGGCACAGTAGTGTGTCAGGGAATTTGAAAAAAGCCCCTCACTGTTTACATATTTAACACTTTTACCTGACAGAAACCAGCAGGTTCAGATTCTTTTCTCTCTTCACCTTGCTCCCTGACAAGTGCTCGCACTGGGCAACTGAGACATCATTACAGGACGACATTTACATGAAGAGTCAGTGGGCCACAGACCACAAAGCAGACATATACACACACGCGTGCGCACACACACGCACGCACACACACACACACACACACACACACACACACACACACACACTAAAGAGAGTCACTCACTGGAGTTACCAACTGATGACCCACACGTGTTGTGCTGGCGGTGGGTGCAGTGGTGGGTTTATGGCTGACACTGTTGTTGACAGCTATTAAAACACAGCCAGATTGGGCTCCAGCTTTAAAGAAGGAGTAACAGAAGACAACATATAGATTTTTCTTGTCAGGGGCACCCCTCCTCCCCATCACACTGACCTTAACAGCGAGGGCGATGGAGAAAACACTCTCAACAGGCAGGACAAACAGAGGTGGAAAGAGAGCAAAGGAGGAGAGAAAGGCAGCTGATGAAAATGGAGCAAAGAGAAAGAGAGAACAGAGAAACTAGAAAGGGAAGAAAGAGAGAGAGCACGGCAAAAGATAAAGTGAAAGGAAGAGTGCAGGACAGGTTTCTGCTTGAGTGGCCAGGGCTAGGGAGAGTTGTCGAGCGCTTTCTGAAGGGAAGGAGCTTGTTTACTGCTGATATGACACGGCTGCCCTGCAGAGAGGGAAATGCGAGCCCTCAGCCCTGTTATTATTAACAAGGACAAAGAGAACAGAGAGAGCACACAAACATGCGCCGGACACACAACGGGTGTGCCCGCACACACACACACACACACACACAAACACAGCCAATGTGACAAGTATGGATTTTCCCTAGTGCGGATTATTCACAGAGGACATCTGCAAGACATCCTCTGCCCCTTCAAGCTGCCCCCAACCTCTCAAAAACAAGACTTTAATGAAAGGGGCCAGATCAGGGCAGTGTTAACTGGTGGAACTAGGAGCTGAGGGAGGACACAGAAGAGTTGAGTCTGACTGATGGGGGGTGGGGGGGCAGAATGGAGCAAGTGGCAGGGCATTAGCCACATCATGGCTTCCCAGGCTCCTTATAGAGCTTCCCCTGGGCAGCGCAGCTCTGGTCATCAGGCCACAGACCCTTGCCCACAGATCAATACACCCCCATACGCAGCCAGCATACACATCTGTGGACGTTCTCAAGCTGAAAAATAATTACACAGCAACAGCTACTGTTTACTTGAAAGTGTGCGGAGGGAAAAAAAAAAAGGCGGCCATTATTATGAGAATTGTTTGTTTGTCTGCTGCTGTTAGCTGCTAAGGTCAACATGTCAATGGTACAGGCTGGCGTACCCAATTTGAAAGGCATTCTATTGGAAAGAATTGGATTGGATCAACTGGAGAACAACGGAGTGGACAAAGTGAAGAACTCTACTTTAACATGCTGGAGGTGAGGTCTCAACTGTAGCTGATGGAGGGCATGTTGCTCAGTGCCAGATCCAAACACTAAATCATGCTTGAAACTAATGCCTTCATTAATGTGGTCACAGATTTGAGTTGCCAATCACAGCCTATCTGTGAATACCTTTGCTAAATGCTCCTCCACTGGCAGACGCGTAAATGGCACTATTAACTAAGACAGTCATGCGTGTTGTCTGAATCTACTGTGAGCACTGACGTCTGACTAGGTGTCTGCCAGTGATGTAATTCAGACACTTCAGATCTGACAAGAAAATGATGCTTAATGTGTTCCTGCGATTGTGTTCAAAGGGAGATGACCTCTGCATAATCACTCACTCAATGGTCAGCCTGAAAGATGGAAAGGATAAGGAAAGGCAAGAAGGAAGGCAGCTTTAGGGGAGAGTCCAGTGGAGAATATACTCTGCTGACATAAAATAAAAGAGAAAAAGCCAAATTTTGAGACCTTAAAGGAGGCATAGAGGAGAGGTCAAAATTAAGTATATTTTGTTTGCAGTGAATTTGATAGACAGAGGGAAAAAAAGACATGGGAATGAAGAATAGTGGAAGGAAGACGTCATAGAGCATGTGAAGGTTAAAAGACCAATAAAGCTGATTCGTTTAAGGGAAAAAAAAAAAAAAAACCCTGCTGCATCCACCATCACCAGAGCAGCTCCTCTCCTGCTGCTTCACTGCCTACGCACACTCTGTTTGTGTGCGCACACATACGTAAATGTGTATGTGTTCTTGAAAGACACTGTAAAAGAAGGTCATAGAGGAGGCAGGCACAGCACTCGTGCAATTGAACCCTTTGGAGACTTGGACTGTTACAGTGCTGAAGACCTTCCGACAACCCAGCAGCTGATAGCAGCAATCATATGCGAGATAGTGGCCGGAGCAACAAGCAGCTCCATTAGTCCTGTCTAGTGCCCCACACTATCAGCTGGACACCACCAGCCCATTGAATGTGCCCTATTCAGCAAAAAATAACCTCAAGTAGTTCAAAGTCACTGGCAGTCAAAAGCCACTCTCATGTGAGACAGATGATCACTTCAGGGAAGACATAGAGAATGCTGTGCGCTGCATAAAAATAAAGGACATACAGTTAGACATGAAGAGGAATTGGGGATAACGTAGATGGGAGAAAATGAGAGGACATTATGAGTATTCATCTAGTTACCTTCAATTGCAACATTTCCTCAAGGTCTTGGATCCTCTGTTCTGCTCCTCTTCCCCTCCTACTACCCAATTCCACACTGCTGGCTGGGGACAAAGACCTGGACCGCTGCACAGGTGCACCCTGGGACAGGTAAGCAAAGAAGCACTGGGGTGAGAACTACTTGAGCGCACTTCACTTACACACCGGCACAAACCCATGCAACAATTAACATCTGTAGAAGCACTGAGTGAATGCCAATAATGGAATTATCCATGTTCACTCCATTCCCCTCTCACCTTGAGTAAAACATGCACATTGTCTTCTTCGGTACATACATATGCACGCACAAACGAATGAGCTACCAGAGGAATAAAGCAAGCTGGAGCAGCAGCCTGCAGAAACCGAAGGGAGGAGGTTCAGTTTTGTGTGTGAACGTGTGTATGTGCGCGCGTGTTTGGAAGCGGGAGTTGCAAGCTGAGAGCGGCAAAGGTTTCTCCCTGCGACTGGCTAATGAGTATGTTCATTTCCATTTACATTGTTTCTTTGACAATAATGATGTCCCATTAGGGGAGACTAAAGGGGCTATAGATTCCAGAATGTGCTGGGCTTCATTACAAGAGGTGGGCAGGGAGGCCGCTCTAATTGCTCTACTAGGGGCCTCCAGGTTACACTTGATAGGACAACTGGAAGAGCCGCCGATTAGGAGAGGGGGGGCCGTTTGCTAGCCGGCCTCTTCTGTAGAAATAAATAAAGAAATGGAGAAGTGCTTGGGCCGCACTGTAGAAAAGCAGTGGGAACAATATGCTAGTGGAATATGAATATGAGAGGATATGAGGCCCCCTGCAGTGCCAGGCAGGGCTGACCAGATGGCAGGCTAAAATATGCAGTGTGACTAAACGTACAACAGTCCTTGGGCTGGAGTGGAAGAGGAGTACAGGAGGAGGGAGGAGGTGTATAATATGATACTGGATCAATACGCCCCCTCTCTTGAAAAGCGAGCTTTGTTGTCCACTAAGGTTATACTTTAGATTTCAGATTGGGATGATTTGGTGACACCTGTGGGTACTGGTAGTCACAGCAGTGGATTTTTACATTTCAGGTCCCAGTTGTCCATTCAAAATGATACATGTGTCAACCACTGGGGGAAGCAAACATCTTGATGACCTACTCAATAGAGCGGGAGAGACTCATTTTTTTCAATTTCTTTTTACAGTGCAGCAAAACAATCTTACCCATTTTCCACAAATGTAACTGCTACCGATCAAGTTTCTTGGAACTCTGATGCTATCAAGCGAATCTGCCCATGTTTCAACCAGTGATGCTCAGAGTCCTTGTAATCGAGAAAGCATCACCAGACGTGCACAACTTCATGTACGTGAAAATTAAAAAGGCAATCAGAAAGTGCAAATGTTAGGATTATAACAACAATAGGTACACATTAGTCACACTTGTGTTTAATCTTATTTAACCACCACAGCTTACTTATTTGTATAACTAATTTGCCAGTGACAAAAATGTTAGTGTGATCGGGAATGTGCCCTTGGGCAACAGTTGACTCCAGTGACCCGGTATGCTCGGTTCTCATATCATGCCAGCATGTGTGCCAACCATGTGTTCTAACTCAGCCTTAATGACTCTATGCAACTAATTAGCAGATTGATCTGCATATTCCTGATGAGTGGCAGGCCAATTGGCTTAGGCCGTATGTGCATGGGGATAACAGAGGCCAAAAGTGGAAATTCAAATCAACAAAAAGGTCTAAACTTAAAAGTAACCAACTATAAATGAAGACTTATTGAGGATGTATTCTAAACATGTTTCAGACAGAAGCACATTTGGGGCAAGACTGATTTAATGATGAGCTGAAGACTCCACCATAAGTGTTTCTCTATGTGAGAACCAGAGGAGATAAACTGTGTTTGTGTGCTTTGTCTACAAGGAGTTCAGAGGAAAATTACATTGCGACACTGACAAATGACTTAGATTTGCTGCAGATGTTCTCTCTGGTCCAGTTGGACGCCTGTCTGCCGCAGGTTCAGAAGACGCATGAATGCCTTCTGTTTAGTGGGAAGCTCTATGTTGTGACACGGTTGTTAATGTTCCACAAGACAGGCCTGATGGATAAAAAACAGAACACAAGGCAAAGAAAGATGTGCCCGCTGTCTACCTCAGCTCGGCAGCTGGTTGGCGGCTGTGACCTGACCTGTGCATCGCACCCTGTAATGGCTCTGTAAACATGAGAGTGCAATGCAGATGGAGGGGAGGAGGGCATACGGTAGGAGGGAAATGAGAAGAGAGGCCTGTATCTAAACAGAGTGTGTATGCAAGCAAGAGTAAAACTCTTATTTACTGTGGGGTCAGTGTCACTGGCTGTAAAGCAAAGAAAAAACATTTCATCAACTGCCTCGCTCCTCCTTTCACCTCTCCTCCTCCCTCTCTCACTCCATCTCCCAGAGAGAGGGGTCACTGTCATCAATGGGCTTCTTTATGATTGCAGCAGAG